>NW_027223767.1:51905318-52464045 GCF_028538775.1 Myotis yumanensis
CCGGTAGCGTGGTAGTTTTGCCGTGTATCATGACAGTTTGCGTGTATCATGACAGTTTGCTGTGTATCATGACAGTTTGCTGTGTATCATGACAGTTTGCCGTGTAGCGTGGTGGAGCGAGTCTGTGCTCACAGGTGGAGGGCCCCCTCTGTTTTGCAGGCACCACCACCACCACAGCCACTCCAGTCACTTCCGTCCGTGGCTGAAGTAGAACTTGCTCAAATGGACCCTGTAAGCTGCCAGGGCTGCTGGGGACATTGTCTTCACCTGGGCAGCCGGCGGGCAGCTAATGGCGAGGCTTCGCCCTAACCGGTTTGGCTCAGTGGATAGAGCATCGGCCTGCGGACTGAAGGGTCCCAGGTTCTATTCCGGCCAAGGGCATGTACCTTGGTTGCGAGCACATCCCCAGTAGGGAGTGTGCAGGAGGCGGCTGATCGATGTTTCTCTTTCATCTAACTCTCTATCCCTCTCCCTTCCTCTCTGTAAAAAAAATCAATTAAAATATATATTAAAAAATAAATAAATGGCGAGGCTTCTCTCCCTAAAGGAAGGGGCGAGAGGGGACATTGGGAACAATAGTTCCGGCCTCACCTTTCCCCGTAGCAACAGCCCTGGAGCAGGTGCCGGTGATGGCCACTCCACCTGCTTCAGCTTCTGGTTCCGGGACATCGTGGGAGGCCGGAAGGGAGAGGCTGGAGGAAGGCAGCACAGGCAGCTGTGAGCCCAGACGCCCTCGCTGGGCCAGGCTGAGTGGCAGGCGCAGCAGCCAATGCAGGTAACCCGAGGCCACCTGCAAGGCCAGGCTGGTGACACAGTGGAGGTCAGCTCTCCCGAGCCCACCTGGTGCCTGCGCTCGGGTGGACAGAGGCCTGCAGGGCGGCCTGCAGCGAGGCCGAGGCGTGGACTTACAGGGAGGGCTGACAGGTTTAGCCAATACGGGACCCGGCTCAACTGGCATTTCAGACAAGCGAGAGTGATTGCTTATGTAAGCGTGTGTCCCCAGGTTTCGTTCGCTGTTTATCTGGGATTCAAATCTAATTGGGTGTCCTGTGCTCTACCTGCAAACCCTCCAAGTCTAGGGCTCTCAGGGGCCCAACCAGGCCTCGGGGGGAAGGGGCTGGAGCCCCGTGGGGACCTCCAGGTTCATCTTGATCCCCAGAGAGACCGGTAGCCACAGGGCCTGCTGGGCAGAGAGCTAATGGGCCAGTGCAGCGGCCCGGCTCCCCCCTGTGCCTCCCTGCCTCCTAGACCAGAGGCCAACCTACTGAGAGGAGCGGAGAAGGGCGGCCCTGGCCCATTCCCCCCAGAGACGGAGCAGGACCTGAGGACCATTTATTATTACTTTTATGTTGTTATTATTTTTAATCTTCACCCGAGGATATTTTTCCATTGATTTTTAGAGAGAGCGGAAGAGAGAGGGAAAGACAGAGAGAAACACTGATGTGAGAGAAACACATCGATGGGTTGCCTCCTGTACGAGCCCCGACCAGGGCCCGAGCCAGGGAGGAACCTGCAACCAAGGTACGTGGCCTTGACCAGAATCAAACCCGGGAACCCCCCCCCTGCCCCCCCGCAGTCTGCAGGCTGATGCTCTATCCATTGAGCCAAACCAGCCAGGGCTGGAGGCCCATTTAAAGTCTAAGGACGATGTTTCATTCTAAGGAGGGAATGTTTGTTGATTTATGGTCACCTCTCACCTGCAGGTGAGCGCTGGGAACACCTGGTTCGATGCAGCCCAAACAATGGCCCTGCATCTTCTGTGCTCACCTGACACAGGCGCCGAGCTGGACGCCCCTGCAAACTGCCCGGGTCTCTGCGCTCTCTGTCCTCCTGGGACCACGGTCCCCTGCTCCCGAGTGACCGGTCCTCCCGCAGCCTGGCCAAGGCCTTAGTCATCGTTCCCATGCTCAGCTCAGGTTTATGGAAGCCCTGGGCCTTTTAAAGTTCAAAGTCCACAAGGATAATAAAGAGGCCGTCGTCAGCGTGGGCGGAGGATGCGGGCCAGCTGCGTCCCTATGAGCCCCCCCCCCCCGCCCCCCGCCTGTGCACATGTGTGCACACGCTTACTCGCTCACTCACCCACACATGTGCCCTCTCACATGAAGCCATTCCTGCCAGGCACCCCCCTCCCCCCATCCAGGCAGCAAGTGTTGAAACCTCCTCTCCCCTGCTGTACCCTCCGACCCTCCTCCTGTTCCAGGTTCTGGGTCCTCCCCGTGGAGCTCTGAGAACAGGCAGCTCCTGCCCCTCTCCCCGCCCAGCTCCTGCTTCCCTCCTCTTCCACCGCCGGCAGCTTCCCAGGAGAGGCCAGGGTGAAAGCCAGCCAGCTGGCCGCAGAGCTGCAGGCTCACACCCAGGAGGGCCTACGGGTCCAGCTCTCAGCCGCCAGGCCCTTCCTGGCCAAGTTCATTTGGGGAGACCTGAGCCACGTGGCTGCGCTTTCCCTCCCAGCAGCCGCCAGCTGTGCCCACTGCACTCACTGCCCAGGAGCCCCCCCGGGAGCGGGAGGCAGGGCCGAGGCACAGACACAGGGATGGGGCTCCCTGTGAGCCCCGCAGTGAGAGGTCTGGGGGTCCCCCTGTGGGGCACAGGGGTCAGCTGTTCTGGAACCCGCTCAAAGCCCCACAAGGAGGGGCAAGGAAGGGCCCGTTTCCTGGGGCTGCTGCTCCGTTGACTAAGACTGGCGGAACAGGGGCTCTCCCCGTTCTGGGGCCAGAATCTGAAATCGGGGTGTCGGGGGCTGGGCTCCCTGGGAGGGTCCCTCCTGCCTCTTCAGCTGCTGGGGGCTCCCGGGGCTTCTTGGCTCCTGGCCGCATCCCTTCAATCTCAGCCTCGGTCCTCACAGGACCCTCCTCCAAGTTCAAGTGACCCCATCCCCCTCATTCACGTGGCCACGCCCCCATGTTCGCATGGCCCCACCCCCTCATTCACATGACCAAGTTAATGCAAAAAGCATTCAAAACTGAAAAGAATTTTTGTGAGTTTATTTGAGCCAAACGGTCGACAATCGCCAGGGAGCAGGATCTCAAGGCATTAGGATAATGCGCCGGAGAAGGTAGCTTTTCACCTTGTTGTAGAAATTACCATCGAAGGTGGAGACGTAAGTGGGTCACGTGAAATCCATTGGTGATAGATTAGGGAGGCGGGAGAAAGCAACGCGGGGAGCTCTGGGATTGGATGGAGTGAAATGATGGACACATGCTCCTTTCACACAGGTGGGCACAGGGTCGTTCACAGCGGACAATGAACAGGACAGAACAAGAACAATGAGGGAACTTGTGCTTTCCGCCCGGTGCCATCTGTTGTGTTCTGAAGAGCAGTTGTTACCCGGATGTTTCACAGGTGTTTTCTTAGATGCAAAAAGGCAATAGGCTGGTAAAGATGAAGCTGATCTCTGGCCTCCCTGGTCCCGTCCTCCTGCGGCTCAGGCCCCTTCCTCCCGCCTTTACTGCGAACTCTGTGCCCACAATGTGGGGCGACGCCAGCTCTGGGTGCTCCAGGCCCGGCGAGCTGGGGCCCTCGGAGCACAGGGAAGCTGTGTCCCATGGACTCCCACATCCCTGCTCACATCCCCATCTTTCCACAATGTGCGAACTCACTTGTCCACAGGTCCGGGACCGCCCCCCTCCCCGCCAGAAGAATCGAGTCCTGCCTGAGTTGCCTATTTATTTCAATATTCCTGATCTATACCCAGGTCTCTTCTACGACTGTCTTTCGGACAGGTTGTGACGTGCCTGGCTCCTGTGCTAACGAGGAGAATAAAGCCTCTAACACTTGGCCGCATGCACACCCAAATGAGAAGCGGGTTTCGCCGTTTTTTGAAGATTGGGAACAGGGATCAGAACTGAGCTCGGATCTCAGCTCTATGGCTGACTTCGTGACCTCCGGACGGACGCGCCTCTGAAGGAGGAGGGTGGTGAGGACAGGAGGGTTCGCGCACAGGAAACTCAGGGCGCCCGGGCTCAGACCCAGGCCCCCGCGGCTCTCCGCGCCCGCCGGGCCACAGCCCGACTCCAGCCGGCCCCGCCCCAGGCCCCGCCCCTCAGGCCACGCCCCCAGCCCCTCCTCTGACTATACAGCCCAGGCGCACTGGCCCCGCCCCTCTTGCCGCCGGCCCCCGCCCCTCCTGCCCCGCCCCCGGCTCGCCTCTGGCTATAAGGTCCCGTCCCGGCGCCGGCACAGCCTAGAGCGCGGTCCCCGAGCCCCCGGAGCCCAGTTAGAGCAGCACAGCCGCGTCGCACGGTTCCCATTGGCCGGCGGGCGGCCACCGAGGCGGGCCCGGGCGTGCGATTGGCCGGTGGCGGCTGTGGGTGGCGGCAGGCGCGGTGTCATGGAGGCGCCCCGGGTGCCGCGCGAACCTCACTCGCCTGCACCGGCGATTCCGGAGGAGCAGCGCGAGCCGCGGCCGCGGAGGAGGTGCGGAGGCCGGGCAGTCGGTGGGCAGGCAGGTTCGGGCTGCGGACAGCAGCCTCCGGACCCCACGCCTCCCGTGCGCTGGTCCTGCACGCCTCGCACCCAGGTCTCCGGACGCCCCCGCGTCCCACGTGTGAATTGAGTCCATGATGCCCGCGCCGCTGGGCCGGGGTCCTGGGAGGCGCCTGTACCCGGCTGGGCCGGCCGCTGAAGCAGGTTGGGGTGCATCGGAGTCCGTGCGGGACAGGAAGCGGTGCTGGCGGAGCGGGGACTTTGGATCTGGAGGGAGGAGGGAGATTTCAGCGGGGGAGCAGGAGAAGGAGCGTCCAGCCATGATAGGCGAGGTCAGCGATGGCAGACCTGGCCGGAAGCGGCGTAAATGTCTTCAGCTTTGAGCGCTGGTCGCTGTTGAGCTGCTAGGACAGCAAGTAGCTCCATAGCTGAAGTAGCTTTCCCCAGTTTAAGGGGCCAGAATGGGCAAAGGCACCGAGGCCTGGGAGGGAGGACATGCCCTCGGCTGGGGCTTCCTTCTTCCGGCCATTCTCGGACCTGGCAGATGGTACACGCCCCCGAATGAACCGACTGTGAAGTCCAGGGCCAGTGAATGGCAGCTGCAGCGCCTTCTCGCTGCTGCTCTGGAAAGGAGAAACCCTTTTAAAAATGAAAACTGCTTATTTATCCAGGGTTTTCTGACTCAGTGTCGCAACAGTGTTATTTTCCCCAGAGCAACCCTCCACGAGGACCCTGTGTAATACCCCATAGCATCCCTGCCCTGGGGAGTTAGGGTTCCACGGAACACACTTAGGGAAATGTGGACGGTAGAGGAAGCTTGGCCCCTGCTTTCTCAGGCCCTTAACTTCCTAGTTCTCGGAGTTGTCCTGCTCCTCGGCTATAGCAAAACCTGTGAGGTGTGTCTCTTTGGCCTCTGCCGGGTGATAGGAGGGTCCGGTGTTCATCACAGCGGGGGGGGGGGCACATTGGGCCAAGCAGAGGCCCTGCCTGTTGCTGATGATGCTGCTGACGATGCACGTGTCCATGGTTTGTTTGTGACTGTCTCCCTCCACGAGCCAGGATGGGGCCTGGTCCACTCGCTTCTGAGCGTTCTTTTTCTTTCCCCTTTTACTTAGAAAAAAACTTAAAAAGTCCCTCTTTGCCTAGAACCGAGGAGGCTCAGGAGGAAGCAGTCTTTCGTGAAGTGGTCCGTTTCACCCCGGACCCTTTGCCAGGTAAGACGCCCCGAGGCGCTCAGCTCATTCGAGTCCCTGAGTTCACTCCTGGGCTTCCGGCCGGGCTACCACTTCCTGCCTCAGGTTCTCTCATGAATAATCCCCTCGTTCCCTCTGCTTCCTCTTCTGACCAGTTAGATACTATGACAAGGACACCACCAAGCCCATCAGCTTTTACTTGTCGTCACTGGAGGAGCTCTTGGCGTGGACGCCCGGCGTGGAGGACAGCTTCAACGTGGCCTTGGTGCCCGCCCAGGACCGGCAGCCCCCTCTGAGCAGCGGGCGGCCCCGGACCTTGCTCTGCCATGACATGATGGGCGGGTACCTGGATGACAGGTGAGCACATTGCGAGGAGATCGCCTGGTGGACGGGCTGGAGGGGAGGGAGGGCAGAAAGGCCAGGCTGGGGAGGCCGGAGCCGGGCGGAGAGCAGCGCAGGCCTCGGTGTTGTACGTGGAAGAAGAGGGGGTGGGTCGGGGGTAGCCAGGCCTCTGCCGGCTCTGAGCCCATCCCATTCTGCCTGCACCTGAATCCTGCCCGTTGGCCGGGGCACCGAAGCTGGGCACCCCCCTCAGAGCCTGGCCGGAAACCTGGCTCTTCCCCCGATGACTTGCTCTCTTTCCCTCCCTGGGCTCTGACTCCGTTTTGCCCCCTGGCTTTGGCCTTGCAGGCTTGACCAGGGAAAATGTTCCACAGGCTGTGCAGCCTTTGCGGGCAGGTCTGCACATGCCTCTCCCACCCCCAACCAGGGGCGTTTGCTGCCCCATCAGCGCACAGATCTCCACCGCCCAGAAAACAGTCCCGGGCAGCCATGCCAGGAAGGCTTGCAGCAGAGCTGGCCATCCAGGGGGCGGGAGTGGCTGACGAAACCGGGTGCCTCCCCCGCAGGGACACTGTCCGGGAGGTGCTGCTGCCTCCACCAGAGCAGGACGCCGGACACCTGGAGCTTTTGCACGAATCCTTCTGCCTCTATTTCCTGCTGTTGTGTTCCTCTGGGCATCGAGGAGCTGACGGCGAAGGCTGCACAGCCTGTGGGACATTTTCCCCCCGTGACAGCCCTATGCTACAGCCCATAACCGTCCTCCCTTGAGGAGTTAGGGTTCCACGGAACACACTTAGGGAAGCGTAGGCTGCTGAGAAAGCTTGCCCTCAGGACGGTGGCGTGGTTGGTGTCTGTGGGTGCCCGGCACACAGCAGGCCTTTGGTCGGTGTCGACGGACGGGCCCCCCGGAGAGGCGTCACTTATGATTGCTCTCACCTGGAGGCCGCTGAGTCCTTATCCCGCGTCCCGGCCCTGACCTGGCTCTGTTCCTCCCCAGGTTCATTCAGGGCTCAGCGGCCGAGAGCCCCTACACCTTCTACCACTGGCAGTACATCGACATCTTCGTGTACTTCAGCCACCACTTGGTCACCGTCCCCCCGGTGGGCTGGACCAATGCCGCGCACAGGCACGGGGTCCGCGTGCTGGGTAAGAGCTGAGGCTGCGCCTGCCGGTGACCCGCGATGACGGGGCTGGCTGTGCTGGGGAGAGCGCCGGGCCTGCGGGCTGCCCGGAAAGGTGGGGACCGGTGGAGGCAGACTCGTGCTGGGAAGCAGATGAATATCTTTAGTTTTGTGGCCGCTGGGTCGCTGTTGAGCTGCTGCTAAGACAGTGAGTAGCCCGCACAGACAACAGGCAGGCGAAGGGTGGGCCCTGGCCGGCGTGGCTCAGTGGATGGAGAGTCAGCCACGGGCAAAGGGTCCCGGGTTTGGTTCTGGTCAGGGGCCTGTACCTTGGTTGCGGGCTTGATCCCCGGCCCTGGACGAGTGCCTGGATGTGTCTCTCTCAACATCGATGTTTCTCTTCTGTCTGTCTCTCCCTCTCCCTTCCACTCTCTCTCTTAAAAAAAAAAAAAAAATCAATGGAGAAGAGAAATATCCTTGGATGAGGAATCCAAAACAAACAAACAAACAAACAAACAAACAAACAGCAACCCAAAAATCAGGTGGCGGCTGACCCCTGGGTGCAGCAGTTTCTCAAGCTTCCCCATCTGGTCCTTCATTGCGAGTCACATCCACGCCTGCCCCGTGTCTGGTTCACAGTGGCCACAGCGGTGCTGCTGGTGCAGGGACCTGCGCACTGGGAGGCGTCGGTCGGAAGGGGGGGTTCCAGGCCTGACCTCATTCTCCGCCCCGCAGGCACTTTCATCACCGAGTGGAAAGAGGGGGGGACAGCTGTGCGAAGCCTTCCTGGCCGGGGATGAACGCTCGTTCCAGGCGGTGGCGGACCGGCTGGTCCTGCTGGCCCAGTTTCTGCACTTTGACGGCTGGCTGATCAACATCGAGAACTCTCTGAGTGTGAGCGTGGCCTTTCTCGTGTTGCCTCCAGGCCCAGCCTCTGCTGCCTCGGGGTGTCCTCCCGTCCCCTTGCCCACACCCAGGCCGGCTCTCCGGCTCCCCATGACAGCAGCTGGGCCGCTTCTCGCTTCCCAGTGAGAGCCAGCTCCTGTCCAGGCTCCCTGTATGGCTGAGCTTTGCTTCTCTGGCTCCTTCCAGTGGACTCCCCCCGCTCCTCCTCCTTCTCCCCCTCCTCCTCCTCCTCCCCCTCCTCCCCCTCCTCCTCCTCCTCCTTCTTCTCCCCCTCCTCCTCCTCTTCCCCCTCCTCCTCCTCCTCCCCCTCCTCCTCCTCCTCCCCCCTCCTCCTCCTCCTCCTCCTCCTCCTCCTCCTCCTCCATCTCTGCTTGGCTTGGGCTGTGTGTGGCTTCCTCTCCCAACACCCTCCTTTCTCTTGGTGTTTATCTTTCCTGGCCACTGTGTCCGCGTCCTTCCTGCTTCAGAGAGGAAAGCAGATGTCTGGCTGGGCCGCTCTCGGGGGCTGTGGGGTGGACGGCTTCTGGGACCCTGGCTGTTTGGTGGGGTTCGGTGTCCAGTCTATCCTGCGCCAGGCCCTCTGACAAACACCTCGGGGCCTCACAAGGGTCTTGTCTTCGCCCCCCTGCAGCCGGCCGCCGTGAGGAACACGCCCCGCTTCCTGTGGTACCTGACCACTCAGCTCCACCAGCAGGTCCCGGGGGGCCTGGTGCTCTGGTACGACAGCGTGGTGAGCAGCGGGCAGCTCAGGTGGCAGGACGAGCTGAACGAACAAAACAGGTGAGCCCCCAGGGCGGTGGCACACGCACACGGCTGCGGGGTGGCGAGGGGGACGCAGAGTCTCCGGCCACCTGGCCATCAGCAGCGAGAGTCGCCTGGTCGCCAGGCGCTGTGCAGGGGTTGTAGGCCACGGTGATGGGCCGGCCCCTGCTCCCGGTTGGGAGGCTGCCCACGGCCCGTGGTTGAGTGGATGCAGGTGCTGGGCGGGGAGAGATGGTGGAGACCAGGAGACCACGGGCCCTCACCTCGGCCCCTCCCCACTTCGCAGGGTTTTCTTCGACTGCTGTGACGGCATCTTCACCAACTATAACTGGGGGGAGGAGCACCTGGTGCGCATGCGGGGCCCGGCCGGGAGGCGCCGGGCCGACGTCTACGTGGGAGTGGACGTGTTCGCCCGGGGGAACGTCGTGGGTGGCCGATTTGACACCAACAAGGTGGGTGGTGGCCCTGGAGGCTGGGGTGGGGGCAGTGGCCTCCCTGAGGCCCCCGCTGGCTGTGGGCCGTGCATCCCCGCTCCCCTCCGGGGGGAGACAGGCGCAGTTACCCTTCCCAGATGGGAAACCGAGGCACCAGGGAACACGGTGACCTGCCTGGGGCCAAGCTGGGCCCCAGAGGCCTAGCTGCCGCCCACCTCTCCGGTCAGATGGTATGTCCCCTGGAGGTGCCCGGGCCCGGTGCCAGGTCCCCTCTGCCTCCTGTTGGGCGATTCGCTGAGCTGGCATCACAACCGCCGGTGACTCGGGGACAGCAGGGTCACGTCACGGGCAGCTCGGGGCTGAGGATGGAGGCGGCACCTCCGTTTGGGAGCCGCTGTAGCAACTGGTGAGGCTCCAGCAAGTGGAGTCCTGTCGGCAGCGAGAGGAGAACCTGCCGGGGCACCGGGCCGCTGTGCCTACTGTGACTTAAACGGAGTCAGCCCGCTCCCGCTGCCACGCCTGCCCCTTGCTGGGTGCCACGGCGACGGTCCCATTCCTTAACCGAGCTTAAGTGATTCCATTAATCTGCCAACTGGAGATTCGCGCCTCCCGCTGTGCGTGTGACAACATGATGGGAGGTGGGGAGAGACAGGCAGCCGTGGGCACGCCGCCTGCAGACCCCTGCCCACCGGCCGGTTCCCGGTGGACGACAGGGACCAACCTGGAAAGCCAGGGGGCTGAGGGGGGTGGGCAGCCCAGCCTCCTTCCCAGGCCCGCCTGGCGCTGGTGTGTCCTGCTGTGCCCAGCGTCCCTGACCGCTGTGTCCGCAGTCGCTGGAGCTGATCCGGCAGCACGAGTTCTCGGTGGCCCTGTTCGCGCCCGGCTGGGTGTACGAGTGTTTGGAGAAGACGGAGTTCTTCCAGAACCAGGACAAGTGAGTCCTGCCCGGCCCGGGGCTGCGTGTGGGCTGATGGCGGCGGGAGGCCCGGGGCTGCGCTGGCTTCTCCGAGCGGCTCGGGCCTGGCTCTCCGGCGCTGGTGGAGGCGGGACAAGCGACAACCACCTTGGCTGCTTCCAGGGGGAGCGTCCCGGAGCCCGGGAGGGGCTGTACCCACGTGTGTACCTCCCACACGTCGTGTCCGAGGCCCGGGGGCTGCAGTCGCTCTGCAGGGGGTGCGGGAGCGCCCGCGTCAGTGAGGGCTCAGGCGCGTCGAGCACCCTCCGCTCCGGACTTCAGCTGCCCCCCCCCCCCCCCACTCCCCTTCCTCTGCAGGTTCTGGAGTTTGCTGACTCGCTACCTGCCCACCCACAGCATCTGCTCCCTGCCCTTCGTCACCTCCTTCTGCCTGGGCATGGGCACCCGCAGGGTCTGCTACGGCCAGGTGTGTGGTCCCCACGCCGGGTGGCTGGGCAGTGGGGCTCCCTTTTCTCCAGGCTCTGGGCCTGAGCGAGGGAGGAGGGGCCTGGCGTTCACGAGGGGCCGATGGCGCTCTTCTCCCCGTCGCCCCCCTGCACACCCTGCCGCGTGCCCGCAGCCGCCTCCAATCCTGCTTCCTCTCCAGGAGGAGGCGGTGGGGCCCTGGTACCACCCGGGCGCCCAGGAGCCGCAGCCCCTGTTTGGGGAGCACAGGCTGGAGGGGCCCGGGCAGGGCTGGGTGAGGACACACAGCTGCCTGGCCGACGCCTGGAACGGGGGCAGCTCCCTGCTCATCCGGGGGATGATCCCGCCCGAGGTGGGACACGTCGCTGTGAGGTAGGTGCCTGGGCGGGAGGAGACGCGCGGGTCCTCCGCTTCCCCCGTCGTCCCGTGGACCCGCTGGCTGGGCAGCTGGGCGGCGGAGCCGGGGGAGGACAGAGGGCAGAACCCAGGAGGTTTTATTGCAGCAAAAAGCACGCCACACACACTCGCCCACCTGACCTGGTTCTGAGCGTCACAGTGTGAGCTCTGTGCACTGTGCGGCCTCTCCACACTCACCTTGCAAAACTGGACGTGTCCCCACGCCCCCCTCGGCCCCCCGCGCCCCCAGCCCGCGGCCGCGTCACGCTCTGGTCCTGTGGGGCGACTCTTAGCTCCTCATACGGAGGACTTCAGAACAGGGATTTCTCAGTCACGAGGGGGCCTGGCCTGGGGGACGGCCGTCCCCAGCGTGGCAGGACCGGGGCGTGGCAGCTGGTGCCACCCCAGTGCCCTGTCCCTGGAGGGAGAGGGTGGCCCGCCTGGCGGCCTGGCTCTCAGCTGTGGCCTCTCATCGCAGGACCTTCCTTCTCCAGGTTGTTCTCCCTGCAGGTCCCGCTGCCCCCCAAGCTCTTCCTGTCCCTGGTGTATAAGCTGGAGGGGACGTCGGAGGTCAGAGTGGCTCTGGAGCTCACCACAGGGGACGCGGGCAGCTGCTACGTCGGGGACATCTCGGCGTTGAATGGTGAGGGGACCGAGCTGGCTCCTGCCTGCCTCCCAGGTCTCTTCCTTCTTGGGATGCTTTAGGGGGGAGGCATCCAGAAGGTGGGGGTGCGGGGAGCTGGTGTGGGCAGTGCCCGGCATCCGCCTCTGGGGGGGGGATGGCGCCACTGTGGCCCAGCTCAGGGCAGGGGGTTGGCTCTCAGCCTCCTGCTGGTCGTGGCATCGAGAGGGAGGACACCTTGGGGTCAGGGAGAGGCCTGTCCTGAGCACCCACCCGCATACTTGCCTCCGCTCCGCCCTGGTCTCCTGCTGCGGCCTCAGCCTGTCGGGGAGGCCACGTGCCCTGGGGGCCACGGGGGTCTGGCCCAGCCCCGGGCCCTCCTCAGGGACTCCTGGTGTGGCTTCTCCTCTTCCTCAAGTCCTGTGTCCTTTCCCAGCAGAAACCAGCTCCAGGCACAGACCCCGACCCCTCCGGGTGCCCCCCACCAAGCTGGCCCGGTGGGCGGCCCGCTGTGGCCAGCAGCTCGGCGGGGGCTGGGTCCAGCGGTGAGTCCCTCTCCTTCCTGTCCAGGCCCCCACCGGGGACGGCCGGCTGGTGGGGACTTGAGGTGTGCGAGGGCCCCTGTTGAGAAACCCCAGAACTGGAGGGATGGAGGGCGCTGGACTGACCCACGCTCCAGGCAGCTCCCGGGAGCCAGCCCACGCGCCCTGGGCGCGGTCGTGGTCCCCCCTCAGGTGCAGGGCTCCCCACGGACCAGGGTCCACTCGGGATGGGCCTGCCTTCCCATGGCTGCTCGGGCCTCTGACAGCAGCTGGGCGCCCGAGCCACCGTGGCTGTGACCGCCCTGACCCGCGTCTCATTGGCCTCCAGCTGCTACGAGCTGAGCCTGCTCAGCTGCTTCCTGCAGGACCTCTTCGTCAGCTTCTCCCGGGCTCCGGGCAGCCGGGAGGGGGAGGACTTCGTCTGTCGCCTCGGGGAGATCCAGGTCAGGCGTCCGGGGTGCCTCGTCCTTGTCCTCATCCTCATCCTTGTCCTCGTCGGGGGCTCGGCTGAGGCGTCTGTCCCAACGCCCAGCAGGCAGAACGCCGCCCGAGCTGAGCGCCCTCGTCCTCTCCCCTCGGGCTCAGGGAGGCGGGGTGGGGATGCCAAGGAGTGGGGTGCACGGGGCGGCTCCATGAGCCCCCGGGGCTTCCCAGCCATGCCGTGCCTTCTCTCCACCAGGTGGTGGACGCCGACAGCCTGCTGAGCCCTCTGCCCCAGGTGCAGGCCCTCTCCGTGTCCAGGGTCGGCTGGCAGCGGGCGGCCCCAGAAGGCGCGGGTCCCCCGGCCGGGCTCCGGCTCAGCTGTACCCTGCACTGGTCCTACCCCCTGCCCCACGCCCGCTGCTTCCGGATCCACTGTCGCCCAGGGACCGGCGGTGGCCCTCCCGGCACGGGGCCCCCAGGCCCGGAGAAGCCCACACTCCTGGGCCTGGCTTTTGCCAACCAGTACCGTGTCGTGGACCTGGCGGTGGCTGAGGCCCGGCCCGGCCAGGACGGCCGCGTGGAGTTCCTGGTGGAGCCGGTTCCCAGGGAGGGGTTCCTGGTGCCGCAGGCCGAGTGGGGCCGGGCGGCCCTGCTGTACTCCGTGCCCGGCACATGAGCGGACACCGAAGCCGGAAGCCGGCCCACCGCACGGCCGGGCTCCTTGCACGTGGGGGCCGTGGACTGTGCAGACAGCGGCCGAGGACCTGGGGCCGTGCCTTTCCGGGTGGGGCCTTGGTGACAGGAACACCGAGGAGTCGGTGTGCTGGGTGCTGATTCCCTAGGTGCCTGGACCCCTGCCTGTGTGCAGTCTCTCTGCAGTACACAGTTCCCAGGGAAAGTGGGAGGATTTGGGAAAGTCGAGTCCAGAAAATTCCATAAAGGGCGTTTCCTAACAGGCTGGTGCTGAGCATGGCGACTTTATTCCACAGGTGGAACCATTAGAGACGAGCTTCCCTTGTGGCAGGAGGGCTTCGGAGCAGGCTCTGGGGACATGGCCGAGGGTGCAGACGCCAGCAGAGGCCCGTGGGTTCAGTGAGGGGTGGGTGCAGGGTGCTCCCGGAGATGGCGCTGGGAGCCCAGGCCAGCAGGGCGGCACCTGCAGACCGCCGTGGGCTGTGGCTTTCCCGGCTCACTGCCCCCCCCGGGGCCCAGAGCATTGCCACTGGCTGTGCCTGCTCGTCTCTCCAGCGGGTGGGCATGGGGGGCGCTGGCGTGGTCTGCACCGGGGCTCCACCTCTGCCTGGTGAGTGTGGATCCAGGCGTGGGAGCAGGAGGCCCAGGTGTCAGCCCAGTCCACCGCCTCCCTTTGCCTTCACAGCCCCTCGCCTCTCCCGGGGCCGGGCGTGAGCAGGGGTGTGTGGGCAGCAGCCTCTGCACTGTGGCTCCTTCCTCTCCCTCCCTTCGCTCCCCAGCACCTCCCTGCTCCCTCCGAGGGCCAAGGTGGCCAGTGGCCTCCCGGGGAGGGGAGGGGAGGGAGGAGGGGGGGTGGCTTCTCCAGCCATGAGCTCCAGCCATGGCTGAACTGCTGTGGAGCTCCCTGGGGGGCGGGGTCTCTCCACCCCATGGCCTCAGGGAACCCTGCTCCTCTCTAGTGCCCCAGGGGACCAAGGCCTTAAGTCCCTCCTTCTTGGGGTCCCTCACCCCAGGCCTCCTAGGCCAGTGATGGGGTTACTTCCCCATCCCTATGGCCCTCGACCTCGACCTCTGCTATGAGATGCGGAGTGGCTCTAAGGCTAGGACACTGGGGTTCCCTCCCCACTGCCTTGTGTCCAGGCTCGGGGTCAGCACTGTAGTGACGGGGGAGGCCACCAGGTGGCAGTGCAGCCTCTGCTCAGGCCCAACCGCACTGGGAGGGGTGCAGGGGTCGCTGGCAACATCTGAGACTGGGGGACAGCCTAGGGCAGCGGTTCTCAACCTGTGGGTCGCAACCCTTTGGGGGTCGAACGACCCTTTCACAGGGGTCGCCTAAGACCATCGGAAAACACATATATAATTACATATTGTTTTTGTGATTAATCACTATGCTTTCATCATGTTCAATTTGTAACAATGAAAATACATCCTGCATATCAGATATTTACATGACAATTCATAACAGTAGCAACATTACAGTTATGAAGTAGCAACGAAAATAATTATATGGTTGGGGGTCACCACAACAGGAGGAACTGTATTAAAGGGTCGCGGCATCAGGTAGGTTGAGAACCACGGGCCTAGGGGCTTCCGGACGACGCTGCCTTCGCCCCACCAGCCCTGGCGTCCCAGGTGCCCACGCCCCTCCTCCACTGCGCGCTTCCTGATTGGGAACATCTGCTCCTCACGCCCCACACGTGTGGCCCAGCCGCTCGGGCGGGAGTGGGGCCCCGGCCAGCCGGGCAGGAAGACCCCGTGCGGGCTCGGCTTTTCTTGATCTTGACCGTTCCCCCCAGCGCCTGAGCCCCTCGTTCTGAGCCAGGGGGCTCCTGCCCTTTGTCCCGACGTGGGACCCGGCGGGCCGGGCGGCTGGGCACCCGGGCGGGCCACACCTGGGACTTATTTCACGAAGCCCTTTCGCTTAAAGTGCTGGCTCCCCGGATACCTCCTGCGGAGGAGGGGACACGTATGGCAGCCATCATTTCCTCACCGTCTGGGGAGCAAGCAAAGTGGGGGCTCGGCTCCGCGGAGGCCCCCAGCCCTGCGCCCCAGGAGCTCGGGCCCCGTCCCACCACCTGCCGGGGCTCATGCAGGAACATCTACATGTCGGCATGAAGCCTGCCCCCCGCCCGTCCCCCGTGGGAGTCATGGCTCCGAAACAGATTACCCGCCTGGAGGAAGCGAACAACTCGTCTGCGAGAAGGCTCGGGCTCCGCGGCGTCGGTGTGGGCCCGCCCCAGCCCCCATGCCCAGGGCTTCTAAGCTCACGGTCCAGGATCTGCTGCTCCCCCCCTGGTCACCTCTCCTCTTCCCTGGGCGGCGACCACACCCTTCCACACCCCTTCACGCCCGGCCTCCAGGACTGGGACCACTGGCTGGAGCGGAGGGCTCACCTCGCAGGAGCTCAAGTCACACCAGCAGAGCCGGGGCTGTGGGCGGATCTTAGTGACCTGCCCAGCACCACTGAGAGCAGGGCCCCCACCCCCTCCCCACCCGACTCCCCTGTGCCCAGCTGAGGCCAGGCAGGGCTGTGGGAACCCGTGATCCCGCCCCCTCCGGGCCTGGAGGTGGGACAGGTCAGCCTGCAGGAGGACCAGGTGCTGGAATCTCGCCCGCCCCCTCCGGCCTGGGGCTCGGTGCAGCCAGGCTGCCTCCCCGGACACGCCGCCTGCCCTCCACCCTGTGTGTCCAGGGGCTGCCCAATCAGAGAGCTGTCCTGGTTTGAAGAAAGAAATCTTTATTAATAATCTTAATAATAATAATAATACTGTGGATCTGAATGGTCACACCTGGGAAGCATACAGAATGGTAAGAAAGGAAGCCGGGCCTGGCTGAGGCCGGGGGCGGGGCCGGGCGCAGCGGCTGGGAGGGGCCAGCTCGGGGCTCTGTACACGGAGTAGAAAAGGAGGGCTCGGGAGCGGGTGCGGATACAAAGTGAGGTGTGGTCCTGCCCTTCCTGTTTGGAGAAAGTGGAGCCATGGTGGGAGCCTGGGTTTTGTGGTTTTTTTGCTATTTTTTGCTGTTGCCCAGACTCCAGCTGTCTGCCTGGCCTGGGGCTTTATCCTGTGACCTGCCATCTGTGCCCCCCCTCCCCCGCCCAAGGTCTTCCTCCTGCTCCCCCCGACCCCCCATCCCTGCTCTGGCCTGGCCGTCTCGCCCCATAGCACTGTGACTCCCAACCCTGCTGTGCAGCCAGGCGCCAGCCCGTCCCTCGGCCCCTTGCAGGCCTGGCCCTCGGGGGGTCCCATGAGGCCAGCCGTCCCTCCCCAGACCAGGCGCAGAGCCGCCTCCAGACAGGAAACCAGAAACAGCCAGTGGGAGCACGTCCGTGGCCTCCAGGCCCCCGCAGTCCCACGTTCTCAGGTGCAGGGGTCAGTCCTGGCTGGCTGGCGGGCCCGGGAGCCCCGTCATGTGGAGGGCGGGTACCTGGGCGCCCCCTAGTTCTGGAACCACGTCAGCCCTTGGTGTGGGGGTCGGACCCCAGGGCTGCTGGTGGGACAGCCCCAGTGGCCTGCAAACGCCTCCCCCAGGTTTGCAGGACACGGGCGTTGGTGGCATGGCGTGAGGGAGAGCTGGGCCCAGAACAAGACACAGGGTGACCGGGTGTGGCCGGAGCCGGAGCCGGGGAATGGAAAGCTGCCCCCTCCCTGTGCCCGCGGCCCGGCCGTCCCCTCCACTGGCACAGTTGGCAACAAAGATCAAGTCCTGCCGGCTCTTCCTCAGGAGGCCAGGCCTCCGAGGGCCCACAGTGCGGGAGCGGAGGGGCAGGAAGACTGGATAGGAAGCCGCGGGCCCTCCCTCTTGCTCGCTGGCTCGCTCGCTCCTGGAGGGCGCAGCCGCTCTCCGGGCCGACTGCTCTTCGCGGTGGCGCCGGCACACGGGACCTGGGCGTGGTGGATGTGTCTTGTTTGGTTGGTTTTGTTGCTGCTTGGATCTTAACATCTTTTTTTGTTTTGTTTTTTGTTTTGTGATTTTTTTTGTTTGTTTTTTGTTTTTGCCCTTCGCGGTCCGAGAAGGAAACGGCGGACGCTTTCACTACAACAGAAACAGAAAGGGACTAGCAGTTTCCGGGAAGCCGCCGAGGGCAGGCCGAGACCCGCGGGGCCGGGTGGTGCTGGGACGGCCTGGACCCCCAACCCCCCACCTGTCCTCCCGCCCAGCTCTAGGACCCCTCATCGCGTGAGAGCTGGAGTTAGAGGGGACGTCTGTTCCCCGGGGCAGAAGGTGGCCGGAACGGAGGGGCCACAGGGACCCGGTGGCAGCGGGGCTCTGCTGAGGTGGGCAGGGGCCTGGCTGGCTCTGGCAGGAAGGGTGTGAGGGGGTGGCCACGTGGGCGGCGTGGCATGAGGCAGCTGAGAAGACGGTGCTCTGGGCCTGATCTGCCCACCCGCCCGCAGGGAGCCAGGCCCGGCTGGCGGGGACCCTCTCGCGGGCCCTCAGCCCCAGAAGCCAGTCGGGCAGCTCTGGCAGCACACCAGGCCCCCTGGCCCACGCCGCCTTCTCCTGTCACCAAGGTGCGTGGCAAGGGCCTGGCCTGGGTGGCGGACTCTCCAGAGGCTCCCTGGGCTGCAGCCGCAGCCAGCACCTCCCCCCGGGGCCCGCGCCCTGGGAGGGTGTGAGCTCACGGGGCCCCCCTAGATGACCGGCTAACACGGAGCGCTGTGCCCAGGTGGGCGCCACCCGCTCCCTCTGAAACAGACCCTGACAAACAGGCTTTTCTGAGCTCGGGGCAGGGAAGGGGCTATGGCTCCAGTGAAACACCAGGGCCTGGCCGGCCGCGACCCATCTCGGAGGACAGCGGGAGGCGGGCGCTGCGGGCACAGCGTGGGCCGCCGGGCCTCCCGGTGGGGAATTTCTTCCTTCGCTTTGGTTTCTGACGTCAGAGGCTAAGGCGCCCCTGAGGCTGGTGTGGCCGTGCGGGCAGCAGGCACTGCCCGTACAACGTGATCAGCACTGAGTCTCAGCTGGTGGAGGGGGCACTGTCCTGTCCACACCCCAGGGGGGGGACAAGGACCGTGGCCCGGGCTGGCCTCCTGAGCCCGGCATCTTCCGTGGCTCTTACACCCCTGCACAGGCGTGGGCTGCCCTGTGGCGTGGCTCTATGCTAGCTGGGAGGGTCCTCTGCCCAGCTCAGCCCCGCCCCTCTGTGTACTGTACCTGAAACGGCTGGGGGTGGGGAACACAACAAAGTCAGAATCGGAACCAAGGTCTCAGACACACGGGGGAAACCAGGGTCAGACACACACGCCATCGTGGGGGCCAGGCAGCGAGCCGCTGGCCGGGAGGGCGCACTGTCCTCCTGTGGCCGGGCCTGGCCTGGGGTGCGGGGTGTGGTGTGTGCTACAGTCTGACTGCTGCTAGGGGCGGACCTCTTGCTAGTAGGGGGTGAAGCGGCTGTGCCCTCCGCGGCAGAGGCTAGCCTGCAACATCAAAGATGGAAAACAGCCAATCAGTACCGCCTTCCCGGAGGGGGCGGAAAAGCAAAAAGAAAAAAATAAGAAGGAAGAACCAAAGGAGAAATAGTGAACCCCCGTTTTCTGCCCCCCTCGCGGTTTGCCTGGGGGAGGGTGGGTGTGGCTGTTCTGGCCGCGGGCGGGTGGGGTGGGGGAGGCCTGGGGCCTGGGCCTGTTTCTGGTGCCGGGTGGTCTTGTCTCTGGCTGGCGGGTGGGGCGGGGGGGCAACTGCAGCCACAGGCTCCCAGGTAAGAAGGTGTGAGTGTGTCCTGGGGACCCTGGCTAGAGCCTGGCCCTTTGTTGCCCCTTCTCCTTCGTCCGGGAGGTCTGAGCAGGAGCCCTACTCCTGGCGCCCCAGGACTGCTGTGGGGTCTGAGTCCTCCAGACATGGTGGGGGGTGGGGGCGGACCCTGTCAGGTTCCCCGGCCTTGGCTTCTCTGACATTCTTGCTGCCCCCGGTTCCTCTACAGGAACCTCCCACCTCACCCACCAGTTTTGTCAGAAAAGGCAAGAGAACAGCAAGGGCCAGAAAAGTTGGGGGAAAAATAGAAAAACCTTAAAAAGAAAAAAGAAAACCTAAATGGGGGCCTCGGAGAGCTCACGGGGGCCTTCAGCGAGCAGCTGCGCGGAGGGCTGAGCCGATCCTGGAGCCGGGGGGCCTCCCAGGGGCTGCTCCCCCGGCGGCCAGCACTCCCCGCGCCTGCTGGGGTGTCTGAGGCTCTTTAAAGATCAAAAAACACAGAAAAAACCCCGGGAGGGCGTCATCAAAACCAAAGGAGGTGAAGACACCCCGTGGCGCCACGCCCCCCACTCACCCCCAGGTGTTTTCATCTTTGATGCTGGACTCCGCTAGCTAACGCCCGCGGGGACAGCCTGGGGGCGGTCAGGGGCAGGTGTCCACGGGAGCGGGCTTTGGGGCAGAGCGGGCCGGCCTCTCTGTGCTGACAGCAGGCGCACACACAGACACACACACACACACACAGACACACTGGCTCTCAGGGGTGCGCCCCGTCCCCAGGGAGGGCCTCCAGGCAGGAGCCGGGTGGGGACGAGGCAGCGGGCAGCCCTGTTCCCCATCCACGCGAGGGAAGGCACAGCAGGGGCAGGACAGGGACCACGGCACGGACACACCCACACGAGGGGGCCCTGCCTGCCTCTGGAGCGGCTGCGGGGAGGGCTGGTGGGTTTCCTGCGGGAAGGGAGGCCCGGCTGGGCTCCAGGGCCGCGCCAGGACGGTCAGGGGCCGGACGTCGTCCCTGGGCAGCTGGCCGGCCGGGCGCTCCTGCCTCCTCCTCACTCCACGAGGGCACGAAGGGCCGGTCCCCACCCCCAACTCAAAGGCAGGCCTCGGTCCTCCCCGCCTGTCCGAGGCCCTGGCCTGTGTTCTGGGTGGGTCTCCCCAGGACCTGCCTGCGTCCCCTCCCCCCTCCTCACACGGCCGCACCAAGGCCGGCCCACCCCCCTCCTTACCATGGTCCCGATGCTGTAGGCGGCCGTGGGGCCGATGGGGTGGTGGTAGGGGTCGGCAGCTGTGTAGACTCGGCCGTAACTGGGGAGACAGCACAGGGAGGGGTGCGAGGGGGGCAGGTGAGGGGGGAACAGACCCCCACCTCTTCCCAGACATTTCCTGAGCACCTCCCGGTGGCGGGGTCCCCCTGCCTGTTTGGAAGGAGCGGCCGGCCACACTGGCCACCCTCTCGGTGCCCCCACTGTGCTGACCTGGGGGAACCTGCTCTGCGAGGCGCCCCGGGACCAGAAAAGAGGCCTCACAGCTTGCGTGGAGGAAAGACCCCTGGAAAGAAGGAGGCCACTTTCGGGGAAGGGGCTCAGAGATGGGAAGGTCCGGGAACGCGGGAGCAGGGACTTGGCCACCAGGAGGGAGGTGGCCTGTGCCCCCCTCTCACTCAGTACATTTCGTGGGCGAAATGCCAGCTTCTCAGAGGCCAGGGCCGGGCGGGGCCTGCCGTGCACCTGACACACACCTGGGCCCAGAGGCTGCGAGGAAGGTGTGGCCTGGGGACCGGGTGCCGCCTCGCACCAGGACGGAGGGAGGACCAGGCGGTCCCCGGGCCAGAGCCGCCCCGTGGACACGAGCAACGGCTGCCCTCCTTAGAGTGCGGCCATGTGCCCTTCCCCAAGCGGCTCTGAGGCCAATGGGCCGAGTGCCCACAGGGAGCGGTGCCAGCTGGGCCACGGTGGGGGACTCCTGGACCTGACCACAGAACGCACAGAGCCCTCCCCCCCAACCCCCGGGCGGAGGCTGCTGCTCTCAGGGTCACAGTCCTCCCCACCCGGTCCTGTCACACAGGAGGCCGTGGCCACAGCCGCCTCTGCCTGGAAGCACCTTGGACAGACGGCAGGCCGGCGGGGCCTCTGGAGCTGGGGGAGGGGCTGTCTGCTCCCTGAGAACTGGGGTCCCCCGCCTCCCTGCCGCGAAGCAGGGAGTGATGACAGCAGCTGTTTTGGGGTCTCCAAGCCCATTCAGACCTGCTCTCCTCTGTCCAGACCCTGCGCCCACGTGGGGAGCCATCCCCAGGCCCCTGAGCCTCGGGTGGGGCTTCTGGTCTGTGGGATCCCCGCCCTGTGGGCCCAGAGCGCTGGCTCCCCGTCCCCAGGTCCCCAGCGTACCTGTCGCTGTAGGCTGCTGCTGCTGCTGCTGCCGCGGCGGCCGCGGCCGGCTGGGCGTATCTGTAGGCGGCATAGCCTCCCTGCAGGGCACAGGGGAGGGGAGATCACAGGGGCTTAGCGGGGCGGCCACGGCCTTTCCACCTTCTCTTGGCTGCTAGCGGGTGCGGCTGGGGGCACCTGGCTGGTGGCCTAAGGGAGGCCCGCAGACCGCACGCTGCCCGGCAGCACAGTGCGGGGGGGAGGGTGTCTGCCCACATCACGCGCTCATTCACTCATCCCTTCTCGCCTTCCACACACAGGTGGGCGCCCACCACCTGTGAGGCTGAGTGCGAGGCTGCAGCACCCCTGCCACCAGGCCAGTGAGCCCGAGGGGCATGGGAGCCCACGGCTGACTCTGGGTGCCATCCTGGCCGCGGGGAAGGGTGGAGGGCGGAGGACAATAGCTCCGGGCACGCCCTGGCACAAATGGGTGCTGTGTTGGGCCAGGTCTGTGTGTGGGGTGGGGCTCTGAGCCAGAGGAATGGTGAGTGCGGCCCCACGAGGGGGGAGAAGGCCCCCCCAAGGGTCTGCCCAGGGGCCCCTGCCTCCTGGTCCCTCAGGCCTGGCCCCTGTGGCTCCTTCAGGGACCCCGGTGTGGTTAGGGACACAGCGCCTTGCACAACGGGGAGGCATGTGGTGGCTCATGGGCTGTTGGGAGACCCCTTGCCACTCCCAGCGTGAGCACAGTAACCCCGACATGGCTGTGTGTGGACCCGGGGGTGCAGTGCCCTCACCCTCCTGGGTTCCGAGAAGGGGAGAGGGGCAGGGGCGTGGGGCAGGGAGAGAGGAGCCGGGTTAGCAGGGTGGGGGGTGGGAGCGGGCAGGGACTGAATTCGCTGACGGCTCCTGGAGGGGAGCTGGCCTGGGCCCCTCCCTCCGGGGCTGCACTTACATAGATCTCAGCACCATAAAAGCCATCCTGATACACGACCCTGGAAGCAAACGGACAAGAGAGTGGTGGGAACGCTGGAGAGGTGACCGGCTCCGGAGGCTGCGGAGGGAGGGGGCAGGGTGCCAGGCCTGCCCATGGGACTGGCATTTTAACAAGCGTTTGCTCCAGTGCCCTGTTTGGTATAACAATAGAGTAACACCCTTGCCGTCAGCTCCTTTCTCCCACAAACCCAGGGGCCCTCGGCCCACTTGCTTACCCCCCCCCCCCAGGCAGCTGTCCCCCCCACCCCCCGGGGGCGGGCGCTCGGCCCCAGGGACAAGGTGCAGCTGGGCTCAGAGGGCCCCACTGACCTCCAGGGCCAGCCAGGACTCCACTGCAAGCACCCGGCCGGGGCCCCAGGTGTCCCCTACATGCCAGTGACCTTTGGCTCCGTGGCCAGGCGGGCCTGGGTCACTGCCCATCACAACGTGGCTGCAGTGCCAAGATCTGGGGGTTCCCTAGGCCCCCGCATATATGGAGAGGCTGCCTACCCCGTCTGGTCGCCCCAGGCCGCCCTCCCCACACCCCTGGGCCTTTCTCCACGCCTCCCTCCCGGGGCTCCCAGGTACTCACGCTCCGTACGCGGGGATGGGGGGCGGGGGCGGCGCAGCCCGGAACGTATTGTACACGGCCCGGCCCCGGCCCCGCAGGTGCGCGCCCCTGTAGGCCACGGCCGTGCCCGTGGTGGGGTAGGGGAACCCCGTCACTGCGGGAGAGCGGGCGGGAGAGGGGCAGTGTGAGTGGGAAGGCAGAGAGAGGGTGAGGGCACCCCATGCCCGGCCGGCCCGGCCACAGGCCCCGCCCCTCCCGACCACGCCCCCGCGCGCCTGTCCGCACCCACCAGCCCACGCACCCACCAGCCCCGCTCCACCGCTTCAGCCTTTTACCTGCATAGAATTCAGGCCCATAGACGGCGCCCACCACGGGGTTGAGCTTCCAGCCTAGATCAGAAGCAAGGAATCCAATCACCATCTCCCCTCCGCACACTGCACCTGAGACACCCCCCTCCAAGGGCCTCTGCAATCTGGGGCGGGTACAGGAGGGGGGACCCCCCAACCCCCACTCCTGCTCCCCAATCGCAGGGGCCGGACCACTCCCCACCCAGGCGGCTCTGTGTCTCCTTGAGTTTTCCTAAATGATGGCCCTCCCTCCCAGCATGCCCTGGGCCTCTCCTGCCCGGAGGGCACCAGCCCCACACCCTGGGGTCTGTGATCCCCGCAGGAGGATTAGGGAGGGAGCGGGGAGCAGGGTGTGTAAATGCCTGCAGTCCCTGCGGGGATGAGGGATTCGGGGGGCACGACAGAGCCCCTTCCTGGGGGTGCTGTCTCCTGGGGGACCTGGCTGCCTTCCCGGAGGGTCAGAGGCCGAGAAAGGTGCCCGGTCTCTGTCCAAACGTCCTCCCACCTCCTGCCCCAGGGTTTGTGTCCCGGGACGAGCTCCCAGGGCCCCTCTCCCCAGCGCTGAGTCCTCTCCTGCTGTCCTCCTGTTTTTGTCCCCAGAGCAGCCAGTGCAAGGTGCTGGGGCAGAAGGACCTTCGGCTTCAAATAATAATGACAGGACAGCTGGCCCTTCCCAGGCACTTTACAGCGTCCTGTTCAGAACCCCCCCACTGAGGTCGGTGGCCACCCTCCCACTTTACAGATGGACAAGTGGAGGCCGAGCTGCTGTGTGGCAGAGCCAGCCCGTTCCTGCCACTCTCTGGCCCCCAGCTGTATCCTTACCAGCCTCTCCCTCCCTGCAAGCCGGCTGCTCTGGGCTGGCTGCTCCGGCGCACTCCCTCCCCCACCAGGGACCCGGGGCACAACGGAGGCCTCCGGGGAGGAGACCAGTGGCTCTGAGTGGGCTCTGGCCCCAGCCATTCAGACAGTGTGCCCACTGCTGGGCGGTGGCCTTGCTCCTCCGGGGCCATTGTCCCACTGTCCGTGGGCCGCCGTCACTGTCCCATCACAGACGGCAGACTTTGTCTGAACGCTGCTGCTGGTCAGGAACCCATCACCCTCCGGGGAGGAGGGAAGAACCGTCTGTCTCCTGGGGAGACCTTCAGGCCCAAGAACTGAGTCTCTCGGGGAAGGATCCAGGACGGAGCAGAGTCCCAGAGGCAATGACCCCGCTGCTTCCCCGGCTCCGCCCAGCGGCTCTTCTCCGCCCTCACGGAGGCCGCGCTGAGCCTCAGCTGCCCTGGCGCTTCCACCTGCCGATGCTGGAATCCTGGCGCCTCCACTTGTCACTCTGCCTTCCTGGCACCTTCACCTGCTGACTCTGGCCCAGTGCACCGTCAGGGGCCCCAGATCCGAGGCCGGGGGGCCCACCTGGGTGGTCCCATGTTTTGTGTTAACGGCAGCACCTGCCCAAACGCGGCGCGCTTGTTTTCCACAGCGAACGTCCCTCACTTCTCTCGGCAGCCGGCACTCAGCATCAGCCACTTCGTTTCCAAAGAGGACCGGCCACTCCTGATCAGCTCGGGGCCAGGTGCACAGCGGACGGTCCGGCGGGGCCAGCAGGACTCGCTCTGGCGGCCTCAGCCTCCCAGTATTGCCAAGGCCCGGGGCTGCCTGCCCTTCCGCACCCACTCAGCACAGTACCCCCAGCCAGGCCGCCCCCAGAGCTTGGAAATGAAACTCTGGGAAGTGGCCGCTGAGCCACTGTGCGAAGCCTGTCCATGTGGCCTCTGGTGCCACGCACGCCTGGGGGTGCCGCCCCCCCGACAGGGCGAGCTGAACATGGAGGCGCCGAGTACCCAGGGAGGTCAGCCTCCAGGGCCGGCGGGGGCCCCCACAGCCTCCCGGGCCCCGGGCGCCTTACCGTTGGTGTAGGGGTTCGACGTCTTCTTGTTGGTCATGACTCGGGCCGTGGCGTTATTGACCTGCTCAGAGGCGGGGAGAGGGGAACATTAGCTTCCGTGGGGCCATGGGCCACCCCAGTCCTGCTCTGCGCTTCTGCCCCTGGCCCCCTACCCCCGGTGGGAGGGGGCGGTCGGGGGTGGAGAAGAGGTCCTGTCCCAGGGCACCAGGCGGAGGCACAGGAGCCGCTGCCGCCAGCCTGGCCTCCTCCCCCCTCCTCTCTGCGGTGCTGCCGCCTCCAGGGAGCCTTGGCCACCCCCCAGCTCTGGCTGCTGCCCGGCCTGGCCTGGCCCTGGCTCAGGCACTGGGTCTGGACCTGGCTCTTGACCTTCACAGGGCTGTTTCACAAGCCAAGCCCCAAGGTCACGGGAGACGCTGGCTGGTGGCCTCTCGTCAGAGCCTCTCAGGCCCCCAACAGACCTGCCCCCAGGGCAGTCTCCACCCCAGGAGGCTGCGGGCACCAAGGCGACCACCCCTTGCCCCCGCCCCCCGCCAGAGCTTTCTGATGTGCTCACGGGAGACAAGGCCCTTGAGGGAGGGGCAGGCAGTACCATGGGGTGGTCCTACTCTCCAGGCCTCTAGGCCCCGTCACTGCCCAGGGGCGGGAAGGGGCAGGAGGAGGAGGAGGAGGAGGAGGAGTAGGAGGAGGAGGAAGAAGGCCCCTTGGGAAGGGAGCAGAGAGCAGGCCGGGCGTGGAACCCAGGAAGGGGCCCCGAGTCAGCCCAGGGGGCCATGGGCCACAGCCTCAGGTGCCACCAAGGGCTCGGCCAGAGCCTGGCCGAGTCAGGGCCCCCACTCCTCTGTCCTTGGAACCCTCCCCCAGCCCTCCCTCCCCCTCCCCTGGCTGTTTGTCGGGGACCTTGCCTCCTCTTCCCGCTGCTCCTCTGGGCTGGGTCCTCATCTAGGCCCTGGCCACTTGCTGCTGACCCCGTGGGGTGAGGGCAGGCAGCATGGGGGGGGGGCAGCTGCTGCTCCCTGTGAGGGGCGTCGGGGACCAATGGCCCCTCCCAGGTGGAGGGCAGACGGCCTGGCCGCGGTCCTTGGAGCTGCCAAGCCTCACACACACAACTTCTGGGGTCCTCCCAGGGTCTGGCTGACCCCCCAGGTGGGGTTCTCGTTCAGGAAGGAGAGACAGACGAAAGGGAGGGGGGACCTTGGGGGAGCCTGACGTCTAGGCCCACAGGACAGAGATGGGCTGGGCTCTGGCCTCAGTGTGGCCCTGCCCTCCCCCCAACTTCCTGTTCCGGGGGTTTGGGGGGGACCCTGGTCTGGTGCTCCACAGGGTGGCAGAGAACTGGGTGGGGTGTCACCCCACAGCACACTTATCTGAGCACCTCAATTTTCCGTCCCTCTACGATCGTCCCATTCAGCTTCTCCCGGGCTCGGTCAGCATCTGAGCTAGTTTCAAAAGTTACAAACCCAAAGCCCTGTGAGCAGAGAAGGACAGACACGGGGAGACACAGGATGAGAAGAAGGAAGAAAAGGAGGGTGGGGGCAGGGCAGGGGGGAGGGGGGAGAGAGGGGGAGAGAGGGGGGTTGAGTCGGCAGAGTTGAAGGAGAGACCGCAGCCCAGAGGACTTCTTGGTGCCACCAGCCGGGGCGCCGGGGGGTGCCAGAGGGTGCGGCCCAGGCGGGGCAGCCTTCGGCTTGGCCTGGGCTTCCCACCTGGGCTCTCCCAGGGGACAGGCCAAGGCTGCAAGGGACACTGTCCAGTCCTGCCAGGGTCCAGGCCTGTCGCCCTAAGCCTGGGTTTCAGGACCTGAGGGGCAGCCCTACCACCTTTACCCTAGAAGCCTGGGGGGGGGGGGGGGGCGGGGGGGGCAGTGTCTTCTCTTCCCACAGCGGGGAGCAGGGCTCATCTCTGCCGGGCACCCTTCCCTGTCTCCTGCCCCCCCCCCCCCCAGCCTCAGGCTGACCCCGGCAGGCCCCGCCCCAGGGCGGCCCAGTGTGGACAGAGGTCCCGGCAGCTTAGAGAGAAGGAGGCGGCAGCAGCGGCAGCAACGACAAGAACACAGACATGGGGTGGGGGTGGAGGAGGGCATACAGGCACCCGTGTCGCTCAGGGGTCCTCGGGCGGGCGCGCAGCTCTCCAGGAAGGGGACGCACATGTCACACGCTAGCCTGGCGGCCCTACAGCCGGCGCTGTAATGGTGGCGGCCTCTGGGCGGCACCCACCTTGGAGCCCCGCTCGTTAAAAATGATCTCCACGTCTAAAATTTTTCCGAATTGCTGCAGAGACAGAGAGGGGGTCGGGGGGGGGGGGGGACAGGAGACGGTGGGTGAGGGCTGCTGGCGGGCAGCCTCCTCCCCGGACACCCTCACCGCTGCCCCTCTGCCTGGCCCCTCCCTCCGTGTAGCTGGGGGACAGACACGCCTCCCGACTTCTTGTGGAACCAGGACGAGGCCTGTCCACAAGCTGGGCTGTGCTTGGTGACAGGCGAGCGCCGCGTCACCGTCACCCCGTCCCTCCCCGCTCTGCCACAAGCTGCTGGCCACCCCCTAATTCACACTAACGGGTAAAGGACTATGGGAAGGCCCTTCCCCACAGGAAGGGCTGGGAGAGAAGGTACCATGGCCGGGCTCTGTGTGGCTGCTGCCCGTGCTGGGGGGGCCGGGCTGGGGGCGCCGCGGTGACTGGACCCCAGGCCCCTCTGCCCGACCAGGACACACTGGCCAGGGCACCTGACTCTGCCTTCCCCTTCCTGCCCTCTCGCTGGCACGTGAGACCATCAAGCTGTGACCAGGCCCCCCGCCCCCCAATGCCAGTGAGGTCCTGAGGCCTCCAGTGTGTAAAATGATGGGGCTCCCCTTCACCCCGAAACATCCCAGAGGTGGTGTCATGGGTCACAAGGCAACCCCAAGGCTGCCACAAAGAGGGAGGAGGTGCCGCCCTGAGCAGGGGCCGACAGCTGGCGGGCAGCCTGCAGGTCCTCCAGGGCCGGCGAGCTAAGGGCAGCCTGGGGCCCGGGGCCCCAAGACTCTACGCAGCTGCTTTACGTGGGGCCCAGGCTCAGGGGGTTTGGCAGCTGCTCGGCTCCAGGGCCAGGAGGGGTGGGTGTCGGGGGGGAGGGCAGAATCCTCATCTGACGACTCCAAGTCCTGTACCCCCGGGGCCCAGGCAAGTGGCAAATGAAGTGACCGGGGGCTCCCTGCGGCTGGCTGGGCCCCACGGCACGACCTCGGGGACAGCCCCGGAAGGACACGGTCCGGCGCTTCTTCCCGAGGACTGTGTCCCGTCCGGTAGCCCATCCCCGGAGCCCGGAGGACGAAGCCCAGAGAGGCTGGGTGCCCGACCCTGCACCCAGCGGAGGGAGCAGGCGCCTGTGGGCAGGGCAGGGCGCCCTCTGAGGAGATGGTCCCGGAGCCCGTGCCAGAGATGCAGCAGCTTTGCTACCTGCTGGGCACTGGCCTGGGCCTGGAGGGGACCCAGGAAGCCCCTCGTCCGTCCGTCTCTCCCTCCCTCCCACATGCTCAGGTCGGGACTGGCTGGACCAGGAGGCAGGAGGCGGTGGGGACAGGAATGGGGGGGCCCGCACACACTCACCCCGAACATTTGCCGCAGGTCGGGGTCCCTGAACCGGAAGGGGATGTTGGAGACGTGCAGCCGCTTGGGGTGCTGCTTCTCTGTGGGGTCGGAGGGATGGAGCGGCTGGCTGTCCGTCTGTGCCGCCTCGTCTGTCTGCTGTGGGGAGAGGACGGGGTGTGAGGGCCTCTCTCAGCTCCATCCCACGGGGGGCGGGGGGAGCTCAGAGACCAAGTCTTTCCCAGCCCCTCGGACTCTTCCTCCCGGGGCTGGGATCTGCCAGGGAAACGGCCCGAGACGCTCACAGGACACGGCCCAGCTGTGCGGGACGCCGGCGCGAGGCCGGGCCTCCTTGGCCCTGTGTCCCCTCTCCGCTTGGCCCAGATCTGACCGTGGTCCCTCAGCTCCAGGGACCACTGGGCCTCAGGGTCCCACGCGTGCCCTTTCCTGACAGGACCATTCAAGGCCAAATGCAAAGTGGGCATTTCCGAACCCGCCACCGGGCACACACATGCACCCCCAACAGGCGCCTGGGGGTGCCTCTCAGCACTTTGGGGGCCACGCACCGTGACCAGTTCCGTCCTGTGTAGCGGGTCCTCACTTTGGACTCAAACACTGTTTCAGCAGCAGGGCCCAAAGGCCCGGCCTCAGGGAGCAACGCTGCCGCTAGCCGCCCCCCTACCCCCCACAGCTCCCCGCGAGGACGGTGCTGGGAGGAGGCATCGCCGTGTCTGGGAGGAGCAGGCGCTAGCCCAGGGGGCGAGGCCCCGCCTGGGGGACTTCTCCAGGGACGGGCGCCAGCTCACCGCCAGGCCGGCCTTTAGCCCGGGGCCCTCCCTGCAGACGCGCCAGTGCCAAAGGCGCAGTGGGTGCTCCATCAACGCCGCTGGGCGATGAGTGGCCGCTGGCCGAGGTGCCCGGCCAGCTCACCGGGACCGGGACCGGGACCGGTACTGGGACGCCAGGGCCCGAGGCCCCGTGTGCCACCCACAGGGACATGCCAGAACCGCCAATGCCCGCCGGAGACTCGCTCTCCTGGCTCTGCCCACGGGTGAGGCAAGTGGGGGCGTCACCGCCCAGCAGCCGTCCTTAGTGGTGACAGACAGGACAGATGCCACGGGGCTCCTCCGCCCCCACACCCCCCAGTGGGGGTGAGCTCAGCACCGAGGGGGTAATGAGATGAGAACATAACCTCTATTTCCTCCTTCCCTTTCTTGTCTCGATTCGTTCCTGTCCGCTCCCCCACCCCCCGTATTATTTTGGGGTCACCCCAGTGCACTGCTCAAATGCATCCTTGTCTCGGTCGGCTTCCCAGACCCCTGCCTCCAGCAAAGCCACCCTGGGCCTCCTGCCTGGAGAGAGCGCGAGCGGAGGGTAGGTGCCCCGAGCCCTCAGGGAATTTGTTCCAACTGGTGGCCGTGGCCTCGCTTGTGGCCTGGAGGGACTGCAGTGCTGACCTCGGCCAGCAGAGGGCAGAGGTCACTTGGCCAGGAGGCCGGGCTGGAGCCGGGAGCCCTGGGTGGGGAGTGCGGGGAGGACCACAGGAGGCGGAGGCCACGGGTGTCACCAAGATCCAGGTCCCCCCGAGCCCCCAGGGGAGCAGCAGAGGCCGAAGTGGGAGAAGGGGGGGCGTGGGGAAAGGTACGGGAAGGGCCAGGACACCAGGAAGGAAGGCGCCCAACCCCGCACAGCTGCGCGCAGGCAGATAAATGGGCTCCGCGGGTGTAACGTTGTGCGGTGTCACGGCACACTGGCTGCCCATGGGAAGGCGAGGCCGGCCCACCGTTTATCACCGCGGCCCCGGCTCTCCCCACTTAGAACACTCTCTGCTTCAGCGCCCACACGCAGGGGGCACGGAACCACACCAGCCACACCCCTGCCTCCACCGCTGGTCCGAGGGGCTTGGCTTCTGCGTCCTCTTCTCCGTGTCAGCTGCCCTCACCCCCTCTCACCCTCTGAGGCCAGGAGTGCAGAGGCGGCCACCCTCCGAGGAGTCTGCAGCCCCCTCCACCTGGGCCTCCCCAAGGCCAGCACGGGAGGGGGGGCGGGGGAGGCCAAGAAGGAGCTGGGCAGCGGCCGTGGGCCCAGGGGCCTCGGGCAGCAGACGCGGACCTGTGCCCGGTGCTGCCATGAGCGAGGCCTGCTGACGTGTGACAAGACGGAGCGGGTCTTGCAAAGCTCCTTTCTCTGGAGCCCCCCGTGCCCTCACCCCTCCTTCAAAACCTCTGTACTTGTGTGATGACTGTCAGCCGGGTGCCCGATGTGGCTCACCCCGCGGGGCGGCCCGTCGGCCTCGGAGGAGGCGTGTTCCGAGGGTGGCCTCCAGCCGTCCGTGCACGATGACTTGTTCTGGGGCCCTGGGCAGCCCCCCCCCGGGGCAGAGCTGTGTGTCCACTCCGGGCCCGGCCGCCACACACGCTCCGTGCCCCATGCTGCCTTTGCCAAAAGCACAAAGATGACGAGGGATCCACACACAGGAGAGGTGGGTCTGGACAAATGTGGGGCTCGTGCAGCCTGCGCCCGGGCCCCCCGATCCGACCACAGAGGCTCTCTGAGCTGAAGGGCCTCAGAGAGGGGACCGGGACCAGGACCGCTGACCAGTGCGCAGGCGCCCAGCCTTCAGGTGGCGGCGGGCAGCCTCTCGGGGGAGAAGGCGGCTCCTGGAGTCGAGCAGGACGGGGCATGGTCCCGGCTCCAGCTGCGCCTGAGGCGGCAGCCGAGGCCTCCGGCAGCTCTGGGTCACCAGCTGTCCAGCGACGTCCCCTGCACTGCTCATTCGGCCGGGGCCTAGGGAGGGACGGCCTGTCCTCCTGGTCCCCAGGCGGAGACCCGCAGAGCCCGGCCCCTCGCAGGACCTGGAGCCCCGGCCGGAGGAAGGAGGGTGGCTGCATCCCGCAGGCTGGGCGCGTTCCCGGGGAGGCGCTCAGCTGGCGCAGCGAGCCTCTCCCCTCTCTGTGGGGCCTCCCCCCGGGGACTCTGGGGTCCCCTCAGGGCACGAACTCTCACAGCCAGAGGCCACGGCCGGCCCCTTTGACTTTCGTGTCCGTGGCTGGTGAACCCGACGGTCATCGCGGGGCAGGGCCGGTCACTGCTTCTGCGCCCAGTGCGCTCGGTGCCGGCACACGGTAGGTGCCCACACATATCCGCCCGCGAAGGCAGACTCGACGTGTCCGGTCAGGCCGCGTCCGAGCCCCGGGGCCGAGGAGGCTGGGCTCTTTCTGCCGCACAGGCCTCGGGCCTCGGCCGCCGACTGCGCTCCGATCCTCTTGTCTCCCAACAGTGTCCACTTCCCGGGCGAATCCGGGCTCCCCATCCGTCTGTGAGGAGGTCACGAGGCCTGACCAGGCGCCCCGTCCACCACAGTCCGTCAGAAAGAGGCCCGCGGCCGGCAACGCGCTCCCGGCGGGGCCCCCTGCTCCGCTCACCTCTTCAGAGCGCGCAGGTCATGGGGCTGCGGCCTCAGGAGCAGGAGCAGCGGGAAGCGTGGGTGGCTCCCGGGTCTGCGGCCCGCGGGCCGGGCTTCTCCCACCGGCAGGAACCTGGGCGTCTAGGAGAGACTCCGCACCAGGGATGCGGGGCGCCGAGTTGATGGCTTCCAGCGGCTCCGCTGGGCAACGCTCCAAGCGGGAGGAAGGGCCCTGGCTGGGCCCCAGACGAGGGTACAGTCCAGCCCGGGGGCAGCGGGGTGGGTTCTCCCCCCACAGAGCTTGACGGTGCTGTCCGCCCGGGAGAACAGGTCATATTTGCATCCACGCAGCACCTTGGGAGCCAGACTGGGTCAGGGGGAGGGCTGAGGGCATGTGGAGGGGGCACCCATCGGGAGCCACCAGGGCAGAGCCACTCCTGGGCAGCTCGGAGCTGCTGGCCCTTTGCCCAGCCGGGCAGCCAGCGCTGGGGTGGAGCCAGCAGGGAGGTTGGGTGGCCCCATAGGCCCTGCACAGCGGTGAGGGGGAGAAGGCCTGGAGACCACTGGGGAGTGCAGGACGGGCCAGGCAGGCTGGGGTCTGAAGGGTGGTCTTAGGAGGGTGGCCGGGGGCAGGCTGGGGCCTCGGGAAGGTGGCCGGGGCAGGCTGGGGTCCTGGTCTCGGGAGGGGGGCGGGGCTCAGCCATCCCTCACCACACGCTCACATCGGAAGAGCAGGGCTCAGCCCGTTCTCCTCCGGCTGCATTACAACCACATAATTGAAGCTATCTGATTGGAGGGCAGCCAAGCAGGTAGATTACAAGTGATTAAAAAGGAGACGAGTGCCTGCCACCAAGACAGCGCTGAGGCCCTGGGCTCCTCTCCCGCCGCCAGCCCCCCCACTCACCCCGCAACACCAGGCGAGCCCAGGCCGCCAGCCTCCGCCGTGTCCCTAGCTTCCCATTCACGGTCACTGGCAGCCGACACGCTCCCTCTCCCAGGCGAGGTGAGGGTTGGCTGGGCCTGGCTCAGCAGGGGCCACCGGAGAGAGGCTTCGTGTGAGAACCAAGAGCTGCGAGGCTGGGACCCCCACTAAGTCTCCTGCCCCTCCACCTACGGGCTGGCCTCGCTCCCTGAAGCTTGGTCTTGGGGCCCCTTACCGGCACTGTCGGGGCCCCCGCCATGGGCTGCGTGCTGGCCTCGGTGCCCGGCTGCTCGGGGTGGGTCTGTGCTGGTGTGTACAGGGTCAGGCCGTGCTCCGGGGGGACCGGGGTCTGGCCCGAGTAGTCCTGTGTGGGGTGCGGCGGGGGCGGGGCGTACTCAGCGGGGATGCCGTTCTGTGGCGGAGGGGGGTACTGGGCGGGGGGGTAGGGCTGGGCCATCGCTTCAGGCGGAGCCGTGGCGTCCTGGCTGCCCTGTGGAGGGAGAGAGAGAGAGAGAAGGCTGGTTAGACTCCCGGACACTGGCCCCAGGAGCTTGTCGGTGTGGACTCTCTGCCCACCCCTGAAATTGGGGTGTTGTGGGAACCGGCGATGTGGGGCATACACGCAGCCTGGACGGAAGTTCCTCAGCCTCAGAGGAGGGACTGGGGTCCCTTATGATGTCCAGGGGCGGGGGCTGGGGAATGTCCGGCCCGAGGGTCGTAGAAGCCCTGAGAATCCTTTGGCCTGGCCCTGCCAGGGCATTAGGGGGGCGTTAATGAAATGTGTGGCCGAATCCAGCAGGCTGGTGTTTCCGTGGGTAATTCTGTGTGGCCCGAGAATGACTACAAATACCCACATTGCCCTGGACGGGAAAAAGGCTCCCCACCCCCATGCAGATGCGCCCGAGGGCCGGCCCGCGGCAGCCCCTCTGAGCAGGTGAGGCTCTCTCTGGCCTTCCGAGGTGTCCCCAGGCGACAGAGCGCCCAGCGTCAGGACAGGTGCCGAGGCTCCTGTGAGCAGCCCAGCGGCAGCAGGACCTCGCACAGGCGCGGACAGTCGGACACTCACGACTCCTCTTCTCCCCGCGCGGGGAGGACCCTGTGCGAGCTCCCGCCATCCCCCTTCACGCCGACCCGCACGCCTGACATCTCCTGTCCACCTGCCCCAGGAGCCGTCCGGGCGCTCCTGCCAGAGAGCGTGCTGGGACTGTCCACTCAGCCACGACGACTCCCGACACCTGCCCCTGGCGGCCTGGGCGGGCTGTGGGCCTGCAGCCAGCCCATCGGAGAGTGAATTTGGACGCTGACCCGGAAGGCGAAGCCGCTGTTAAAGTGTGAGGTGCCCAGAGAGGCCGCCCCAGGGCAACGGGGAGTCAAAAACCCCGCTGGGGGCTCCGCCATCAGGCCCGGGGCCCGGCCCCACAGCCGCCTGTCCATCCCCCTGCAGGTGGAGGCCTGAGGGCCCCCTGCTCCCCAAGCTCCAACGCCAACCTCCACATCTCAGTGCCGGACCCCCACTTCCTGGGGGACCCCTGACAGCGGGTAGGCAGAAGTCCTGTCCTGTCCTGTTCCCTGGTGAGGATCCCCTCCCTCTCTCTGCAGAAACTGGGGTGGCATTCACGCTCCTGACCTGGGGAGGGAAACACACACGTGCATGTGCACGCACACGCACACCCACACCTGAACGCACGCACACACGAACGAACGCACGCCCCATGCTAGAGGTCCCCGTTTCATTGTTCCAGAGTCGCCTGCAAAGCCCCATGACCCACTGCTGGCAAACGTCTTGGCGAAGTCCCCAGCTCCCAGTGAGGTCAGGCGGGCGCGCGTGGAGGAGGGGAGGGCGGGGCTGCCAGGGTGCAGGAGCACTCGGAAGGTGAGGAGGGGGAGCAGGAGAGCTGGAGGAAATTGTGGGGCTGAGGGTGAGTGTGAGGCGGCCCACGAGATCAATTAACTGATAAATATTTGATTAGAACTTGTGCTAACTTACATCTTCCCAGCGCCCCCTCCTCCCAGGCTCCGAGAGAGGGAGGCTCTCTCACCTGCTTCCTCCCACTCACCCCGACTTCCCCAGTCCCCTCTGGCCTGGGTCCCGTTCGGGCCGAGTGACGCTGACACACAGTGATGTCGGGGGAGGGGGCACACGGACTCAGTCCCTGGGGCCCAAGTCAGGCTGCCCCGTCCTGTGGCGAGTCTGGCTGGGTTGGGTTTGGTCCTGGGGTGATTCCGGCCGTGCTTCTGGGCCCGCTGGGCAGAAACAGCGCGAGTCACCCGAACGTCTCCCAGGAGGGGGCCTGGCCCGCGCACGCCCACAGGGAAGGTGTGATGACGGGGAGCCCAGGAAGGGGCTGGGAGAGCCCTCAGCGCGTGGGAGGAAATGGCACCGGGTGCAGCGGCCCCGCTGGTGATGAAGGCAGGGCTGGTGTTATGTCTGCGCCCAAGAGACGGGGCCAAGCTGCGGGGGCCTGGATGCAGGCTCCTGGGGTGCACCAGCGAGCAGGTTCCCCGCGGAGCATAACTGCATTTGGAAAGCCTGGCGTGGTTTCCAGAGGCGATGAGTCAGCCCCGGGTGCTGGCCAGGCTCACAGCCCAACGTCCTGGCGCCTTGAAGAGCCAGTGGGCCAGCCCGGAGGCGGCGGCAGCCAGGTCAGAGGGATGCCCACGGGTGCAGAGAGGGGGCTGTTTTACCATCTAAGCCGTCACAGGAGAGTTTTTGTGGACAAGCCAAAGTCTGGGATTCAACTGGGGCTGCCCCGATGGAGGTTAGAGCCCCGGATGGAGGTTAGAGCCCTGGTTGGAGGTCTGGTCCCCGGATGGAGGTCTGGGCCCCGGATGGAGGTCTGTGCCCTGGATGGAGGTCTGGGTCCCGGGTGGAGGTCTGGGCCCCGGGTGGAGGTCTGGGTCCCGATTGAAGGTTTGGGTCCCGCATGGAAGTCTGGGCCCCGGATGGAGGTCTGGGTCCCGGGTGGAGGTCTGGGCCCTGATTGAAGGTCTGGGCCCCGGATGGAGGTCTGTGCCCTGGATGGAGGTCTGGGTCCCAGGTGGAGGTCTGGGTCCCGGATGGAGGTCTGGGTCCCAGGTGGAGGTCTGGGCCCCGGATGGAGGTCTGGGTCCCAGGTGGAGGTCTGGGTCCCGGATGGAGGTCTGGGTCCCGGATGGAGGTCCCGGATGGAGGTCTGTGCCCTGGATGGAGGTCTGGGTCCCGGGTGGAGGTCTGGGCCCCGGGTGGAGGTCTGGGTCCCGGGTGGAGGTCTGGGCCCCGGGTGGAGGTCTGGGTCCCGGATGGAGGTCTGGGTCCCGGGTGGAGGTCTGGGTCCCGGGTGGAGGTCTGGGCCCTGGATGGAGGTCTTGGTCCCGGGTGGAGGTCTGGGTCCCGGGTGGAGGTCTGGGCCCTGGATGGAGGTCTTGGTCCCGGGTGGAGGTCTGGGCCCCGGATGGAGGTCTGGGTCCCAGGTGGAGGTCTGGGCCCCGGATGGAGGTCTGGGCCTGCATGGAGGTCTGGGCCCCGGATGGAGGTCTGGGCCCCGTATGGAGGTCTGGGTCCCGATTGGAGGTCTGGGTCCCGGATGGAGGTCTGGGTCCCGGGTGGAGGTCTGGGTCCCGGATGGAGGTCTGGGCCCCGGGTGGAGGTCTGGGTCCCGGATGGAGGTCTGGGTCCCGGATGGAGGTCTGGGCCCTGCATGGAGGTCTGGGTCCTGCATGGAGGTCTGGGTCCCGATTGGAGGTCTGGGCCCCGGTTGGAGGTCTGGGCCCTGCATGGAGGTCTGGGTCCTGCATGGAGGTCTGTGTCCCGATTGGAGGTCTGGGCCCCGGGTGGAGGTCTGGGCCCCGGTTGGAGGTCTGGGCCCCGGATGGAGGTCTGGGCCCTGCATGGAGGTCTGGGTCCTGCATGGAGGTCTGGGTCCCGATTGGAGGTCTGGGCCCTGGGTGGAGGTCTGGGCCCCGGTTGGAGGTCTGGGCCCCGGATGGAGGTCTGGGCCCCGGGTGGAGGTCTGGGTCCCGGGTGGAGGTCTGGGTCCCGGATGGAGGTCTGGGCCCTGGGTGGAGGTCTTGGCCCCGGGTGGAGGTCTGGGTCCCGGATTGAGGTCTGGGCCCCGGATGGAGGTCCGGGCCCCGGATGGAGGTCTGGGTCCTGCATGGAGGTCTGGGCCCCGGGTGGAGGTCTGGGTCCTGCATGGAGGTCTGGGCCCCGATTGGAGGTCTGGGCCCCGGATGGAGGTCTGGGCCCCGGATGGAGGTCTGGGCCCCGGATGGAGGTCTGGGTCCTGGATGGAGGTCTGGGCCCCGGATGGAGGTCTGGGCCCCGGATGGAGGTCTGGGTCCTGCATGGAGGTCTGGGTCCTGCATGGAGGTCTGGGTCCCGGGTGGAGGTCTGGGTCCCGGGATGGAGGTCTGGGCCCTGGATGGAGGTCTGGGCCCCGGATGGAGGTCGGGGTCCCAGGTGGAGGTCTGGGCCCCGGATGGAGGTCTGGGCCCCGGATGGAGGTCTGGGTCCCGGATGGAGGTCTGGGCCCCGGATGTAGGTCTGGGCCCTGCATGGAGGTCTGGGCCCCGGATGGAGGTCTGGGTCCCGGATGGAGGTCTGGGCCCTGCATGGAGGTCTGGGTCCTGCATGGTGGTCTGGGTCCCGATTGGAGGTCTGGGCCCCGGGTGGAGGTCTGGGCCCCGGGTGGAGGTCTGGGCCCCGGATGGAGGTCTGGGCCCCGGGTGGAGGTCTGGATCCCGGGTGGAGGTCTGGGTCCCGGATGGAGGTCTGGGTCCCGGGTGGAGGTCTGGGCCCCGGGTGGAGGTCCGGGCCCCGGATGGAGGTCTGGGTCCTGCATGGAGGTCTGGGCCCCGGATGGAGGTCTGGGTTCTGCATGGAGGTCTGGGCCCCGGTGGAGGTCTGGGTCCTGCATGGAGGTCTGGGCCCCGATTGGAGGTCTGGGCCCCGGATGGAGGTCTGGGCCCCGGATGGAGGTCTGGGTCCTGGATGGAGGTCTGGGTCCTACATGGAGGTCTGGGCCCCGGATGGAGGTCTGGGTCCCTTTGGAGGTCTGGGCCCTGGCAAGGAGGTCTGGCTCACCACTGAGTCTGCAGCATCTGACAGGGCTCAGGCATACAGCAGGTGCTCAGAAAACGCTGACTGTGGTTGTGACCGCCACAGGCAGGCGGCTGACGAGAGCCTGGCCCTGCGTTCAGCAATGAAAATGTGATACTTCGTGTCCCTGTCGATACTGTGCCCTGGCAGGCGCCCCCACAGAAGGCTGGGCGGGAAGTTACCTGCCCTGGTGCCCACGGCAGGCAGCTCAATATCTTTTATTAATTAGGGCAGTCAGACGGCGTGTCAACCCCGTATTACTTCATCCGGGGCCTGGTGGGTGAGGCCGGGGTGCCAGGGCAGGGGTGGGGGGCGACATCTGGGGGGAAGGTGAGGAGCCAGAGGGAGGGTCCCTGAGGTGGCCAGGCCGGGCCTCAGACCACCCATCTCCCGGCGACTCCCACACAGCTCGGCTGCCCGGGCGTCGCCCTCCCCATCAGGAACTGCTTGCGAGCACCTGCTGTGTCGGCCCGCAGTGCACCGCCCGGCCCAGGCGTGCTCAGGCGCAGGCCCTGCACAGGGGTTCTCGGCTGAGACTTCCCTCTCCCCCTGGTCCCCTCCGTCCCGGGAGTGCGCAACACCTCCCCCGGGAAGCCTTCCAGGATCTCCGCTCCCCTGTGACCTTCATTCTGCTCCTCCGCCGTCCTTCCCTGCTCCGCTGAGATGGCGCGTGCGTTTCTAAGCAGGTGGGCTTCGCGGCACCTCTGCGCTCCCACTTGGTGGAGCGGAGGGCACAGCGGCCGGGCCAAAGCTCCCCCCCAGGGCCTGTGAGGACAAAGCCACGGGCAGCGGCCACGGTGACCTCCAGGAGGAGGCGTGCCCGGAGAACCCCCGTCCGACCGCTGGAGGGCACCTCTGTCCCGAAGCTGCCCCCTCCATCTTCATGAAGGAACATGGCCTCCATTAGCAAGTGGAGCAGGGTATCAGGCATGGTGCCCAGGATATGAGGCGGGCAGGCCGGGGGTGGGGATGGGAGGTAGAATGGGCACCAGGGCACCCCTGGGTGCCACCCACGGTCTGGGCCCAGTGGCCCGAGGCTCCAGACGCCCTGCCTTCCTCCCACGGCGCCCTGTGGCTGCTGTGAGCTCTGGGGAGCAGGCTCACGCGGAAGCCGGGGAATGGAGTTCGGGAGTAAATTTCCTGGCAGCCAAGCTTACATAACGCGTCCCACAGTCAACGCGGGGGGGCGGGGGATTGAGATCTGCGTTTATCTGCAGTTGGGACAAGTCCCCTGGTGGGGACAGAGCCCTCGGCGGGGACAGTCGGGTGTGGCGCCCGCAGCTGGACACAGTGGGGATGTGGGAGTGGCTCATGGACCAACAGCACTGGCACCCGGGAGCTGTTCGGGTGCAGGCTCTGGGCTCCTGGCCCAGCATCTGTGACACAGAGAATGGTCCCTACTGACCACAGACCACAGACGTCCTGGTAGGGAAGGACTGCCCGTCTGCTGGCACCCTGAGGCCGTGGGCCTGGGGCCCTGGCTGGGTCTGTGGCATGAGCCGATGCTTCCGACAGAGCAGGGAGGAGCGTCCATGGGGTGGGGGCCACACCTGGATCCTGCAGGAGCCCCGAGGAGGGACTGTCCAACCTGCAGACTGCAAGGCCGGGGGACCCGGTGACCAGGAGCAGGGAGGGGGCACGCCCAGCCGGGCCGGGCCTGGGAGGACAGAGCTCCGGAGTCAGAGGATGCGCCGTGGGGACCCTGCCGTGGGTGGGCCTGGCAGTGACAGTGCAGAGGGGGCCCAAGGAAGGACGCAGGGGCTGGCTGCTGAGTCCACAGGGGAGGCCCTGGGCGGCCCCAGCAACCGGCCGGCTGATTCCGGAAGATGCCAGCGGGACTCTGCGTGTCCTCCCAGGATTAGGGGGTGACCCCGCCTGGCCCTGTCAAAGTGAGGGGGACACAAGGGGAAATGAGGCCCGAGAGCCTGACTCCCTGTGGTCCCGGGTGTGTCGGTGGCTTCCCGGGCCTGGGATCCACACCCTCGGGGAGGGACGCCTATGCCCTCACCTGCTGGCACCTCTGAGCGCCTGCTCTGTCCACAGCCCCGCGCCAGGGCGGCCGGCTGGGGAGAGCGGCCCAGCCAATGGTCTGTCAGCAGCATCGCTCTCACCTGCAGTCCCTGTGCGCGTGCACACACACACACACATTCCCTGAGTACACATGCTCTCATGTGCATTCCTTGTGCACACACGCTCTCACATACATTCCCTGTGCATACACGCTCTCACCTACAGTCCCTGTGCACACACTCACACACATTCCCTGAGTACACATGCTCTCATGTGCATTCCCTGTGCACACATGCTCTCACATACATTCCCTGTATACACGTTCTCACTTACATTCCCTGTGCACACACTCTCACATGCATCCCGTGCACATATGCTCTCATCTACATTCCCTGTGCACACACTCACACCCACATTCCCTGTGCACACATGCTCTCATCTACAGCCCCTGTGCACGCACACACACACACACACACATTCCCTGAGCACACATGCTCTCACATACATTCCCTGTATATACATGTTCTAATATACATCCCCTGTGCGCACATGTTCTCACATACATTCCCTGTGCACAGGGACATGCCCTCACCTATAGTTCCTGTGCATACACTCACACCCACATTCCCTGTGCACACATGCTCTCACATACATTCCTTGTGCACACACACACACACACTCCCTGTGCACACACTTCTGCACATGCCCACAGCCACATGTGCTCACCCCTGCCACGTGCTCACCCCTGCCACGTGCTCACCCCTGTCCCAGGTACGACCGCACACAGCGTGCGGCAGGGCGCTCGGCCTGGGCACTGCGGACACTGGGACCGGCCATTCTGTGTGGGGACCCCCCGCAGGGTGTTCAGCAACACGGGCGCTCCCCGCTCACGCCTGCAGCATCCCCAACGTGACAGCCCCACTGTCAGCTTGCTCCGCCACGGGCCCCGGCAGGGGCAAAATCACCCTCGGGCGACGCTTTTGACCCAGGCACATCTTCTGCACTCTGGTCGCTGGAACCTGCCTGCACAGGACCCCCCACACCTCACGGACCCCCAGGCCAGCCCCGGCCTCGGCCCCTCTTCTGGCCCCAGGCCCGGCAGGCACCGTGGAAGCTGGGCCGGCGGAGAAGGCAGGCGGCCTCGCTTCCCGTTTGGCGCCCGACTGGCTCGTGGCGGAGGCGAGCGCGATCCAATCTTCGGCTGATTAAATGTCCCTCGTTAATGAGCTTCTTTAATTAATGAAGTTTTTGGGTCTGCTCCACTTGCTGCGCTCCCGCCGCTCTGCCTCCTCAGCACAAAGCCGTTTCCGCGGGTAATTGAGGGAGCGGCCTTCCTGCCGACGCTGCACTTTGCTGATCGCGCCTGTCAGCTCGGGGCTGACAGCTCCATTTTTAAACATTTCTTCTCCAGAAGCCACGGCACATGTGAGCCGGCACCTACAGACGGCCAAGGCCCCTGCGCCCACCGCCCCGTCACGGCAGCACATGCACACGCGTGGGCATGCTCTCGTGGTCCCAGGTCATCTCGGGGGACCCAGAGTGGTCACGGCCCACGCACGCACAGGCACACGCTCATGCACGGTGCCCTTGCGTGCACACAACACGCTTGCACACGGGCCCTCACACTGCACGCTCACTCCTGCGGTCACGCTCGCCCACAGGCCACGTCTCGCCGCATCCAGCTACCGTGTGCACCCCACACACACCTCGCCCACACCGCACACAGGGCATGTGCTCTCACAGCCCCGCCCGGTGTGCGCTCACACCCACGTCCACACTCACGCCTCCCACGTGCAGTGCACCACACAGAGAGCCAGCCCGGCCGGGAGAGCGCGCACCAGCCCGCGCAGGCAGGCCCTCCGCCGCCGCCGGCAGAGCACCGGCGCCCACCGCCCCGCCCCCCCCGTTGTCCAGTGACCCTGCTCGGCTGCCACTCGGCGCCCGCCCTGCTGTGCCCAGGTGCCAGCTCGGACTCCGGGGCCTGGAGGTGATTGACTCCCTCTCACTGGCGCCCGAAAAGCTCCCTGAATTAAAGACATTCATCTTCTCCTGCTGACGAGGCGACAGCGCACCCAGGAGGCCGGGCGGTCAGGGGTCACTGCTCCTCAGACCGGGAGGGGGTCGAGCTGCCCTCCCGACTCCCCGCGGGTGGGGACAGGAGCGGACGATTCCTTAGCACCAGGACTTGGCCCCAAGGCAGAATGGACCTTCTGGGACCAGGCGAGGCTGCGGCCGGGCAGGACCGCACTTGGCGGGGATGACACCTGGGGGGCGGGCACGTTGCCTGTACAGCTGCGTCCCCGATGCCCGAGGGGCCAGGCACACTGCGTGCTGAGCACAACCCTGGGGATGTTGCCGTCCTTGACGGGGAAACTGAGGCTCAGAAACCAGGCTGAGCTCCCACAGCTCAGAGGCACGGCCACCGGCAGCCCCGGCCGTGCTCCCCGGACCGGCACCTCCAAGGCGTGTGCTATGGAACTCCAGGCTTCTGGAATGTTCTACAAAAAGGTCCCTGCCTTCCTGCCGCCAGCGCTTGGGCCTTCCGACTCTAGCTCCCAGCTGCAGAGAGGGCTCACGCCGGCCACAGCCTCCAGAGCGTCAGCGTTCACTGACCCGACTCCACGTCCGGCTTCCTGGTCGGCTAGTTGTTTGAGTTTCGTTTGCCTTTTTTAAAAATATATTTTTATTGATTTCAGAGAGGAAGGGAGAGGGAGAAACAGAAACATCAACGATGAGAGAGAATCATGGATGGGCTGCCTTCTGCACGCCCCCTACTGAGGATCGAGCCCACAGCAGGGTATGTGCCCTGATCGGGAATCGAACCCGGGACCCTTCAGTCCACAGGCCAGGGCTGTGGCACTCTTTCTACTGAGCCAAACCGGCCAGGGCTGTTGTGTTGTGGTTTTTTTGGGTTTTTTTTAAACTGATTTCATTACACTAGTGGTCAATTCCCTCTTTTTGATCCTGAAGTTGGAGTTACAACACGAGCAGCTGCGGTTGGGTCTCTTTACAGAGACTCAGAGAGGGTGAGCACGGAGCCCGAGGTCACACAGCGAACCAGCAGGTGAGGGTGGGGGGAGCAGCGAGGATGCGGTTGAGCATCCTGAGGTCCAAGTCCAGGAGGGCCACAGCCCCGCGCCGGGTCAAGACGGCCTGAGCTCCGGCCCTGCGAAGCTGAGGGTCCCGGGGAGACCCTCCCCTGCCCGGCCGTCTGTCTCCCTCTGTGAGGCCGGGATGGGAACAGGGCCTATCTGGGTGGCCGGCGTCACACACGTCAGCGGTAGCCCGGTCATGTCGAGCCCTCGCCTGTGAGCGCTGCTGCCGGGAGTCAGCATGTTGGTGACGATTCCACTGCCCAGGCCCGGGGCCTGGGAGAGCCGCCTGCTGCCCCACCCGCCCCGAGGAGGAGAGACGCACGGAGGCGCGGGGTTGCAGGCCTGGCGGGTTCTGGCCAACGGCTCCGAGTTTGGGGGAGCGGGAGAGGGAGAGACGCGGTGCTGTTTATGATGCTTTGGAAACACTGCTCGGATCCAGGGAAATTAAATATCACAGCCTTTAACGGGGGCCGCATGGAGGCACAAGCTGGCAGTAAATAAGGACTCGGTTTACCACCGTGACACTTCCATTTAACAACCCCGCACCTCATTTGTAATGACTCCCAAAGGCGGGGAAGGACGGCCCTCCCGCCCTGGCTCCTCACGGCATCCTCCCCACCCCGAGGCGAGGCGGGGCCGGCGGTGACCGGAACCCTGTCTGGGAGGGGCGGGGGGGGCGGGGAGGTGTCTGAATGTGGCTCATTACGACTGAGATTCAACTGAAAAATCAATTTTTAATCGAAGGTATTCTCTGAACAAGCCCTGCTGCCCATGGCTGAGCACTGACGGGATTTCCACCCCAAGCTGCCCCTTCTCTGTGGACACCCCTCCCTGACCTGCTGACCCCAGCAGGGCTGACCAGGCCGCCAGATCGCCCCCGCTCCCCGCCCCACTGGGGCTTCAGAGGGCGAGGACGAGGTGGCCAGACCACCCTCAGAGGGGCCTGCTGGTGGGAGGGGCTTGAAAGTGGGAGGAGCCTGCTGGTGGGAGGGGCGTGCAGGTGGGGAGGGGCCTGCTGGTGGGGAGGGGCACGCAGGTGGGGAGGGGCCTGCTGGTGGGGAGGGGCACGCAGGTGGGGAGGGGCCTGCTGGTGGGAGGGGCGTGCAGGTGGGAGGGGCCTGCTGGTGGGGAGGGGCCTGCAGGTGGGAGGGGCCTGCTGGTGGGAGGGGCCTGCAGGTGGGAGGGGCCTGCAGGTGGGGAGGGGCCTGCTGGTGGGAGGGGTGCGCAGGTGGGGAGGGGCCTGCTGGTGGGAGGGGCGTGCAGGTGGGGAGGGGCCTGCTGGTGGGAGGGGCGTGCAGGTGGGGAGGGGCCTGCTGGTGGGAGGGGCGTGCAGGAGGGGAGGGGCCTGCTGGTAGCGGGGCCTGCAGGTGGGAGGGGCCTGCTGGTGGGAGGGGCCTGCAGGTGGGGAGGGGCCTGCAGGTGGGAGGGGTGCGCAGGTGGGGAGGGGCCTGCTGGTGGGAGGGGCGTGCAGGTGGGGAGGGGCCTGCTGGTGGGAGGGGCGTGCAGGAGGGGAGGGGCCTGCTGGTGGGAGGGGCGTGCAGGTGGGGAGGGGCCTGCTGGTGGGAGGGGCGTGCAGGAGGGGCGGGGCCTGCAGGTGGGAGGAGCCTGCTGGTGGGAGGGGCGTGCAGGAGGGGAGGGGCCTGCAGGTGGGAGGGGTGCGCAGGTGGGGAGGGGCCTGCTGGTAGGAGGGCCTGCTGGTGGAGAGCCTGCAGGTGGGGAGCCTGCCTCCCCCACACAGACTGGCTGGCAGGACGCCTGGGGTCCTCTGAACAGGCCAGGAGTGGCCACTTCTGGACTCAGCCTGGGTGCCTCACGGCGTGGGGTCTGGGCCTGCTGGGAGGCGGGCAGGTTCTCCTGGGGCTGTTCTGGCTCTGGGCCCTCATCAAGGGGCCGGGACAGAGGACAAGAGGGCCCCAGGGAGCGCTGTCCCTCCCCCACATCTCTGCAAGAGGCTCCGCCCGGCCTCCCCAGGGGGGTCTGGGCCTCAGGACAAGGGGATGAAGCTGAGGGACCGGAGGCAGGGCTGGTGGGAGGCCTGGAGCAGAGGGGTGTCCATTTCTAAAAAGACATATTTTTTATTGATTTCAGAGAGGAAGGGAGAGACAGAAACATCAATGGTGAGAGAGAATCACTGATTGGCTGCCTCCTCCGCCCTGACCGGGAATCCAACCTCCAAACTCGACCTCCTACTTCATAGGTCGACGCTCACCCACTGAGCCACGCCGGCCGGAAAAGGGTCCATTTCTACCGGGAACTCACCACTCGCCCCCAGGACCGGCTCACGGCACAGGGAGAGACCCATGTACCTTCTCCTTCAGGGCAGCTGGCTGGGTCTGGGATGGACGGAGGCCTAGGACGGGCTCCTCGTGCCCACACCCCGGAAAGAGTGTCCCGGGGGCCCTTCTGCTCCCCGCCAGGTGGGAGGCAGGCTGGTGAGACCCGGGAGGGCCCGGCGTTCGGGGCCACCAGCCAGCGCCCCACACCCCGGGCTCGGAGCCTGCCAGGGACCCTGCCTGCGCCCACATGGGTGTCCGGCCCCGAGCCACAGCCTGTGACGAGGTGGCAGCTCGTCCTGAGCTCTGACAAGCGTCTTCGATCCAGCCTCCCTCTCATGCTAATGACAGTCAACACGGAACACGGCTGCGAGGGAAGAAAATTACTCCCTGAAAAGGAATTGACTGATCCCCATCATTTCTCAAGGAATCACTGACCTGTGAATATTTCATTACCCAAAACGCTGCGCCACCCATACAAAGCAGCCACTGCAGCCGGTGGGCGCCGCTGGGACCAGGCACCGCCCCCCCTCGGCTGGTTCCCCCCTCCAGGCTGTGTCCTCAGCACGGAAGGCCTCAGCGGGGCGGGGACCACCCACACTCCTGGCCCTGAGCACCTCCTGAGCTTCCAGCCCCAGATCTGGGGTCCCGTCTCCAGCCGGGGTCCCCCCCGAGCCTCACTCGGGTGGCCTCCCTCAGTTCTTTCCTGGTCTTGGGTGGGTCTGGTCTAGATGTTTCCAGAAGCTCCTGCTGCTCTGCTCTGAGGCCCAAGGGGGTGGGGGAGCAGTGCTTGGCCACGTGACTGCTGAGCTCGCCCCAATGCTGGCCGAGACCAGGGTGGAGCTGGACGGCTACGGAGCCTCTCGGGGTCTCCGCTTCCAAGGCCCCAAACGAGGCTACAACCGGAGCTCCTGCAGGTGCTGAGGGCGAAACGGGACAGGAAACCTCATCGCGGTGCCGTGACAAGGAGCCGGCAGCTGGACCTGATTTTACGGGAGACGCTGTCCCAGGACTCAGACACAGGGTCTGAGGACGGCGGGGGGGGGGGGGGGGGGGGGCGGCCCCCACGGTGGTCCCTGCACCTCCAGGGGCCTCCGAGGCTGGGCTGAGGCTGAGGCTGGACTCCCCAGAGGATGGGGAAGGCTGGGACCATCAGCCACTGAGTCTGCAGGACTGGCGGGTGGAGGGGACAGTCGGGCCTTTCTCCAGGAATTGCAAGGGGCTGAAGGAAAGCCATTCCAGAAACACTAACAAGAACATCCTCCTCCCTTCTCCCCCCCGGTCCCACACCCTCCCCGGCGCTGCTCTGGGCTGTGGGAGCGTGAGAGGCCCACGGGCACCAACTGGTGACGGGCACCTTTAAGCTTAAGACACCAGCAGACCCTTCAGGGCCTGAGGCTCCTGCAGCCCCAGCTGCTGGGGAAGGCGAGGGCCTGGCTGTTACTGCCGGCTCCATGGGGGGGAGGGGGGAGGGGGGGACGGGGTGGGGGTGTTTCCAAGCCAGACTGCAGAGGCCTCCGCCTGCAGGCCAGGGCAGGGAGGAGTCAGGGCTCCCGGGTCGTGGGCTGCAGGGAGGAGCGGGTGCGGGGTGCAGGCTGGGCGCTGCAGGAGGGCTCTGCCTCGGAGCTGGGTGCAGCGGGGAGGTGCTGTCCGGGGGAGGGAGCTGCACAGGCGCGCGGGGCCCTGCAGCCGGGACGGGCGCCGCATGGAGGAGCTGGAGGCAGCGAGGCGTGTGAGATGCCGGAAAGTGTGACTTGGGGGCGTCTGTGGAAAATTTCTGCCGCAGAACCTCACAGTCTCCTTCCCTGCAGCCAGGGAGCCCCAGGAACCCGGGGCGCTGGGCCCAGCCGTGTGCTCCCCGGAGCCTTCTCCACCTGCCCAACGCCCAGTCTGGGTCTGGGCCACTGAGCAGGGTCCCCGGGCACTGAGCGGGGTCCGGGGCAGTGGGCGGGGTCCCGGGGCACTGGGCGGGGTTCTGGGGCTCTGGGTGGGGTTCGGGGGGCGGGGTCCTGGGGCTCTGGGTGGGGTGGGCTGCTGACCAAGGACCCGCAGCTCCCGGGGAGGCTGGTCCTGCAGAGAGAAGGGGCAGGACGGCCGCCAGCTGTCGCCAGGCGCGGGGCTTCCCTGAGCATCTCTGCAGCCAGGGCACCGCAGAGGGGTACATGGGGGTGGGGAGCCACTTCCTTAGGGGGGACCCTGGCAGGGCGGGCACTTTCCAGTTGCCGGTGGGGGGGCGGTGCTGCCTCCCATCCCCACAAGGGCTGCGGCAGGAGCCCTGGAAACGGGACACAGTGAGAGGTGCTGAAGTGAGTGAGGCCGAGACAGGGCAGAGCCCAAGGCAGCCGCCCTGAGGCTCAAGTTCTGGGCTCAGGCCTCCACCTCTGGGGGAGGGAGCAGACCCCACTGACCCCCCACTTCCCGGACTGGCCACGCTTGCCCTGTGCGACTCAGGGGCTCCCGGCCCCTCAGGCAGCCCCGCGCAACCACTGAGCCACACAGGCCGCTGCTTTTCTTTTCTGCTTCCTCCCGACCATCATTTGCTGCCCTCAGCTGACCCTTGCAGGCCCTGGCTGCCCTAGAGCTGGGAGGGGCGGGCCTACCTCCCACGCCTTCCTCAGAGCACCTGCGTACTTCTGTGTCACCTGCACACATGCACTCACACATACATACATGCACACACATGCACACATGCACACACGCACACCCACATGTGCACGCACACATGCACACGGCAGCTGCCCCTCCCAGGCCCACGTGGCCCGTCCTCAGCCCCCCGCGCCCGAAGTGGAGTGCCCTGCACAGACATGAACGGTGGCCTCCCTCCCAAGGCCTCGGGGGTCTGCCGCCTGCTGACGGGCAGCGGCCCGCGCTGGAGCATTGTGGGAAATCAGCCAGCGGGCACCCCTCCCCAGGGCTCTCTGCCACACCGAGATTTTATTCTGAATATTCAGCCCACAAAGTGGGGGTGTGGCTGCCCCAGAAGAACTCAGGACTCACTCCACGTCCCTGGGGCCCCCACAGATCCCCCAACAGCCACCGAACCCCTCAGCATGCCTGGTCCCCCCTCCTCAGGCACCCCTCGCTCAGCAAAGGGCCAGCTCTGCCCCCCGAGGGCAGGTGAGTGGGCAGGGAGGTCCCGGACAGAGGGCTCCCAGCGCCGGGAGATGGACACCTCGGAGCGAAGCCAGCATGAAATATTCATGCGGTAAGTGGTGCAGTTTTGCCTGCATCCAGCCAACTTCATGTATATTTCAGAGTATGATGAAATGGTAATGCGCGACCGAGGCACCGAGGCCCGGGCGGGGCGTGGGGGGCGCGCCTGGGGCCTGCGGGTGGCCAGACGGGGGCCGGGCTGTGAGGCGGCGAGCCTGGGGCCAGAGTGTCGGGGGCAGGGAAGTTCTGAGGTGAAGGAGAGGGCGTACCCCAGTCTCCTCCTCACCCTGTTCCGAGTTGGCATCCTCGTCAGGAGCAGAGGCAAGGATGCCACTGGGAACAGGGTGAGGAGGAGACGGGGTGCGCACCAGCTCCCAGGCGGGGCGTGGCGGGGGCCGTGGGGGCGGTGGGGGGTGCTGTCTCCCATCCCCACAAGGGCTGCGGCAGGAGCCTTGGAACACGGACACAGTGAGGGGCGTTGGAGTGAGTGAGGCCGAGACAGGGCAGAACCCAAGGCGGCCGCCCTGAGGCTCAAGTTCTGGGCTCACCCTTCCACCTCTGGGCGGGGGAGCAGACCCCACTGACCGGGAAGACCCCTGAGGGCTGCAGGACCGGGAAGGAGCCGACCCACCCCACCCCTGGACAGAGGCTCAGGGGACCCTCCTGTCCCTCGCTCCCCACCCGCGCCTCTCCCCTCTGCGGCCCAGACAGCTCGGGTTTCAGCCAAGTCAGCACCGGCCCGCTCCTGGGCGCAGAGCAGCTGGCGCCTCTGGGGGATTTCGTGCGGGTTGTGCGGGTCCTGCAGCCCCGAGGCGGCGGCCTGGGTCCCCTCCCTCAGGGTCCTGCCCAGCTGGGCGGACGGCAGCTCCGGCGAGCCCTCCGCTGGCCGGGGATCTGAAGTGGCTGTTGCTCTCGGGAGGGCGTGCCTGGCCCCTTCATGGCTCTGCGATGCCCCCTGGGATCTCAGACGGGTTCTAGGCTGCAGGGGTCACCCAGGGGGCGAGCAAAGCGTCCTCCGGCCTCGGGGCCCAGGTGTCCATCTCCTGGGCCAGGGCTCGGGTTCGGGGTCCCACCGTGGCTGCCCTGGTCTCCATTCCCATCCACCCCAGGGACAAGGACCCCCGAGGTCTGGCGCCCCATGTCCTGCTGAGGCGGGGCAAGCCCTCGCTGAGCCCGCTGGTTGGTGACTGGGTTTCTGTGTCCCGCCTCCTGCCACCCCTTTTGGGCAGGCCTAGGATTCCAAGGTCAGCTGGACCCGGGGTTGACAACTGGAGCCCACAGGACAAAGCTGGCCCCGGCTTGTTGGTGTAAATAAAGTTTTATCGGAACCCAGCCGCACCCATTCACTTGCGCAGTGTCCGTGGGTGTCTCCGCGCCGCAGCAGCAGAGCTGACTGTGACAGAGACGGACGGACAGCTGGCCCAGCCTGACCCAGGTACGGCCTGGCCCCTCCCTGACCCCACTGGGCCCCTGAGCTGGGCCGCAGGACTGGGCGCGCTGGCTTGCTGGAGCCCTCAGCGTCTGCAGATGGGAGCTGCCCCCCCTCCAAGCCCCCGGGAGTCAGAGAACGGAGGGCCCTGGGAGTGAGCGGGGACTCCGTGCCCTTGGCTGGCGGCGGCGGACTCCACTGTGGTCACTGGGTGAGAATGAATTTCATTCCTGGCGAACCACAGAGCCACACTGTCTGGCCTGCAGCCTCCCCGGCCAGGGCGGCCTCCTCCCCCGACTCCACGTGGGCCAGGGAGGTGGGGGAGGGGCTGAAGGGCCCAGGGCCTGGGGAGAGCCTGTCCCGCCCGTGGACACTCCCCTTGTCTCTGTCTCATGTCCAGTCTGTCTGTCCTCACCCTCTGTCTCTGCTGTGACCGGGGCGGGTGCCATTAGCACTGGGCACTGTCCGGGCTGCAGCCGGCCCCTGTGGCTTGAGAGTGGACTGACTCCCTTTCTGCTGGCCCCGCCGACAACATCCCTGCCCTCCGCCACCAGTCTGTCCCTCCGCCAGCCTCCAGGAGGCCACCAAGCGCCACTCTCCCATTCCCCGAACAGGGACAGCCCCGTGCCTCCCCCGAGGCCGGAGGAACCCGCGTCAGAAACCCTGAGTGTAGAAGCCGGACCCCACCCGGGCTGATGAATCAAGCTCAGAGGGAAAGTGGCTGGTGCATTTGATGATGTCCCCAGGGAGTCAGCATGGAGGCCCGGAGGACCCGGCACAGGTCCTTGGAGCGCAGACGCCCAGAGCCCCGAGCCCCAGGAGAGCCGTCTCCCAGGGAAGGCCAGCAGGTGGCAGGGCGGGGGGCGGGGGCGCGGGGCAGGGGCGGCCCCACCCAGGCAGCTGCCACGGGTCCAGACTGTCCACCTCCGCCTCCCAGAGGCCGAGGGCAGCCACGCTTTGTCGGGCTTGGCACACCATGGCCACGGTGCCCCGAGGGCACTGCCACTCGCTGGCCATGCCGCCGGATGTTTGAACAATTGCTGCTGGGTGATCGTAATCGCATGACAAGAGAGACCGTGCAGGGGTGGCTCTGGGCTCGGGTGGCGTCGGCGCCACCTCGGCCCTGTTCCGCGCTGACCTGCGTCCCCTCCACACTCAGGTGGCGGCATAGGGCAGGCACCGGGCAGGCGGCTGCAGCGGAGGGAGGCCCGCAGAGGCGACCGAGGTTAGAGGCGGTCTCGTGGGCGGGCCCTCGTCCAACCTGACTGGCGTCCTCGTGAGAAGAGATCAGGACACAGACACCCAGCAGGACGCCGAGCGAGGACACGGGGACAGGACACCCGTCTACGCGCCAAGGAGAGCGGCCGCCACAGCCCTGCCCACACCCCGTCTCAAGCTCCAGCCTCGGCCCGAGACCGGTGGCTGCTGTTCGCGCTGCCCGGTCCGTGCAAACCGATACGGCCGCTGACAGGCAACGGGCGGGCTGCTCTGCCCTGCGCCCGCTTCCTCGGCCGTGAATGGGGTGACCAGGTGCCCCCTGGAGGGGCTGGGTGGTTAAGGGTGTAAAGAGCTTTGTCCAGACGGGCACAGGACGCTGCCACCGCCCTTTCTCCGCTTTCCCGGGCAGGACACCCGGTCCCCGTGGCGCCCACGCCCCTCTAAGCCCCAGACCACCCCCCGGGGGACCGGGGCCTCCTGCAGGGCGGACAGCGGCCACCACACCAAAACCCATAGCTGCCTGGCTGGTGTGGCTCAGTGGTTGAGCGTCGACCTATGAACTAGGAGGTCAGGGTTTGATTCCCAGTCAGGGCACAGGCCCAGGTTACGAGCTCCATCCCCAGTGTGAGCTGTGCAGGAGGCAGCCGATCCATGATTCTCTCTCATCGTGGATGTTTCCATCTTTCTCTCCCTATCTTTTCCTCTCTGAAATCAATAAAAAATGCTTTAAAAACCCCACAGCTGCCCAAGGACACCAAGCAGCCACACAGTGGGCCCTTGGGGAGTGGAGACAGGAGGAAGTTCTGGGGGGCCGGCAGATCAGAAATGACTTACAGCCGCCCCCCCAGAGCCCCCCCCCAAGAACCGGGAGCTGGCAGAGCCGCTCCGCCCCATCACACCAGCTGCCCAATCCCGCTTCCCCTCGCAGAGCCCGGCGTAATGGGGCATTAGAGGCGAATTGAATTTCCCTTTAATTACAAGGGCCCGCAGATAGCGTTTATTTGTAATCGGGAGTTAATGTGGTTTCCCCCTCCTGCCATGAGGGGCTGTCTGCACACACATGATCTTGCCCTTGGGGGTGGGACGGAGACAGGACCCTGCCCGGGGCCCTGCCCTCCACGGCGCTGACACGGGACACCCGAGCCTCCTGCCCCGCCTCCGGCCCGCCCTCGCCAAGCCCACCGCACGCAGGCCGACCGTGTGGCTGTCACATACATGTCACGTGGCTCACACATGCATGAGCTGTCCTAATAGGCAGACGGGAGCGTAATTTCCCTCCAGTTACATACTCAGCGCTTCTGAGAAAATGAGATTTTAGTGATTCAATTGGACTGAGAAGCAGGGCTATAAAAAAATGAAATTTGTAACCATCGTGCAGTTAAATTAGTTAAATGGAGAGGAAGGAGCTGTGGAAATTGACCCGCGATCTCCTAAGGACTAATCAGACATTTGAACCCAGTTGTGCTAACAGAGCCCTGGGGCGTTGCGGGTGGCGAGGGTGGCGCGGCGGCCGGGCCTGGCGTGGGGGCCAGGGCCTGCAGGCGGGGGCGGGGGCGGGGCCAGGCAGGCCTGGCACAGTCCTGAGGACCGTGTGAGGCCGTGCAGGAGGGAGAGGAGGAGCCGGGAGAGGCAGGCGCTGGGATGGAAAAACCCCGAGCACACACTTCCTGGCCCTGGCGGTTCCCACTGCAGCGGTTCGGAGCATCCCCTGGTGCCACCTGCAGGGGGGTCGCCAAGGGGACCCAGTCGCTGAGGCCTGTGCGAGAGCTGGTGCAGGTGTGGCGGGGGCTGGCGGGAGTGAGTGACAGACGGGGACTGAAACTGCAGGGTCCCCATGCTCCTCCAACCCCAAACCCAGAGGCTCAAGCTGGGGGGGGGGAGGCAACTTCCCCGGCTGCCCAGCCCACCTCTGCCGCCTCTCCCCCCACCTCCCCGGTCCTCCTTGGGGCCCCCTATAGCAGGGGTCAGAGGTCCTGCGGGTGGAAGGTGGTCACTAAACTGGGGGCTCCGAGTTTCAGGGGTGGCAGCAGGCCGGGGCCTTTCTGGGAGAAAGAGGCCGCCTGGCTGGGCCCCCTGGGTCAGCGCTGGGCACGGACCTCCAGTGCCTTGGGTGTCCAGACCAGCTGCTGACGCCAGCTCTAGGGGAGCCCCAGGCCCCGGAAACGAGGCTGTAATTCTGCTCTGCAGGCTGGGGCGCAGCTCCGGGAGGGCGTGGAGAAGCGGGGGGCATCCCACAGACCCTCTTTCTGACTCCGACCAGACCTCTCTGTGGTCAGAGACGCCACCAGGGGAACAGCCTAGTGGGGACCCAGGCAGAGCAGCGCTCACTGGAGCCTGAGAGCAAGGTGGTGGTGGTGGGGGGGGGGGGGGGTTGAGCAGGAAGGAGGGGCCGCTCAGCCCACACGAGGGGCCCGCTGCTCCGGTGGTGCCCGCGGTGCAGGCCGGTCCGTGGGGCCTGCTTCCCATCCAACTGCATCGAAAGCCTTGCAGACAGGGAGCCCACTTTCCCCAGCGCCAGGAACCACCTGAGGTAGAGCCCCGTGCCCTGCGCTCAGCCGCTCCTGCCCAGGCGCTGCGAGCGGCTCCCGGCCAGATGGCGTCCATACGAGCTGCTGCGCCCACCCCGCCCAGGCCTCCTCTGGGCCTTCGCCAAAGCCTGACCCTTATGCTGAGCCGGGCAAACGGGCGGGACTCCACGGGTGGGTGGCCCCTGTGACCCGCCCCTGCCCCTGCCCCGGTCGGAGCCGGTTCCAGACCATCGGCAGGGGCAGCTCCTGCTTCTGTGCTGGTAGCGCCCATGGCGGCCGAGACCCTCACCCCTGCAGCTGGGACAGAGGCAGAGGGCAGAGCCGCAAGGACGCTGGAGGCGGTGGCGGCAGGAATGGTCCCGTGTCTGGCTCTGGGAGGGTGGCCTGGCTGCAATCGGCGGCTCCCCACTGGCCCTGTGGGTCCTGGGCAGAGGCTCCCGGCGGAGAGCAGGTGGCGAGGGATCCAAGGGAGGTTTGGGGGCGCGGGCAGGGTAGCTCACTGCATCAGCAGCTCCCACGCAGGCCCAGACCAAGCTCATTTGGGGCGATTCCATTTACCCCTCACATCCCCCCAGGCCTCCATGGGGGCCAGCCCTTGGCCCCCAGGGGAGGGGGGGCTGGGGCGCGGCCCTTGGAGGAAGGCGGACAGAGACCCCCCACCTGTCAGATCCCCCCTGGGGGTGGGCAGCGTTTCCCCTTTTCTGTCTGGGAGTGGGGGGGGGGTCTCCGTTCCCAGTTCGGGAAGGAAGGTGAGTTGGACTAGAAGCCTGGCCGCGTTTGCCAGGGAAACGGTGCCACGGGGGCTGCAGGGCAGGGGTCAGAACACAGACAGCCCCCGGCTAAGGGGTGGGAGCCCTGGTGGGGGTGGGAGGGGATGTGTGGGGTCCAGGTTCCATGAGGGTGGGCGGGGAGCAGGTGGAGTGGGCCCGGCACACCCTCAGCATCTGGCTCACTCCAGGGCCCGGGCAGCTTACTCATCTTCCACGCTGGGCGCCAGGAACGAAATGCACTTTACCCCTAAGGCAGACCCGCACCCTCATCTGCCTGGAGCTGGATGCAGCCTGCCTGCCTGGGACGCATCCAGAGGGAGGGGCAGGGGATGGGGCAGGGGAGGGGGCAGGGAGGAGGCGGGGTCGGCGCCCCCAGCCTCTCCCTCCCCCACCTGGGCTGCCTCCCCTCCCAGGCTGCGGCTAAACCTTCCAATATTTACCCTGCTTCGTCTTCCAAAAGGGGGACAAGGAGGAAGCCATCGGGAGAGAGAGGAGGGAGGGGTATCCAGGTTCCTCATGTGGAAGCTAATTGGTCTGACTCGGTCCCAATGAAGAGCCCCCCTGCACATGCCGCTCACAGTGAAGGCGGGGCCGCCTCCTGTGTTCTCCCTGAGACTGAGGGGGGAGCCTGGTGGGGATCCGGAGGCAGTGACGGGCACGAGGGGGGGATCCCCTCTCTTGGGGGGCAGGTGCCCGTGGGCCCATGAGGCAGAACTGGGCAGGCATGACTCCTCCCGACGGGCCTTCACGGGGCGCAATGGTGCCTCTTCCGCCCATTCCCTTCTCGAGGTCTTTCTGCCGCTCCGCGCCCTGCAGGAATTCGGGCTTTGCCCGGGGGCGCTGCCCCTCCTTTGGCATCAGTAGGAGCCCTGCCCTCCAGTGTGACTTGGGGGTTTGCACCCAGGGTATCCCCCTTCCCCTCCCAGGTTCTGTGGGCTTCCAGAAGGTAGCTGAGGTCAGAGGTCAGACAGGGGAGGAACCATGACCCACAGGCCCCAGGTTCACACACAGGGAGACTGAGGCCAGGGAGGCAGAGGCGGTGGCGGGGGGGGGGGGGGGGCGGTGGGTGCTGCAGGTCCGTGCCCCGCGTGCCCAGAGCCGGGGGGGGGGGTGGGGGGGGGGAGCCCGGGGATCACGGGCCACAGACCGAGGGATCAGGAGGCCTACAAGGCCCTCTGGACCAGCCAAGGCTGACCCTGCCTGTCACGCCAGCCCAGGACCCAGAAGCCATGTGTGCCCCCTCCCGTCTAGGAGCCTGAGGGCAGAGCCCACACTGCAGTGCCCACGGAACACTGCGGCCCTGAACCCAGTGATTCTGTCCATTACGTTCAGAACCGTAATGGACAGAATCGGAGAGAGGATGGCGGCAGCCAGGGGCTGGGGAGGGGGGAGGGAGGCTTAGCGCACCTGGAGCTTTTTGGGGGGCCGGGGGTGAAACTGTTCTGGACCTGGCCAGATGTCTGAGGGTGGCTTGGGGGCCTGGCCAGCGTCTGTGAGGGCAGCTTGGGGGCCTGGCCAGGTGTCTGTGAGGTTGGCTTGGGGGCCTGGCCAGGTGTCTGTGAGGGTGGCTTGGGGGCCTGGCCAGGTGTCTGTGAGGGTGGCTCAGGGACACTGGGGCTGGGGGCCACTGCCCCCTCTGGAGTGGGGAGTTCGTATCCCACCTACCTTGCAAATGAGCTTTGGGGTGCTTTTACTTGGAGGACAGCAGAGTCCAGGAGGGGCTGCCTCAGGCCAAAGCTCAGCTCAGAGCAGATGTGAAGGGAGAACAGGGGGGGAAGGTGTTAAGCCTGCCGAAGGGTGTGGCCAGATGTGCACATCTGTCTGGCTGCACAGGCGGGAAAGGAGGCCAGCGCAGGAGCGGGCCCAGGGTCCTGGGGGGGGGCGTGCGGCCGGCCCGGTGCCTGTGGAGGGGAGGCCGCTCTCTGCCAAGGAGCCTGGGCTGAGGTCAGGGCCACGGCCACCAGTGCAGCCCACCCTCACAGACACCTGGTTGGTTGAGTCAGCACCAACCTCAAGCCAGGGATCACCGATTCCACAGGGACCCTCCTCCACGTCCGGGGGACACTCTTCTGCAAAACCTCCCCCCTCCCCCCATCTCATCCCCATTGCCCGCCCCGTCGGGCTCCTTGCCCCTGGCCCGGGCCTCAGCATCGGCTGTTCCCTGGTCTGCAGCCTCCTCTTCCCTCCGGGTTACTCTCCCCCCCCCCACCGATCTGATCACGCCGCTGCCCGGCTCCCAGGCTTTCCACGGCCCCCACTGCCTATTGGGAAAAGCCCAAGCTTCTCCGCTCAGACCCCAAAACATCCCGGGCGACACACTCCCTCGTGCCCCAGGTTCCGGGTCGTCCAGGAATTCGCCCTGAACCCACTCAACTGCGTGTCTCTCCATAGGAGCTGCCAACTCCCTGCGGGACAGCCCCGCCCCCAGGCTCCCCTGCGGCAGGGCTCAGCCCACAGAAGCCCAGGGCAGTCCCCCCTCCTCCACCCACCCTCCGACCCCCCCCACCCCCGACAGAATAAGCCTCATTCCTTCTAGACTGAGTGGCCACCAGCCACGTGTGGCCCCTGAGTGTTGGAAGCGTGGCCGGTCCGACGGATGTCAAAGGTTTCGTGTGAGAAAAGAACGCCGCGTGTCCGTCACGTGTAGCGCGATCAAGTGCCGCAATTCAAGTACTTGGGGTTGGGCACGACAGCAGACCACTCACATGCATCTCATCTGCTTCTTTTCGCTTCGGGAAGCGCAGCTGCTGGGGAAGCCGGGGTCACGTGTGGTCTGACGCCCCTCTGAGGACAGGGCTGCTCTGGGCCAGGGGGTTGCAGACTTTCCCCGTCAAGTTTTCCAGCAAATATTTGGGTTTTGCGGGCATGTGGTCTCTGTGGCGACGGCCCGGCCTGGCCCGGCCACGGTGGCACGGAGGCCGCCACAGATGACACATGAGCGAGCGCGTGTGGCCGTGAGCCAGGAGCCCGTCTTACACAAGCGGACGGTTTGGCCTGGTGCTCTCTGCAACAGCACCGGTTCCGGGCTTTCATAAAACGTATTTATAAAAAGGGGGAGAAGGGGACTGATTCGAACGCTAACCTTTCATTTACCAAACGAGGACATTAAAGAGGAGCAGCGGCCCCGCCGCCACCGAGCAAATGGGCAGCCGCGCACGCACGTGAGGGTTTCTCTTCATGGAAACACGGCTGCTCTCAGGTGGTTTCTCCACTTTCCCACGGAGGCGAAGGCTCCGGCTGCAGCCGGGCTCCGGGCCGTGCGCAAGGCCAGCCCCGCGTCAGGAGGATCCGGCGTCGGGGCTCTGAGACCTCGACCACAGGCAGGATCTCAAGGCCACCCTGTCCACACCCCCTGAAATGGCAGGCTCTGCAGCGGCGCGACGCCCCCCCACCCCCTGCATTTTGTGCTGATTCTATGTGGGAGGTTGGGGAGCCTGTGGGCTGTTGCTGCTGCGTCTGCAGACCGGGCTCCGAGCAGCGAGGCCCAGAGCTGCCCACCCGGCAGCAGGTCCGACGTGTCCATCACAACCCCGCGTGAGCCCGAGCCCGTGGAGCGTGGCCAGTGCGCACGAGGGCGGGCTGCAGAGGCTGCGCCGGTTCCACACACGCAGCACCCGAGCCGGGATGTGAGCCCTCCGTCCTGTCTCCCTGCCGTCACGCCCGGAGGTTAGCATCTGGGACGCAAGGGTTAGAGAGAGCGAATTCGCCTCGCCTGCTCCTCTGCACTGTGTGTGAGGGGCTGCGAGCGAACGTGAACCCTCCTGCTGGCTGACACCGTGTCTGTGCGACAGCAGCGCTCCCGAGCCTCTGAGACGGAGAGACAGCGGCCTCTGGAATCCCTCTGGCCACGGGGAACTCACCACCTCACACGACAACCAAACTGCGGCTGGGAGGTGGCAGAAGGCACCAGCGGAGATCCCACTGAAACCACCCCTCCCTAAACTGGCCGTGGTTTGCCAGGCCCCCCCCTCCCCCCCCCCCGAGAATATGACACTGGGACAAGCGCTCACGCACACTCTCCACTTGTAAGTCCACTTCCCGCCCAGCCTGGTCCCTCTGCTCGCTCCCTAATGAAGGGATGGGCCCAGGAGGAGCCCGGCGGGTTGAGCAGAGCTGCCATCAGAACCCGAAGGCCCCTGAGCCCTCTGCCCGCTCTGGGCTGGGTCCCTCGCTCTGTAGATAAGGCCCCAGAGGCCCCCAGAGACCAGGCGCGAGCTCTAGGCCGCTGGCCCCGGGCAGTCGGCCCCCTCCCGCCACTCGCTGGGGGGTGGGGCTGTGGTACCCACAGCTGTTCCCCGGCTGGTGCGGAGGGCACCTCTCCGGACCACCTGCTGGGGGTGCTGGAGGGAGTCAGCCCCGCTGGTCCCTAGGAGATGCCGTCTGTCACATAAGCGCAGCCCCTGCCGGACCGTGCAGCCATCTGACCACGGCTGGCAGGCCACAGGGGCGGGGGTGGGGGCGGGCGCATGGGATGGGGAGGGGGTCTGGAATCTCCGGGAGGAAGTGGGGTGACGGGGAAAGCAGAGAGGACATGGATGCGAGGAGAAAGGAGGGTGGGCGGGAAGCAGGAGAGGCTTGGGAGAGAGGAACCTTCTAGGGCCAACAACTGACCGGAGGTGGACCCAAGAGGCCGAGGGCTCGCTGGGAAGCACAGATTCCGGTGCTGGGGGACAGGGACAGCTCGCTGGGGGCCCCAGGGGTCTGGGGTGGCTGGCCACACCCAGTTCCTGAGGAGCAGGGGGTCCCTTCTGCAGGCCCACAGTTGGGCCACCACACCGGGGCCTGGGTCTGACCCACCTGTCAGGAATAGCCAACCTCCCTCCTGACGCCTGCCCTGCCCGTGGGACCCCGCCTTGGGCCCAGGGGAGGCGGCACACCCCAGAGCTGGCCGAGGCCCCCAGCCTCCTGCCCCCCCCCCCCCCCGCCCCTGGCAACCCAATCCTCTGCTGTGAGCCGCCCGCGGGTACACGTCCCGGGAGGAGGGCAGGAGACAGAGGGCACCTGGGCTGCATCTCGGCCTCGCTGCCTCCCAGGGCGACACGGGGTGACTCCTAGGTTGTGCGGCTCAGCACCTGCCTGTGTGTGGTGTGCGTGGGCACCCGCTGCGCCCGGGAGGGAGGCCACGGGCTGGCCTCTGCCAGGCTGCAGGGCTCTCCCCTGCCCCCTGCGGACCTCCCAGCATGCCAGCTGGCTATGGGCTTCGCCACGCCTGCCCCAGACTAGCGGAATGATGGGGAAGGGGTTGGGGAAGCCAGCACTGCCCACGTGGCCACCAATCCCGGGCCTCAGGGGGGAGGGGGAGGACGAGCTTGCTTTGTGCCCACCGGGTCCCAGAGCCTCAGCGCGGGGGCGGGGCGGGGGCCTGCCCAGGCCTTGGGGTCCCTGGGGTCCCTGGGGCGGGAAGGATGATGGCCGAGCCACCATCGCTCGTGTGTGATTCTGGGAAACGGGGTGTGGGATTTGAACCTTAGTCACCAGCTGTGACCCCGAGACACGCCGCAGGCCTCCCCCAGGGGCACGCATGCCAGGATGCGCTGACTCAGGCCAGAGATGCCCCGCTGGGGGTGGACCCTGTCCCCGGCCCCCCACCCCGCACCTCCGGGCAGAGACACCCACAGGGCACTGGGGGGTCCATGGAGCGTCTGTGTGGGGGCTGGAGCCGCCTCGGCCGCCGCTCTGTGCCACTCTCACTGCCTGAGTGTATCCTGTGTCCAGGCGAAGCTCCTGTCCCCCCGCCCCTCCCCCCGAGTCCTACTCACCAGGACGTGAGGCGGGCCCAGCCCCGTCTGGCTCCAGCGGGCTGTGCTCACCTCGTGCTCACAGTGAGGAGCGTGTGACCCAAGCCCTCCGTGCCTCAGTTTCCCCAACTGTACAGCATGCGTGCGTGAACCCTCAGCAGAGCCCGGAGCAAACGTGAACCACCAGGGAGCGAACCGGAAGGACCCGCGGAGACGAGTGACCTGCACCCAGAGGACGCAGGCGGCGCGGTCACGGTGGGGAGGGCTGCCTCCAGGCCGGTGGCACGTGGCTGGCCCCCAGGGGCCCCGCGGGCGGGAGGGCTCCTTGGCCAGGCGGCCAATTGAGAATGAGGTTGATGAGACCTCAACGACTCGTCTGGTTAAATTCTCTACTCGTAGGGTAACTTTGTTATGTTTTGTTAGTCCTCACCCAGGGGTATTTTTCCCAGTGATTTTTAGAGGGAGTCGAAGGAAAGGGGAGAGAGAGAGAGAGAGAGAAACATCGACGTGAGAGAGACACAGAGGCTGGTTGCCTCCCGCATGCACCCTGACCAGGGCCGGGGGCCCAGCCTGCAACCAGAGTATGTGCTCTTGACCGGGACGGACGCTCTAACGCTGACCCACCGGCTAGGGCCACAGGACACATTTCAGGACGTGGCTCGGGCCCATCGGCCAGACCTGCACAGCGCGCACTTCTGAAGAAGACGGTGGCCAGCTGTGTGCGCCCGCCCCTCGGGCAGCCAGGGGTGCTCGCAGGCGCCCATGTCACCGAGAGCAAGTGTGTCCCAGACAGGGTCCCCGGAGCCACCCCCGGCGCTGCAGCCTCCCGTGAGGGGCTCCCCCTGCTGCCGTAAGCACCCTTCCTCCCGCCCTGGGGTGGGCAGCGCTGCTGCCCCACAGGGAGCGACGGCTCCCCAGAGCAGAGCTTCCCAGTGAACCTCAAAACCGCCCGAGGTCCGACTCCCCGAGGGGACGCTTCCTGCCTCTGCTGACTCCAGAAACAATCGGCGCCGCACCCCGAAACCGGACGGAAACCCCACAGCCTCCCGGAGACCGGGCGACTGGCAGCCGGCGCTGCCTGTGCTTCCATCCTGATGAAGAGCGTAAAGATGACAAGATGGAGGGAACTCAGAACGCAGCCCCCGGAAGGCCCAGGGGTGCCCACTCTCGGGGGCCAGCGGCCCCTCCCCCATCACCACCTAACACTGCTCTTCACGCACTTACGGCCCCGGCTCTCTCCCCCGGCGCGATTCCCTGACTCTGCCAAGCAGCGCTATGCTCTTATAGGGCACCGCAGCTTCACGGTAAGTAACGACCGTGACAAACCCCATTTCGTGGGCCTGGGGTTTCCTCCCTCTCTCTCCAAGTGTCTCCCACGGGCGCCCAGCCAGGCCTCCAGGGAGCCTCGCTGAGGGTCTGCGTTTCAGACCAGGCCCTTCCTTCCTCAGAAGGGTGACCAGGATCACCCCACTCCTCACTGGCCACGGTGCAGCAGGGACCACAGCCTCCCGTGTCGCACCCCAGGGCGCCCCCCCCAGGGCCAGATGTGGGGGGACCAGTGCCCTGGGCTGCCCTGGAAGATGGCCCAGGTACTCACAGGGAGCCAGAGCCCCCAGGTGGGGAAACCAAGGCCAGGCCTTGTGGGGTGGAACCTGAGTGGCACCAGGACCATCCCGGGGAGGTGAGCTCTTAACGAACCCCACAACCCAGCCAGCAGCGGGAGCCTCCTGGTGTGGGTGACCCGAAGCCCGGCCTCCGGTCAGGGCTCTCAGGGCTGAGCGGCCGAGAGGAGGGTTGACAACTCGCGCCTCTAATTGATTGCAGAGCCGCTGTGTCTTGGGGGGACGTGGCCCGGATCTCAGCAAGCTCCGTGTGGCCCCCGCAGCCACGCAGCCGGAGAAGGCTGCTGCCTCCCGGAGAAGGTGGAATTCTACTGGCCGGGCTGGGTTTCTCCTTCCCGGAGACGGTCGCCAAGCGGGCCTGCCCGGTGCGCCTCTCACGGTGCCGCAAACCCCGTCTGGTCTTGCTTGGTTTCCCGTCTCCTGCGCTGCTGTCGAACGTGCTGTTGAGACCCAATGCGCAGCCTGCAGACCTGCCACCCTCCCGGGGAGCCTGCGGGGAGCGAGCCTGGCTCCGGAGGCCGGGTTGGGGCCACCAGGGCCCCTCCTCACCTGCCCTCCGCGTCCAGGCCACTCGGGGGCCAGGGACTCTGGAGAGCTGGTCTGGGGCAAACCAAGTCCCGCAGTCACTGCTTATGTTGTCAGCCTTGTCCCCCAGAGCTGCCTGTGCTCCTATACAACCGTGCCCTAGGAAGAGCCAGGAGGTGGCTGCGTTCTAGAACGTTCCCACCCTGCTGAGACACGGCACCCTGAGGACAGTTGCGAAGGAAACTGGGTGCTTCGACGCCTGGCCCGATGGGCAACCGCCGTCTTTTCCAAACAACTGCCCTCACGGGATGGGGATGGCTCCAAACACCACCCACTGGGGGCGCATTCGCCCAGCCCTGGAGGGGTCGGGGTGCCTTCCCCCAACCACCAGCACTGGTCCGACCCCCCTGAGGCAGCGCCCCGTCTGGCACCCCACGGAGGCCTGCAGCCACTTCATCTGGACTCAGCCCTCCCACTGGGGCCAGAGGCTGCAGACTTCCGCCTGTCTCCGGGGGAGCGAGCTGACCTAAGAGCACAGCCCACGCTGGGGCTCCTCTCCCATCCCACACGCTGCCTGCCGCCCAGGCAGCCCTGCGGGGGTGGGGCTTGGGTGGGGCACATCCGGGCTCCTCCAGCCTCTGCTCCCGGGAGCCTCTTAGACATTCAGGGCCTCAGTCCCCACCTGAGGTCCCCACGGGACCCCCGCCACCACGCACATCTGGGAGGTGCCCCCTGACTGCACCCCAAATGACGATGGGGAATTTGGGAGCCGGCCTGGGCCCGGTGGGCGGGGGCCCCTCAGCCGCTCTTGCCGCCCCAAGCTGTGTCCAGGACGGCCCAGATGTCACAGTTGGCTCCAGGGGTGGTGTGGACCGGCCCCTGCAGTCGCTGACATGCCCGGCAGTCCTGCTGCGTGAGCCCTGGTACCGGGCCGACCCGAACACCCAGCAGCCCAGGGGCTGGGCCCTGGCTCAGCGCTGAGGGCCCATCTGTCCACAGTGCCTCCTGAGCCACCTCCCCTGGCCCCTCCTTTCCGGGTTCCCGGGAGAGCCCACGGGGCACAAAAGACAAGAACCCGCCATGCAAAGGCCCAGCCGCCCCTGGAACCTCTCACTGTCTCCAGGGAACACACACTCTGGGTCCCCCCTCCCACACCCACGCGGGGAGGGGAGGAGGAGGGGTTCCCTGGACTCCAGGCCTGTCTGACCCTGACCGCGGGCTCAGGTGGCACCCCACCTCCCACCCCCAGTGCCGGGTGCTGACCAGGTCCTGTGGGAGCGGTCTGCTTGGCCCGGCAGGCCCGGGACAGTCAGCCCGAAGCTCTCTGGCCTCCCCAGTAGCCCCCAGGCCCCTGCAGACCCGCGCAGAGGCTGAGGGGCTAAACATAAAGGAGGCAGCGCCGCACCCACAGGCAGGGAGGGAGGGTCGGTCAGGAGGGTGGGCCCCAGGGCGCTGCAGCCCCCGGGCTCTGGGAACGCAGACCCGAGAGGCCCAGGGGCCCAGTTCCGGCAGGGACAACCCTAATTCCGCATTGGGTGGGATGGCAGGGTCCCCTCCCCCACGCCGGGGCCAGAGGGCAGGAGGCAGCTGAGGCTCCGCGCACCCTCCCGGGGAGCATTCTGGGGACCTGGGGGTTCGGAGTCGCTGGGTTTCTAGCTCTCCTCGCCAGCCCGAGCTTCCGGCAGCCCCGCAGATGGCAGAAGTCTGGCCCCAGCCCCCTTCTCCCTGGAGCTCCCGGGCCTCCCTCGCCAGCCCCAGGGGCGGGTGGCCCTCCTCCCTGTAGGCCCAACACGCAGTTCCCGCTGCAGCAGAGCTGCTGTCCGCGCCGCAGCCACCTCCGCCTCCGTCTCCGTCCACCCCCTGGCTTTCCCCGCTCAGCTGGAGGGGGCCCAGCTCCCCGATCTCCCACCCCCGGGGCTGACGCGAAGTTCCCCAAAGTGACCAGGGCGCTGAGAACGCGTCCCCCTCCCCCGGCTCCCCCCGAGACTCCGTCCGCCACCCCCTCCTGCGCCCTCGGAAAAGTTGCAAGCTTAGCCCCAAACTCTGGTCCCCCCTCCACACCCTGCGCAGTGCGAGCCCCCGCCGACCCCCACGCACGGCCCCTGCGCAGGGGCGCAGCTACCCGAACCGGGACCCATGCGGTGACCGGGAGCGCAGCGGGGGGCCAGCGCGACCAGGAAGCGAGCGAGTGCCGGGTGGGCGGCGGCGCCGGCGCACGTGCGTGGGGCGGGGGTCGCGGGGCTGGGCCCGCCAGGCCGGGGGCGCTTACCTGTTGGAGGTAGAGGAAGGCGGGTGGGCAGGGCACGGCGTGCGGGAGCATGCTGCCGGAGTTGGACAGCAGGAGGCAGCCGGAGTTCGCCATGGAGCACAGCATGGGGCGGCCGGGGGGCGCCCCGCGGGGAGGCAGCTCTGCGCCGCTCGCACCCTCCGCGCGTCCCTTGGCGAGTGCGCGCGCCCTGCCTCCCGGGCGCCCTCTCGGTCTCGGTCTGCTCCTCCTCTTCCCCCTCCTCCCCCTCGCGGCGTGGCGCGGCGCTCCCGAACAGCAAAGCAGGAGGAAAGCCCTGCGCCTCGCTCCTCCGTGCTCCCACCCGGCGCGGATGCTGAGCGCGCGAGAATATGGCCAGAGAGGCTCCGTGCGCGAGACGAGAGGACGGCGGGGCTGGGGGGGGGGGGCAGTGGGGGCGCCACTTTAGCCCCAGCCCTGTCTGCAAAGAGCGGTGCGGTGCGTGTGCGAGTGCGCGTGTGCGCGCGTGTGTAGCGGTGGGAGGGGAGTCCCCGGACCAACACCGAACAGCCCCGCGGAGGGAAGGGAGCCCGGGCGCAGGCACGACAGCTGATCCCGCGCTTAACCCCCAGCCCGCGCACCCTCCCGAGGCCCCAGCGCTGCCCTCTCCGGGTCCCCCAGCAACTGCTCTTGGGTTTGGGGTCTGGAGGCTGCCTCCCCCTCCCCCCTGTCCACAGGCCACTGCGGAGAGGAGCGCCGCCTCTGCTGCCTGCCTTGGAGAAGCCCTGTCCGTAGGGAGCCGGCCTGGGGCGGGATGGCGGTGATGTAATGAGGACATCTACGCAGAGGCCTCCGCTGGGGCCGCTCCTCCTGGCGTTCAGGGCTCCGGAACCCAGCCGGAGCCCCCGGGAACCTCTCCTGCCCTCCGGTGGCTCTCAGACTCCCTTTCCGTCCCCTGCCTGCCACAGGCACGTCGTCCTGTGGATCCTTAATATGGCCTGGGGGTCAAGGGGCACCGGCTACCATGCATCCTCCCCTCCCCCCACCCGGGCACTGGACCTCCTGCACACAGGTCCACCCAGCAGGAGTGCGGGGGTCCCCACCCCTGGCCCCGTCAGCGCTGGGCCCAGGTCTGTCCCCGCACCACCACGTGACAGGTGTGTGAGTGCCCGCACAAACCTGCAGCTTCACCTGCTCCCCCCCCACAGGCCTGCCATGCAGCCACACTCGCCAGGTGCCCACTGGCCAGGCTCAGTGACCAGGACCAGCCGCGGGTGAGCGTGGCTGTGAGAGGCCGAGGCAGGAGAACACGCCTCACCTCTCGCCCCTTCCCCCCGCTTCTCCAGGGCAAGGGGCGAGTCTCAGGTGCCCAGCAGCAGCTCTGAACTTGCCCGTCTTCCCTAAAGGCACCTGGGATCCCCCTCTTCTCACTTCTGAGAACAAGCCCTGCTCTGGAGGGGGGCAGGCCTGGGACCCCTGGCGAGGCCTGGGAGGTGTGCGGAGGCCTCCCGTGCGCGCTGTGTGGCCTCAGGGAAGTTGCTGTGCTCTCTGGACTTCCGCATCTGAGATGCCCGGGGCCCTCACTGCCCCTCAGGCTGGAGCAGCGAGGAGGGCGGAGGGAGGTTGCCCTTGGCGCCCTGCGCCCGTCTGGGCACCAGCTCCGAGCTCCTTCTGAACAAGGCAGGGGAGGGGTGCCCCTCGACACCCTCTCGCAGGCACCCAGGCCGCTCCAGCGAGGCAGCTCCTGGCTCGCCTTCCTCCTGGACAGCAAGGGGAGGGTGCTGTCTGGCAGGAAAGGGAAGCGTCAGGGGGGCCGGGAGTGGCGCCGGGGAGAGCCGCCCCCCTGGCCTGGTCACTGCACCTGCCTGACCTTTTTCTGGAATCCCAGGCAGGGGTGCCAGGGGTGGCTCAGGCACGCAGTGGGGGGTGGGAACCTTGGCCGTGGACTGGCCAGGGGTCCCTCTGCCTCTGGCTGACGGTTATTGACTTGGTCTCTCTGGAGAGGCGCCCCTACAGCCTAAGTTGCTGGTGGGGAGGCCTGGTGCTGGGCCCAGGCGTCCGGAGCAGCAGCACCCGCTGGGCACAGCGTTTGCAAGTGGAGAGCTGGCAGAGGGCTCGCCTGTGGAGTGTGCCAGCCCAGAGCGGCCGGGCCGCAAGAGCAGGGCAGCCGCCCCCTCCAGTTGCACAGCTCTGCCCCCCTGTTTCTGAAGCCCCCCCCACCCCCACCCCCGGCTCTGCCCTCTCCCAGCCCTGTCAGCGTCAGGCGTCACTGCTCCTGGCCTGAGGACACTGGAATCTGGGGCAGCCACGACAAGCTCACCCTCAGCCCCGGGCACCCGGTTCACCTCCCTGGGGACCATCCTCTCACGGACGGCCCGTTGTGACCCCACATCCACCGAGATCCAGGCTTGTTCCTCCCGCACGGGGGCTGGGGAGCGGCCCCCGAACAGTGCCCAGCACATAACTGCTGACTGAGACCCATTGAGTGCAGACCCCAGGCCCGGGCGGGAACAATGGCGGTGGAGAAGCCAAGCCCTCGGAGGAGGCTGCAGCCTGCTGTGCCGAGAGCTGGAACAGCCCATGGTTGTGGGAGCTCAGATCTGGGGCGCAGTCAGGGAAGGTCCCCAGAGGGACCCTTGCACTCAGCCACCAGCCCCCCAAGAAGCCAGGGTGGGGCTGATGCCAGGTGGGTTTTGGCACCTGGTCAGCCTCGGGCCTCTCAGCCCAGCCACCTGCCTCCATCCGCCGGCTACTCACACCCGGGCTCCCTCGAGCCCGAGGACAGCAAACCGGGCCTGGAGGAAAACCTCCCAAAAAGGATGTGAGCGGGGTGTGTCTGGCTCACGCCTCAGGGCGGGGCCTGCGTGCCCACCGCCTGCCTCCGTGGTGTGGCCTGGACTTCGGACTTCCACCAGGAGCCGATGACTAAACGGCAGGTCGAGGAGGCTCGGCCCGCTGGGAGGTGACCGGTGGGTCAGGCGAGGAGCAGCTGGACCCTGCAGCCACCTGGGCTCCCCCGTCTCCCCTCAAGAGTCCAAGGGTCGAGAGGGCACAGAGCTCACGGGCTGGTCCAGAGCAGCATCCCAGCACCTGGCACCGCTCCGGGCAGGGGTGAGTGGTTGGCCCTGTGCTCCTGCAGGCCTGTCCCGGCGGTGGGTCGGCCGCAGCCGCCAGGTCCAGGAAGCACGGGGCCTCTGGGATGGACGTCCCGACTGTCCGGTGTCGGGACCAGCCCTCCTCCACGGACGGGTGCCCCTCGACCCTCCAACGGTGCTCCTGGGCACCCCCAGGGCACGGCCCGCCCACCCTGACTCACTGTCAGCAACCTTGCCCTCCTCACCTGACCTGCAGGGCCTGGCACTGGGTGGTGTGTTAGACTGTGGGATACAGTAGTCTCTAGCCCCCCACCCCCAGCCCTCTGGAGACCCCGGTGCCTCCTGGGCCAGGTGGGCGGCCTGAGTGGCAGGTGGGGAAGCCCGGCCCGGTGCTCTGCCGCCCCCGCTTTTGGGAGAAGGAAGGCTGCGAGCCGGGAAGAGCTGTCAGTCAGCGCTAATATTCACGACGGACGAAAAGAGCCAGAGAGAGAGATCCCGTTCGCCCTGAATCTGAGAGGGCTTGTTAGGGAGGCAGGAACTGAGCTGCAATTATTTCTGTGCTCCTGGGCACCCTATAAATACCAGGCAGGCGCCTCCGACGGCCCAGATGGTGCCGAGGCTCCGGAGAGCGCCCGGATCTTCCTGCCCCCGCCCCGCCCGCATCACCTTCCCCGAGGAGCCCCGCTGGGTGCAGGCGCTGCCCCCACTGCCCCTCCCAGGGCAGGGCCTGGCTGTCCCTCCCTCCCTGACGAGCCCCAGGCCCATGGAGGTGAGCTTGGTCTCCATGGGAGACCCAGGCCCACGGAACCGTGCAAACGCCTCAGCCCTTTGGCGTGCTCCTCGGTGGCACAGGTGACGCCGGGAGAACATGTGCCAGAAAGTGCTCACAACGGCCTGTGATTTAAACATTAACGTGGGGCCCTGGACGGTGTGGCTCAGTGGATAGAGCGTTGGCCTGAAGGGTCCCGGGTTCAATTCCGGTCAAGGGCACATGCCCAAGTTTCGGGCTCCATCCCCAGTAGGGGGTGTGCAGGAGGCAGCCAATCAATGATTCTCTCTCTCTCTCCCTCTCCCTTCCTCTCTGAAACCAATAAAAAATATTTTAAAAAATAATAGTGTGGGCAGTTCTGTGGCCAAATGGTTTGGGGGAGTGTTGCCTAGGACAGCACCCCCAGCCCGCCCTTGGGGAATTCCCAAGGCTGCACACGGACCCCTCCAGCAGGAAGCAGGAGGCCCTGCGGTCCCTTTAGGGGAGGGGCCTGCTCCTCTTCCCCATCTGAGTGCCAGGCTGGCATCGCAGGCTTCGCCACGCAGAGAGGACAGCGTGGCGCCGGCAAAGGCGTGCCAGGACGAAGGGGTGAGCTCACCGTCTCCGGTTGCAGCTGGGCTGTCATCTCCGGCTTCCCGCAGAGCCCGGCCATCCTGCCCGGCTTCAGGGCGCTTGGCACAGGCCGGGGACCAGGCGGGGGATCAGGAGGGGGACGGGCAGGACTGCAGGGGCATCTCCACGGGGGCGGGCAGGGTGGGCACAGTCACTGTGCTGTGCCAGGGGGTGTGGGTGACACCAGCAGCCTCTCTATGTGAACCAGCCAGACACCCACATCCCCGGCCGAGCCCTCTCCCAGGAGCCAGAACCCCAGTTCCACAGCCGCAGGGCCGAGCGCAGTCGGAGGAAGCCCCGAGCGAGGGCAGGGCCGCTGGGACGCCTCCAACAGCCACTGTCAGCGAGGTCAGACTGAGGACAGAAGCGCTTGGCCTTCTTGAAAAATACAGGGAGTGGGGGGCTGTTTTTGCCTCGTCCTGGGGTGTCTAACTCTCCCAGCGCCGCAGAAAGGTGGCTGGGGAGGCCCTGCAAGGAGAGAGATGAAAACAGGGCCAGAGGCAGTGGCCCTGGCTGACCCAGTCACTCTGGAGGCGTCCAGCCGGGGGCCCCACACCCACCAGGGCCTCCCCTTGAAGGTCAGGCCCGTGAGGAGGGGGTGCTGGGGAGCTCCCCACCCCTGAGCCCCTCTGCACCCGAGCCGCCGCCGAGTGCCCAGGCCGCCCGGGCAGCACCCACGTCCAGCCGGGTGGGGGCCTCCCACCCACGGACGCCACCCCCTGGCCCCAGCCCCGAGGGCAGCAAATGTAGCAACGGGGAAAGGAAGTTTATTTATCTGTTTAATTAGGAGGCGTTTGCCAGCCGCATTCGGGTCCATCCGTCTCACTTACAACCATGTCCCAGCAAAATTAAACATTATAAATACCAGAGACGGAAAGCAAAGGGCACGCTCCACACTCGGGGTACACGCTTGGGGTACACACTCGGGGTACACGCTTGGGGTACACGCTTGGGGTACACACTCAGGGTACACACTCAGGGTACACGCTTGGGGTACACACTCAGGGTACACACTCGGGGTACATGCTCGGGGTACACGCTCAGGTACACGCTCGGGGTACACACTTGGGGTACACGCTTGGGGTACACGCTCAGGTACACACTCGGGGTACACGCTTGGGGTACACACTCAGGTACACGCTTGGGGTACACACTCAGGGTACACACTCGGGGTACACGCTTGGGGTACACGCTCAGGTACACACTCAGGGTACACGCTTGGGGTACACACTCAGGGTACACACTCGGGGTACACGCTTGGGGTACACGCTCAGGTACATACTCGGGGTACACGCTTGGGGTACACACTCAGGTACACGCTTGGGGTACACACTCAGGGTACACACTCGGGGTACACGCTTGGGGTACACACTCAGGGTACACACTCGGGGTACATGCTTGGGGTACACGCTCGGGGTACATGCTCGGGGTACACGCTCGGGGTACACACTCAGGGTACACACTCAGGGTACACGCTCGGGGTACATGCTCGGGGTACACACTCAGGGTACACGCTCGGGGTACACGCTCGGGGTACACACTTGGGGTACATGCTCGGGGTACATGCTCGGGGTACACGCTCAGGTACACGCTCGGGGTACACACTTGGGGTACACGCTCGGGGTACATGCTCGGGGTACACACTCAGGTACACGCTCGGGGTACACACTTGGGGTACACGCTCGGGGTACACACTCGGGGTACACGCTCGGGGTACACGGGCAGAACCAGTGTCGCGCAGGCTCACAGCTACAAGCACCTCTTCCCCTGACAGGCTCCTCGCCCCTCGGGCCTGGGACCGAGGAAGGTGCTCGCAGACGGCCGTGGGTGGTGTTCCACCTGCTCCTCCACTTGGTACCGGGGCCAAGTTTATTTATTTTCTTTTTTAAAAAATATTTTTTTATTGATTTCACAGAGGAAGGGAGAGGGAGAGAGAGAGAAACATCAATGATGAGAGAGAATCATGGATCGGCTGCCTCCTGCACGCCCCACACTGGGGACAGAGCCCACAACCCAGGCATGTGCCCTGACCGGGAATCGAACCCTGACCGCCTGGTTCGTAGGTCGATGCTCAGCCCCTGAGCCACGCCGGCCGGGCATAGTTGTCCTCTTGGCTCTGTCATCGTTCAAATAAATCTCACTTAACAGAGAAACCCATGTCCCTCCCTTCAGCCGGGGGTGAGGAGAGGCCACAGAGGGACAGGCCCGACGAAGCCCTGTGGCGAGGGAGAGGGGGCCAGGGGGTGGCCTGTGTCCAGGGACGTGACAGGCAGGCCCTCCGAACCCTGAACCAAGTGGGACGACGCTGGATCAAGCATCGGCTGGCAGCGCCAGCCCGGCTCTCACCAAGCTAAAAGGCAGCCTCAGTGCCTCGGGGAAACCCATGTCGGGCCTGGCCCTCAGCGCGGCCCCTGCTCCTTCGTTCCCCTAAAACCAAGGCACCCGCTCATTAAAAGCCCAGGAGGAGCCCCAGGCAGCAGAGCCCAGAGGGACAGCGCTGTCCTGGGAAGCGCATGTCCCCAGGGAGGCGGTGCACGGGGTCGGGCGGCTGGTGCCAAGCTGCAGGCAGGAGCTGAGCTATGGAGCAGTGGGGGCTGGCGTGGGAGGGGGCCTGTGTGTGGGTGAGGGAGGGGGGAGGGTGGGAGGCCGGTGGGGGGAGGTGGGAGGCTCTTCTGACGAAGCCTCGTGGGAGCTGAGCTTGTCCCCGACTTGCAGGAGCAGGGACAGGCTTGTCTGCCAGGAGGCCGAGGCCCAGACATTTACCTGCCAACGCCCCTCCGCACAGCCCAGGGCAACGGGACCAGATATGAGCTCCTTGCTCCGGCTTTGAGGGGCGGGAGCCCCGGGCCAGGAGGAGAGCGGGTCGGGTAGGACCTCTGTGGGCAGGGGTGCTGCTGAGCCTCCTGGACAACCCCCCCCCCCCCCCGACTGCGAGGGCAGGGGAGCTGGTGTCTTTGCTGCAGGTGTGGGGCCACATCCGCCAGCCCTGCTGCCCCCCCCCCTCGTCGCCTGCTCCTGGGGAGGGGGAGCCCTTCTCTGTCCCAATGGCTCGAACGCGGGGTCTGGGGCTGCTTCGGCACCGCATGGCTCTCCAGCTCCAAGGCCTGAGTCTCTGAGAACTCCCTGGCGGGCGGCTCGGGGAGGTGGGCAGCCCCGGAGGACTCACATGGCTCTCAGCAGCCCTGGCCTCTCCCCATCGAGAACTGCTGCAATCGGACGGTGGGGGGCGGGGGGAGGTTCGGGGGGAGGCGGCGGTTCCTTTTCTCCTTCCCCAGGAGGCGGTGACTTTTGATTCCAGCGTGATGAATACACAGCCAGCGGACACTGTGGCTACGGCAGCTTTTATTCTCCCAGGTCACCCGACTGGGGAGCAGAACGCTGCGAGGAGCCCGCCCCGCGATAGATCAAACACGGGCCTTCGGATCGCTCCGTGGCCCAATTTCTCATCGCTGCTGCCGCCCAAGAACCTCCCAGCCCCGAGCCTGTCTCACCCTTTTCCAGGGGTGGGGGCCAGGGCGGACGCGGATGTCCACAGCGGGAGCCCTCCTGGCAGCCAGGAGCCAGGGCCGGAAGGACTGGGCCCTTCCACTGGGCAGGATGGAGCCCTTCAGCACCGGGGACAGCTCCTGCGCCCCCAGGGCGTCCAGCGGGCACATCCCTGCCTTCCTCAGCCAACCTGCGGGTGTAAGGACCTCAGTGTCGGGGAGGTGGCCGGTGGCGAGCCCTGCAAATGGCCAGATGGCCAGCTTTCCCCACCCCAGCCTCCCAGCCCAGGAGCCTGCACACCCTCGCCAGCAGCCTCGGCTGGGCGGGCCTGCTCTCGCTCTGGCTTCCTCATTCTCGGGCTCCTGAGACCCCCAGAGAGAAGCAGCTGCTCTTAGCACCACCTGCTGGCCCCCAGCTCGGCCCTGGTGCCCGCAGCTCCTGGGGTCCAGCCGTCTCCCTTCTGGTGCAGTCTTACCCCTCCCCACTTGCCTCACTGGCATCTCCGGAAAGGCAGGCTGACTTCTCAGCGAGCACCTGGGGGCTCCCGGGCGGGGCAGGGCGGGGTGGGCAGAGGAATGCCGTGTGGCTGCGTTCCCTCCATGCCCTCTCTCATAGACCTGGTCCGGGTTGCCATCCCGGAAGGCCCCACGGAGCTGCACATGCAGGAGGTGACGCCGGGAAGCGCACTGTAAATTACCTCCCGGTGGGGGCAGGGAGAACCGGCTCGGCTGGCACAGCCACTCTCATTTGAGAGCGGGATCTTCCCGGATCAGAGCCTGATCCCTCCTCGCATTCGGAAGAGACGTCCGCATCGCGGCCGGAGGAAGCCGAGCCTGCGCCCGCCCCACTCCCCCCGCTGCCTTTTCATAGGACATCCCTGGACCTCACCCCCAGACTGGCCCCCTGGCCCCCCTGCGTCTGTCCACTTAAATGTGTGTCTATAGATTGCAGCGGCTAAAACTGACGGCACGTTTATAGGAATTCTATACGGCAACCACAGAATTACAACGATGCGGCGGCCACCTGGCTGGGTGTGGGCCATTGGAAAACCACTTGGGGAGACGGACTGGGGCCACTCCTGGGCTGGGTTGTATTTTTGAGGGTAAATGCCGGGGGGTCCGTGGGGCCTGCAGCGGCCGGGTCTTCTCTGGAGGGAGGAGCAGCTCGCTGTCCGCTGGGAGGCAGGTGGGGGGCAGGTGTCCGGGGGAGGGGAAGCCCTCATGGCTGCTGTGGAGACGGCAGGAGAGGAAGAGAGGGAAGTGTCTACCAGCCGAGCAGGATAGAGATGGACAAACCCAGTGTCCTCCCTGCCCACGGGGGTCAATCTCCACGCTCCCAGCAAAAAACCCAAAAAAAAAAACCAACTGGTGCCCGGCCGGCGCGGCTCAGTGGTTGAGCATCGACCTATGAACCGGGAGGTCAGGGTTCCATTCCCGGTCAGGGCACAGGCCCGGGTTGTGGGCTCGCTCCCCAGTGTGGGGTGTGCAGGAGGCAACTGACCAATGACTCTCATCATCGATGTTTCTATCTCCCTCTTCCCCTCCCTTCCTCTCTGAAACAAAAATATATATATTTTTAAAATTGGTAAAAATTGGCTGGCTGTGTATTCATCACGCTGGAATCAAATTGTACCTCCTCACTCACCGTTGTCCCTGGTCCCCCCAGTGCGGCCTCCGCTCCCACAGCTGCTGCACAGAGAGCAATGTGCAGCCCCTCCTCTCTCCCCGCCAGGCGCCCAGGCGGCCCGAGGGGACCTGGGACGGAACCTCCGGTGCTGAGTGAGGAGGGAGTTCTGCCAGGAATCCAGGCACAAACTGCCTCCTGGCTCTCGGCGAGGTTTCTCCGGACCTGGGCGGGTGGTCCACGCCAGGGGCCACCGGCTCCCGTACACGAGGTACAAGCTGAACTGGGAGTCTCGGGGCAATGGAGTGGGCAGTATCTGTGTATCTTGGAATATTGGGTTGAACCAAGTCGATGGTTAAATGCATGTCCTCAGTTCCTCTCTACCTTCCTGATGTGGCTGCTGAAAGTCACGCGTGGGCACACGTGGCGTGTGCTGTCTGTCCGCCGGGCGGCACGGGGCTCCAGCACGGGATGCCGTCTGTACACTCAGCCTCGGCCCCGTGCACTTGTCATCGTCACCACCGCCTGTGACGGCGCCCGGCCCGGCCCGGCCTCGGCACAGAGTCCAGCTGCTCCCAGTTACCTGTGCCCATGGAGGGGACTGTCCCCCGACATTCGGGAAGAGCGAGAGGCCACAGGGGCCTCCTGCTGGAATCTGAGACGCCTGATGCTCATTTCTGCTGGGAGTCAACTTCCTAACTACCGTTCTGTTCTGGGGTGCCCCACGGTGTCTGCATTCTCAGAACGCCCCCCGGTGAGGGCGGGGGCTGTGCCCAGCAGCCAAGGTCCCGCGGCGGCGGCGGACACGCTCTGAGAACGAAGCCGTGGGCGCCGGGCTGCTTCCTGATAATGTCCCCCAGGAGGAATGGCAAGGACACCCGTGTTTCCGCTTCGAGGCTCTGCCTGTGGGGGCGGCGGGGCCGGGGTGGGCTGAGCGGAGGCGCGGGGCCATGCGGGCTCCCAGGAGCCGTGCTCTCTGTCCCGCGAGGCGTAGCCGGAGCCGTGTCCCCACAGCAGCCCCCCCGCCCCCGCCGTGCCCACCTGCTGTCTGTCTGTCTGTCTCTCTCTGGGCTTCTCTCTGCCTCTCTCCGTGCCTGGCTGTCTGTGAGCGTCTCCATCACTTGCTCTTCCTCCCTCCCCGGTTCTGTTTCTATTTCAAGCGCCCTCCTCCCCGGGGCAAACCCGGAAACAGGTCTTTCCTTCAACAGACACATCTCCATGCAGGGGCGGGGGCCTGTCTTCCCCCTGGAACCGTGAGCTTCGCCGGCCAAGGGGGTCGCGTGGAACCGGACACCCCTCTTTACGGCCACCCCATGTCCCAGTGTCAGGAGGGGCGGTGGGGGGTGGAGAAAACACAGTGATCCCATCGTCCTGGGTCCCGTCTCTTCCTAGACCCCCCACCCCACAGAGAAGTCTCCAGGTCTGGGGGTCCTGCCCGTTCACTCAGCAGCCGGGCGATGCGTGGCCAGGACTGGCAGGTGCCTGACTTCCTCGGCGCCACGTGGTCTCGCCCTCCCAGGGCCTCCCGGGGGTCGGCTGGCACCCAAGTGCTGGGGGTGGGACGCTTGGTCATTCTCCAACGGGACCAGAGTGACTGCCTCCCGGGAGCCCCTGCCCTGGCCCTGCCCTGCCTCTTCCCCACCCACACGGGCGATGCTTCAGACGCAGGTGCACGGGGTGGGGAGGCTGGAGAGGGGGTGGGGGGATTTGGGGTGTCCTTCCAGCTCTCATGGGCACACCTGTGTCCCACACGCCAGCTCATGACACACGTTCGCCTACATCACCCCAGTGCCCTTCACACAACACAGTGAGAGGTGGGTACAGGGGGGAGACCGAGGCTCAGAGAAGTTAAGGGACCCCAGAACCCACCGTCCAGGCCTCTGGCCCCCTGCTGTGGTTTTGGGGGTGCCAGAGCCCCCTCTGAGCCCCTGAGCTGTCTGGAGCTTGTATTCCGCCCTTTCCAGGGGTAAGACTCCACCTGCTCCTGCAAAGATGCTGAGACCGCGAAACCGAAAATCGCCGACCGCTCCGCAGTGGGGCCAGGAGCCGAGAGCTGGGTGCAGGGAGAGGAGCAGGTGGCCTGGCGGGGCAGTCCCTGGGGAGCCAGCACCGCATGGGAGCTGCCCTGCTAACAGGGTGACGGTGGCCGCCCCAGCTTCTCGAAGGCAGAGGCAGAACCACAAGGCCGCCAAGCCCTGGACACTGGGGGGCGGGGAATAAGCTGGCAGGGGGGGGGGGGCGCCCACACCCCTAAGGTGGGCCTCACACCTGCTCTGCTGTTTCCTCAGTCTCACTGGGACCCGTTCTCCCCAAAGTCCTCACTTCTTCTGCGCCCCCCCCCCCCCCCAGCAAGTGCAGGAGTCAGGCCAGCGCGGGGAGTGTTCCGCAACCCCCCCTGCCCCCGTCCTGGTCCTGCAGCCACAGCGCTGAGCTGCCCTTGCAGGCTCTCTCCAGGGAGGGGAACTAAACCAGGGGAGGATTGGTGGAGGAGGAGGCCGGGAGGGGGAGGAGGCCAGGAGGGGGAGGAGGCCAGAAGGAGGAGGAGGCCAGGAGGGGGAGGAGGCCAGGAGGAGGAGGAGGAGGAGGCCAGAGGGGGAGGAGGCCAGGAAGGGGAGGAGGCCAGGAAGGGGGAGGAGGCCAGGAGGAGGAGGAGGCCAGGAGGAGGAGGCCAGGAGGAGGAGGAGGAGGCCTGCATCTGGAAGGCCTGCACCCAGCTCAGAGGCGCTGTCCCCGGTGCTGAAGCGGACTGGAGGCAGTTAGGGCACCTCTCTTAACTGGGGGCCCGGCCGGAGAGGCGGCAGGCGGCAAAGCACCGATGCCCACGTGAACAAGGAGCCAGCGGCTCTGCCCAGGCTGCCCATCTGTTGGGCGTGGGGGGCACTGAGCCCTAGGAGGGCGACCAGCCCACGGGACACTTGAGCTTTGCTGTGGCCAGTCCCGGCGGGTCAGCGCGTGGCCTCCAGGGGCGACCAAAGCCCCTCAGCAATTGGCAGCATCATGGGACCAACCACGCCGCTCATGCTCCCCCTAACTCAGAGCAAATGTAGGAAAAAGAGGAGACAATCTCACAGACAGAGCCCCAAGAGAGGGGTGGCTTCCGGACAGAGCCGAGAGGGGCAGCCGTGACCCCGGGGGTGGCCGTGGGGGACAGAGCCCCGTGGTTCCACATCTCGGGCTCCTTGCTGCCCGCGGGAGGGACGCCTGCGCAGGCAGCTGCCAGGGTTCCGGGGCAGGAGCACGTCCGGGGAAGTCCTCGGAGCCAGGAGAGCTTTGCTGAGCTGGCGGAAACCTACACATCTGCTCACCCATGAGGAAACCCTGGATGGACCTGGTGGGGGGCTCTGAGCCCCCCAATGCAGAGTCCTGAGGGCCCTCCCTTGGCTACGGAGGAGGCCACGGCCAAAGGCAGCCGTGGTCCCTGGGCGTGTCTGGGAGTGGGCAGCTGGGCCAGCCCGCCGATTCCTCCAGCAGGAGCCCAGCACCCCCACCCCCGCCAGGGCACCCCTGTCCTCAGCTACTCCCCCACCCGTCCCCACACACTCCTGCTCTCCCCAAGCCGCCTCCTCTCCTCTCCTTGTTTTCCATATCACCTTCTCTTCCCACAGAACAAACACAGAAAGTGGAGCGGAAAACCACCCGATTCGGCTGGGAGCCCAGCAGGTGTTGTCCTAGCCGCCCCCCCTCCCCCAGGGGCGCTCTCCTGCTGCCCAGGTGTGGACCGCCCTGCCCCCTTGGCTCCCTGAGAGAGGGGGTCCTGGGGACGGTGAAAGGGGAGTGGGGAGATGTGTGAGGATAGAGACGGCGGGATGCCTGCTTCCCGCAACCCCGGCGATGCCAACCTCCGCTGGAGGCAGAGTGCCAGGCTCCTACCCTCAGCACAGCGGCCTTCGGGGTTCCGTCGCCGGCCCTGGTGCTGACCCTGCCCAGTGGTGGTTAGGGTGCCTCTCTTTTTTTTTTTAAATATATATTTTATTGATTTCAGAGAGGAAGAGAGAGGGATAGAGAGAGAGAAACATCAATGATGAGAGAGAATCATTGATTGGCTGCCCCCTACTAGGGATCAAGCCCACAACCTAGGCATGTGCCCTTGGCCAGAATCGAACCTGGGACCCCTCAGTCCACAGGCCGATGCTCTATCCACTGAGCCAAACCAGCTAGGGCTAGGGTGCCTCTCTTAACCGGGGGCATCGCTGGGGATTGGTCCATCCTCTCAAGAGATTTTTGTCATCATCATCATTCTTTCTCTCCTCTCTCTCTCTCTCTCTCTCTCTCTCTCTCATGTAAAATGCTTCAGCAAGTCTACAAGCCTATCACTTTTTAAAATATATATATATATTTTATTGATTTTAAAAAGGAAGGGGGAGAGAGAGAGAAAGAAACATCAATGATGAGAGAGAATCATGGATCGGCTGCCTTCTGCTCGCCCACCACTGGGGATGGAGCCCACAACCTGGGCCTGTGCCCTGACTGGGAATGGAACCCTGACCTCCTGGGTCATAAATTGACACTCAACCCCTGAGCCATGTGGCCAGGCAAACCTATCATTTTTTCTTCTTATTATTATTACTTATTTTTACGATTATAAGCTCCTCCCGCCCTTGGAATAGCCGGAGGTGGAACCTGGGCCCCTCCCTCCCGTGAGCTCAGCTCCACCTCCTCGCTCCTCTCGCTCCTGCCATGTGCTTCCTCTTCCCTACACCTTCGGACTCGCCTGCCGGCGGGGTGGGGGTGGGGGGGTGGCTCTAGGGAAACGTCCTTAAAAGTAGCTGCACCTTTCAGGCCCCTCCCTGTGCCCCCACTTCTCACCTCGCTCCGCCTGCCCAGAGACCTGTGTCCACAAGTCCCACCGTGGGCACTGGGCGCGTGGGCCAGGGTGAGGCCGCGGGAGCTGGAGAAGGCGGGGCCACCCCTGCCGGGCCCAGCAGCCCGAGCTGCCCGCTCCCTCCGCCCCGCGCACCTGGCGCAGCCACGGGCAGGTGGGCGCTCACGCATCGCCGCCCCGGCCCCGTCTTCCTGCAGGGCGGCCTGGCAGATGTCAGAGAGCCCTCCTGACCCTTCGACTCCACGGCCCACGCCCGGGACCACGTCCTCGGAAACGATTAAGGGAAGAAGAAACGCTTGACATGCGGAGGTATTTATAGCCGCGGCAGAAGCCCGGCCGCTGGGCCCTACCTGTCCACGCGGCAACCGCTCGCCGGGTGGGCGGGCATGATAAGGGGAAGGTGTCCGAAATGTCACTGAGGGCGGGCAGGACACAGAGATCAGGTGGGGCCACAGAGATGGAGATGGAGAGAGCCAGGCTCAGCCCTTCCCGGGCACAGACAGGATATCAGCTCAGGTCACACGGCTTCAGTGGCCCCAGGGCGAACGCTAAGAAACAATATTTACAGAAACCTCGCCAGCCCCGCTTGCTCTTCCTTTCTGCAGCGATTACTGCTAATTTGGAGGCGGTTTGCTTTGGCATCTCCGCCTGTTGCCCGGCAATGACGAAGCCACCCCCTGCCCACCCTGGAGGCGGCGGAGGCTGGGTGCCCTGGCACAGGCTGCTCCCAGCCGCTCTTCCTCCTCGGAGAGGTGGCCCTGCACCGGGCCAGGCGGTGACATCGGCCAGGAAGTCAGTCCCCGCCTGCCGACGGGTGGCACGCGGTGTGGAGGGACAGAGCGACCTCCGTTGGCACAGCAGTTATGAAATAATGACGACGAGGAGGAGGAGAGGGACGCTGGGGGCAGCTCCCCCACCAAGGGGGGTGCAGGGGACCCTAAGAACCCCCTTGGGCTGCGGCTCGGTCCCGCTCGGCTCTCCCACTGCCCCGGAGCACAGCACAAAGCCACCCGCCCTCTCAGGAATTCAGCGGAGGAGCGGGGGCGGGCGGAGAAGGGACAGGTGGGCGGGCGGAGGGAAGGCAGGGCTGAGCCCAGCTCCCTCACCCCTGCCGGCTCTGCGTCCTGATTTAAAGAGGCGCCTGCAGCTTCTTCCTCCCCGGCAGTGACTGACAGAGTCCCAGGCCCCCCTCGCCCTCTGCAGACCCCAGGGTGGGAGGGGGCGCAGGCAGCCCGACCTCACCAGCCGCCGTCATGGCCCCCGAAACCCGCCCCCAGGACTCCTCGCTGGTCTGGGCCCATCTGAGGCCACAGAGAGCGAGTCACCTGTGTCCCCTGCAGGCCCACCCTCGGGACACAGCGCCTGCCACCCAGGCCGCCCTCCTCTGGGCCGACAGCTCACATCTCATCACGAGACCGTCCCCTGGCGCCTGATGGGCGTCTCCAGGGTGAGCCCCGCGTCCCTGGGCCACCTGGACCGGCATCTGACTTCCCCACTCGGGTGAACTTGCTCACACAATCCAAACGGCACTGGCTTCCCAGGGCGGCACCTGGGTGCGGGGGGGCTGCCTCCAGCTCGCCGGGACACCCCTGGTGACACCTCGTTAGCGGCAGCACCTCCAGCTTGGACGACACTTATTTGGTCACTGTTACCGGCTGAGTGTCCCTACAGATTCACATGTTGAAATCCCCCCAACGTGATGGTCCCTGGAGGCGGGGCCTTGGGAGGGGAATGGGTTGCCTGAGGTCGAGAGGATGGGGCCCCGTGAAGGGATTAGTGCCCTTAGAGGACACGAGGAGGGGTCTGCAGCCGGAGGGGGACCCTCACCAAGACCCGCCGCGCCGGCACCCGGACCTCGGACGTTCCATCTCCAGACCGTGAGCAACAAACTTCTGGGTCCGAAGGCCACTCAGTCTGTGCTCCGCTATCTCGGCCTGAAGGAACAAAGACAGGGCCCCACACAACTCGCCAGTCAGCCCCATGCGAGCAGACGGAAACGCTGCCGCTCTCCAGCCACCCATCGGGATAAAAGCCCACCGCCCCGGTCCGTGCCCGCCCACCTGGCCTGCCGTCAGCCTCAGGGCCTAAGGGCACAGGTGCGGGCAGCCGGGCCGGCCAGGTGCCACGTCTGTCTGCCCATCTCTCCACCAGAGGCCGGCGTCCACACGAGACCCGACGGTTCTCCCTCCGGGCCCAGGGCACAGGCCTCTCCCATCACGGGCTCTGTCCCACGCGGATCCCATGGTATCGAGGCTGCACTGTCCCTCCTCTCGTCCCCGCCTGAGCTCTCCCTGCTGCCTGTGGCTCACGCTGTGAGCAACACTGTCCCCCCAACCCCCACCTTAACCCCCAACTCCCAACCCCCAACCCCGGAGCAGGTGGGGCGGCTGGGAAGCAAGCAGGCGAGAGACGCGTGTCCTGCTCTCCGCACCGTGACCCGCCTCCCGCTCCCCGAAGCCGATGATAAATTACTCCGGCCAAGCGGAACACGCCTGGACAGGCCTCCTCTCACTGTAATTAATGCCCCGGGGAATACACAGGCCCGGGGTTTATACTTTCACGCACACATGCACACATGCACACACGCGTGCACACGGGCTCTGCTTCAGCCTCCTCCAATCCCGGCTCAAATGTTTCAGCACAAACCTCGGCTGCATAGACCCCGGAAGCCGCGCGGGAGGCTCCGGGACCTTCCCCATCCCGGTGGCGGAACGGAGAGCGTGGGGCTGGCTTCAGGCAGGCCGGGCCGGTCGCGGTGCGAGGCAGCTCCGGTCTTAGAAGAAACGGCGTGGGTTTGGGGGAACCCTTTGTGGTCCATGTTCTCGGGCACCTTCCCCTCCCCCAACCCTTCTTCTCCCCGCCGGGTCAGCCTGAGTGACGCATGGACCGAACACCCACGGGCGTGCGTCTTGGAGCCGGACCGCCGACCGCCCTGACGACGACAGGCTCTCACAGGGCCAGGAGGGCCAGGGCCCGGTCCGTGCTGGACCGTGGGCTCCGTGGGTGTGGCCGAGCAGCATGGAGGGGAAGGGCTCAGAAGCCCACGCTCCAGCCGCACAGGGACCTCCCGGGTCCGGGAGCAACGGGTACGCTCGGAGGGTCTCGCCGCAGCACCGGGGCCATCAGGTCGAGAGGAAACGCGGCCGGGTCCCAACGAACAAACCCTCAACGTGTGATCTGAGAGGACCGCGTGACACAACTTCCTCCCAGAACAAGCGCAGGAATATTTCCAGGAACGAGAGCGCCCAGCGCCCGCCCGACGAGGCAGACTCGGCCACGGCCAGCGTCCGTCAAAGGCAGGCGGGAAGCGGGAAAACGTAAGCCGAGGTGGGAGAGGAGGGAGCGCTTGGAACTGACACCCCGTTCGCAGGAGCAGACGGGGGCCCTCAAACGGCCATCTCTAGGTCCCACTCGCCCCCAACGCCAAGGGGAGACCGTTCTGCAGAGCCTGCACCTGCTGAGCGACTGGCATCCGGACACAGAGAGACCCCCACCCCAAACTCACCCGCACAGCAACGAACCCCCCCCACAAAGACTCAGACTCCACCACGGAGGCGTGTGGACAGCAAACAGCACGCGAACGAATGCCCACGGCGCTCGCACGAGGGGAACGCAGATGGGCACCACACGCGCCTCCTCGGTGAGCCGACAGGAGGGCACAGCCACCGAGTCGACAGCAGCAGGTGTCGGCGGGGACGGAGCTGGTCAGTCCCTCACGCGGCCAGCGGGGCCGTGAGAAGGTGGAGCAACCTCTTTGGAAAACAGTTTGGCATCAACTGCAAAAGCGGAGGGGCCCGCCGGGGCCTGAGCGACCCCTCCGCGGCCGGCCGGCTGTTCTGGCCGTGTTCACAATGAACATACATGACTTCTTGGCAGTTTTTCCCCCCAAAATGAATCTAAGAAGAAGGTCAGCTGTGAGAGGGAGACAGAGGGTTGGCTGTGAGGAACCCACGGACCAAGGGCTCAGGTCGGAACGTCCAGTCTCCGTGAGGGTCAGCACGGGGGACAGAGCCCGTGCCCAGCCCCCGCCCCGAGGAGACCGGGCCACAGAGGGGAGTCTGACCACCTGGACCCGCCAGACCTGAGAGCCAGGCTGCGCTTGGGCTCGACACCCCTGCTTCCGGGGTGCTCACCTGAGCGCTGAGGACCTGGTGGGGGGCAGTAGGGAAAGGGGGGCGGGGAGGAGGAGGGATGGGACCAGGAAGGAGGCCATCCTGCTGCTCGGGCTGTGAGCTCAGTCCCGCCCCCGCCTGCCCCCAGGCCCCTCGGGATCCAGCCTCCTCCCAGCACAGCAGGGCAGTCCCACGGGGACCACAGAGGAGAGGCCTGCACGCGCTCAGCAAGCCAAACCTTCACTCCTCACCCCCACCCCCCACGAACGGGACCCCCAGGAACCCCACATTCACGGTCAAGGGCTCCCAAGACGTCCACTGGGCTCACATCTGTCAACAAGGATTCAGGAGGAAAAAGAGAAATCGTTTACCTTCTATTCAACCAACGTCCCCGAGGCGCTGCGGGCGCTAGGAGGAGAGAGAGGAGAGGGCGTTACAGTCGCTGGGGCCGCCCCTGGCTGCTGGCTGACCCTCCGCCTGGCGGGCCCTCTGGGGCGGGGGCGCCTGCCCAGGTCAAAGCCTCGCGCTGCCTGAGCACCGGGTGTGGTTGCAGCCCCTTTTCCTTGACAAAGACGAAGGGGACAGGACCCCCGGCCCGTCCCTGGGTTCCCCAACGCACTCCCTCTGTGTCTGCCCCCTCCCTTGGCCCCGAACGCCGAGGGACCCCTGTCCTCCCCTCGCCGCCCGGTTTCAGGGTGACCCTCTCCTGGCACTTTGCAGGGGCTGACCGTGGCCTTTAACCCCCAGCGGGGCCCCCGCCGCTCTGCGGACGCCCCCCAGGGCCCGCTGCATGGGGTCACCAGATCTGACACCATCAGAGGCAGCCCCTGCTGCTCCCGGGGCAGGTTCCTAGACCCCGGACGGGCGGGCGGGGCGGCGTGCGCTGTTGGGACCCCGCGCAGCTCCCGGGAGGCTCAGGGCTGACGCCAGCCTTGCAGGGGCCAGGCTTCTGCGTTTCACACCCGGGGCCCGGACCCAGACCTGGACTTGGACCCGAACCCGGCCAGAGCGGCCCCGGCACCTGCCTGAGGCACAGAGCTTGTTTGGGGGCTGCACACCTGTGTCTGCACCCCAACCCTGCCCTTCACTTCAGAGATTAGACGTGTGTGGGGGGGGGTGGGGGATGTGTGGGGGGAATGTGGTGTGTGTGGGGTGTGGGGTGTGTGTAGGGGGAGTGTAGGGGGAGTGTGGTGTGTGTGGGGTGTGGGGTGTGGGGTGTGTGTGGGGGGGTGTGGGGTGTGGGGTGTATGTGGGGGCGGTGTGGGGTGTGTGGGGGGAGTGTGGTGTGTGGGGTGTGTGTGGGGGTGTGGGGTGTGTGGGGTGTGGGGTGTGTGTTGTATGTGTGTGGGGGGTGTGGGGTGTGTGTAGGGGGAGTGTAGGGGGAGTGTGGTGTGTGTGGGGTGTGGGGTGTGTGTGGGGGTGTGGGGGTGTGTGGGGTGTGGGGTGTATGTGGGGGCGGTGTGGGGGGTGTGGTGTATGTGTGGTGTGGGGGGTGTGAATTGTGTGCTTTTTCTGGACTAAATTCTCCTTGTGTATGTTACTAAAATGCTTCATGGCTTTATGCACACACATGCGGCGCAGTATTTACTGTAGTAAAATACACGGAACATAAAACTCACCATTTTAACTGCTTTATTTTTATTAGCTCCTCCTCACCAGGAGATATTTTTTCCATTGATTCTTAGAGAGCGTGGAAGGGACGGGCAGAGACCGAGAGAAACATCGACGTGAGAGAGACACGTCGATTGGCTGCCTCCCACACGTGCCCCGACGGGGCCGGGGATCGAGCCTGCAACCGAGGTACCTGCCCTCGGCCGGAATCGAACCCGGAACCCTTCAGTCCACGGCCGGGGCTCTGTCCACTGAGCCACCCGCCAGGGCCGTGGTCCCCATTTCACGCGTGCAGTTCCGTGGCCGTGAGCCGCCGCCGTGTGGCTCCGGGACTTCTCAGGGCCCCACGTGTCTTCTCCTTTTCACAAACCGGATGAAGGAAGCGAAACCTCCGGGATCGAAAGGCCGTCAGACGGGCCTCTCCCCCGAGACGCAGAAGAGCCACGGCCACTGTCATCACGGCCGTCGCCCCGAGAGCAGGTTGCCCGTCACGGGTGCCGCACCTCCTGTCCGGCACCAAGCACGATGCCTCGCTCGCTCTCATGGCCCCGAGGGGCGGGCACCCTCCTGTGGCCCCACTTCCCAGGTGCCGGGGAAGCCAGGGCACCTCAGCCCTGGGGCAGCGGGTTTCCCGGGTGGTGCCCACGGCACGGCACCCCTCCCCGGGGGTGGGGGTGAGAATAGAGCCAGCAGCGGACCATTAGCTCACAGGCCTGTGTGGGTGCGTCAGAGTCTGCGCCAGCCACCACCGCCCGCCCATCAGCTCCATCCATCGCCACCGTCCGTTGGTTTGGGTTTTTTCCTTAGTTTCTTTTCTTAAAGTGAGTTCTCCTCCCAATTCAATTCAATTTAGTTGCACTGAATTCAATCCTTCCAGCCTGGTGAGTGAACATGCAGCCCACTGCAGCCTGCAGACTGCGGCCTGTGGACTGCGGACTACGGCCTGTGGACTGTGGACCGCAGCCTGTGGACTGCGGCCTGTGGACTGCGGCCTGTGGACTGTGGACTACGGCCTGTGGACTGCGGCCTGTGGACTGCGGCCTGTGGCCTGTGGACTACGGCCTGTGGACTGCGGCCTGTGGACTGCGGCCTGTGGACTGTGGACTACGGCCTGTGGACTGCGGCCTGCGGACTGTGGTCGGGCCAGCGTGGGGCAGGGCTGGACGGAGCCATCTGCCTCCGCTCGCCCCTCCCCACCCCCAGGTAGGCCCGCCATCCCAGGATGCGGGTGGAATGGCCTCCTTCCCTGTCCCTGTCTCTCCACCACCCCTGGCCCCTCTCCTTCGCCCACTGTCCATCCCAGGCTCTCTCTCCGGCCCGTGGCTTCCTCTCAGCACAGGGAGGGGAGGGTCTGGCCCCGGAACCCCAATCTCAGGCGACCTCATCACCGCCCAGAGCTGGCAAACCTCCCCCCTCACCTCCCCCGAGCCCCCACCCCACCCATCTCCCCTCACGGCCTCGATCCCCTGAATGAGGCACAGCCGGCCCCACCGTCCTTATTGGGTCAGAGCAGGAGAGCTGGCATGAACACGGTCCCGGCCCTTCCCGAGGGCACTTGCTCCTGGGGTTCCCAGCCACCTGGGAGGACAACGAGGACCAGCTAATGGGCGGCGCTCCCCGTGGCCGCTGGCCGCCACCAGCGAGGTCAGGAGAACGCCTCCTGGCCGCCCGGGCTGTGTCCCAGCCCTAAACCCACCCCACCCCCCGCCCCGTTTCTCTGCTCTCTGACCTCCACGTCTGTCTGTTGACCCATTGTCCTCTGACGTTACGTGGTGATGGGCACAGATGCAACCGCCTCTGGACCGGGGTGGGCACAGCCGCTCCAGCCGCCTCCTCACACTGTTCTCCCCGCAGCTCCCCAGGCTGTGACCACCCGCCGCCCCCAGGACAGCCCCGGGCGGTACAGGTCCCGCGTCGTCATTCATTCATGCCACACACATGCGCCGTGTCCAGGCGGGAGGGGCACAGTGGGTCCTGCCCCCTCGGTGCCACCACAGGGACCCCTTTGCCCGCCATCGCCTCCGGGCGGCCTCCCCGCGGGTGTCGGATTGCGCTGAGGAGGCTGTTCTTTCCATGCAAACTAACGGCCGCGGCCCGCCAAGCGGTCCCCACGGAGCCCCGCCCGCGGCGTTCTCTCCAACACTCAGCTGAAACGGAGCTGCTGGTGGCCGGGCCGGGCGGCCGGCCAGCTCCCTTGGCTGCGGCGTCTTGGCTGCCGTCCCTTCTGTTTCTTTAAAAGCTGCTGCTCGAGTCCGAGAGCCGGCCGGGTGGCGCTCAGAGCCACAGCCGGAGCGTCCCCTGCCCTGGCTTTGGGGGCCCCCGCGTGCCCTGGAGGGGGCCCCTGAACACGCCGAATCGGACCGCCTTGGGAGAGGGGCAGGCTGGACTGGGAACGGGCCCCCGGGCAGCAGCGGGCGGGGCGGGCAATGCTGTGTGGGCACTGCCCGCTGGGCTGGGAGCAGCACCGTGGGGCAGGGAGGGGTCTGGGAGCAGCACCGTGGGGCAGGGAGGAGGCAGGGAGAGGGGCCTGGGAAGAGGGGCGGGGGCGCAGGGAGCCGGGGGACCGACAGCAGTGCTCACAGCTCGCTCACAGCTCACACGCAGCACGCAGACGCCCCGTGCACCGGCTGCTGAGATGCGCACGCGGGCCCATCAGCAATCGGACGCCTTCCTCCCCTGGGAAAAGGGCAAAAGCTCATCTCTGAGCAAATCCCCTCAGGACCAACCGCTCGTTCCCCCAGGACGCTCAGAAGCCGCCTCCACCCACCTCCTCACCAAAGAGCAGGTCACAGCTGAGGGCTGGGGGCCGGGGCCTGGAGAGCGGCCTGCCGAGTCCACGGAGCCGCGGGGGTCCCAGGAGCACCTCCAGAATGTGGGGATGCCCCGGACTGTGGGGACCCCTAAACTGTGGGGACCCCCTGGACTGTGGGGATGCCCTGGACTGTGGGGTCCCCCTGGACTGTGGGGACGCCCGCCTGGCACCTGCGTGCCGTGACCACTGGGAAATCACCGCACCCTGAGGAACGCCACGCAGGGCTCCCGTCTCGGGAGGAGGCCGGGCCGGGCCCTGGGCTTTCCCCTCCTCGTCCAGAAAAGGGGCACCGGCTGTGCAGGACGCTCCCCCGGGGGGTCAGCCCACCGCCCGGCCACAATGCACGGTCCTTCAGCCCTGGGCGAGCTCCTCACCCTCCGAGGGCCTCGCCTTACTCATCTGCAAAGTGGGGGGATGCCCGTACCTTCCGCTCGGCGCCCTTGTGAGGACCAAACGGATGAGGCCTCAGCACGACACTTGGGCGGTCCTCGGGGCGACCTCACCCGCCGGGCGGGGAGGGTGGGCGACCAGAGCGACTCCTGCCCAGTGAGCAGTGCTGTGCGCTCCGGGCCGGGAGCCCTTTCCCAGGCCGTACTGACGGCAGCCTTTGTCCGGGTGCGGGCGGGAAGCCAGGCTGCTCGTGGGGCACCCCTGCCTGGCCTCCAGCGCCCAGGGCCCCGCCCTGTCTTTGGGGAAAGAGGTGGGCGGCAGAGATGGGTGTGGATGTGCCGAGAGGCTCAGGGTCAGGCCCTCCCTCTCCCCGCCTGGCAACACCGCCCCTTTCTCTCCGCTGACAACTCTCAACCGGGTCATGGGGCGGCCTCGGTCAGCTCTCTCCCAGCCTCTCGGCAAAGGTGCTCTCGGCCCGGCCTCTGCCTCTGGGACTCCGCCTCGGGTGCCGACCAGGAACCATGGAAACCGAACCTTGGACGGGGCCCAGTAGGGCCCGGTGGCTGACGACACCTCGGAGGGTGACACGCGTCCCCTCCAGGCCCGGGCACTTCCCGAAGACGGGTTGAAGCAGAGGCGGCCGCGTCCCCTTCCCGAGTCCCACTGCCCACCCCCCTCCCCCCACCCCAGAGCCGGGGGAGCCAGGAGGCGCCTAACCTTTAATTACAGCCCCTTAACCAGTGATCGGCCGAGGTGGCTACAGGCTGCCTCCGGGGGAAGAAAGCCCTCTTTCTCCATTATATCGCGTAGCGGCATAACCAGAATCCGGGATCTCTTCTGGGCCATTAAAGGTTTAGTGTTTAATTCATAGCGGCTTTCACTGGCCGGGTGTCCAGGCACAATGTCAACATTTTTAATTAAATGAAATTTCTTTTTATCACAAAGACATATACATATTTTAAAAGCCACATCTGAACCAGTTCACAGCCTCCGTGAGGTGCGGCCTGGGGAGGCGTCACTGGGGGAGGGGACCAGGGAGGAGGGCGGGTCTGGAGCGGTGTGGCCGCTCATGGGAGGCGCCCAGCAGTGTGTTGAGCACCTACTATGCGCCAGCCCCCGTCCCAGGTGGTTACACACGCATGCACCTTCGATGACCCCAAGGACGTCAGGCAGGGTGGGACTCCCGCGGCAAAGCCCAGACAGGAGCCCCGCAGGCCACAGGGGCGTGGGTGGGAGCTCACCTGTGGGCTGATTCCCAGGCCCACGCTCTGTCCCCTCCGCACGCAGCCCCCCGAGGGCTTGCGGAGGAGCCTGCTCCCCACCGTTTCCCGTCATCGGTGACTAAAGGGGGTGTCCTGGGCGCCAGGACCGGTCGGGGGGGAGGGGCCCGGGAGTCAGGTTCTCTGCTGGGGCCTCACCCAGCCCTGCTGTCACCCCAGGTGGGGCTTGGATGAGGCCTGTGTCCCCAGGGCTCTGTGCTCCCAGCAGGGACCGTCAGCCGGGCCAGAGGGCCGCCGGCCTTTCCTGAGGGCCCACTGCGGGCTCTGCCGACTCCCTGCCCCTCCTGCTGCCTGCCTGACCCTCCCCTCCGTAGCCGCTCCCCTGAAACTGGACCTCTGACCAGGACGGGTTCTGCCCGAGCCCACACCCTCCCAGCCCATCTGGTCCCGGTCCTGACCCAGGAGAGGAAGCGGGCAGCCGGGTGACAGTGTGGTCACCTGTGCACGCAGGTTGGGGACAGGGCGAGAGGGGGACGCAGCAGCCCAAGAGGGGCGTCCGGGGGGACGGCGCCCAGACCCGGGGTGAGGCCCCGCCCCGCCAGTGGCCCAACACCTGACATTGTGAGTGACACGTGGGCACTCCAACATCTGTCCTGAGAGCCGTGCAAACCTCACGGGGCACGGCCACGCCCCTGGCTCCCACCAGGGCGCTGTCCCCAGCTGCACGCGGGGCAGGGCGTGTTCCTGTGGCCCCGGGTGGAGTGAGAGGCGGCCGGAAGCTGAGGCTGGCAGAGCCGCGGCTTCTAATGGGCACTTCGTCTCCCCGGGCGGTGCGTCTCGCGGGGAAGGCGGGAAGACGCTGAGTCAGCATCTGCAGGGCGGCCGGCGGGCCCAGCAGCCAGCCGGCCTGGCCTCGGGGCCCCAGGGCACTGGAGGCTCGGGGGCGGACTCGCTGGATGTCTCCCTCCCTCCTCAGCCTCCCCCAGAGAACCCTGGGATAGGAAGCCCCTGCCCGGCACCCCAGGTCGGGGGGCAGCAGAGCAGCTGGGGCTGACACAGAGTCCAAACCAAGCCCCCGACGTTCATCTCTGCTTCAGGCCAGGGTGCCCGCACCCTCCGCCTGCCAGCGCCAGGGACGGGCTTGGCTGCCATCCCAGCAACCAGGGGGGCTGAGGTCCTGACACCCAGCAAATCCCGGACACTGTCCTCTAAGAACGTGGGGAGCAGTTTCCAATGCCGTGACCTTCCATGGTCCAGAGAAGGGGGCTGGCTGACGGACCCACACCTGCGGTCCCAGCCCGGGGACCCCTCCCCAGCCCCCTCCGCCCGGGGGGGGGGTCAGAGACTGTGGGCTCGGCTCCTTGCTGCGCGGAGGCGAGCGCTGCCCCCGGGGCCTCCATTCCCATAAACCGACCCCTCGTGTCTCATGTGAGTCCACTTTAATTCCAAAGCTAAATAACGCGGAGGAGATATTAGACTGAAACACACACACCCCGGCACAGCGAGCGTGCTGGCCGGCCACCGCTCCCCGCGCAAGGCCGCCGTGCGGATGGCACCGCGCCACTCCCTAAAAGCCTGAGTGTCACCAGATCAATAATTCATTTACTCTAATGAGATCAGTACTTGGAGAACTAATTGCAAACCTGCTCCAGTTGCCCCGACCCGTCCCAGCCCTAATGCTAATCGCAGGGCGAGGCTGGGGGCGGGGGGGTCTCGGGTGGAAGGCACCTGCTTCACCTCCCCCTTCCTTCTGAGAAAGAGACAGAGGCCTAGGGGGTGGGAGAAGGCAGGGGAGCCCACGCACTTCGCTCCGTCGTCCAGCCGCCGCGAGGAAGTGGGGCGCCCCCGACGCCACCCGTGAGCCCCCTGCCACTGCGGGGGCGAGGGGGGGGGGGGGTCGCAGGGAAACCGAGAGGCAGGCTTGCGCTGTTGTGAACACTGGGCGCCCAGAAGGCCTGTCCTCGGGCCTCTGAAGACCTTCTCTGAGTGCGAGTCTGAATCAGCACTGGCACCCGGTTACCCCGCACCTGACCAGGCTGACCGGCACACAGCCCACCTGCCGGGAAGGAGGGAGCCGCCACTCCAGGCCACGTCCAAAGACGCGCCCCTGCAAGCGCAGCCCCCAGCCACCGTGCCCCCAGCCCCCGTGTCCCCAGCCCCTGTGCCCCCAGCCCCCATGTTCCCAGCCCCCGTGTCCCCAGCCCCTGTGCCCCCAGCCCCCGTGTCCCCAGCCCCCGTGTCCCCAGCCCCCATGCTCCCAGCCCCCGTGTCCCCAGCCCCTGTGCCCCCAGCCCCCGTGTCCCCAGCCCCCGTGTCCCCAGCCCCCATGCTCCCAGCCCCCATGCCCCCAGCCCCCGTGTCCCCAGCCCCCGTGTCCCCAGCCCCCGTGCCCCCAGCCCCCGTGTCCCCAGCCCCCGTGTCCCCAGCCCCCATGTCCCCAGCCCCCATGCCCCCAGCCCCCGTGCCCCCAGCCCCCGTGCCCCCAGCGCTGAACTTGGGTGACCACTCTCTCTAGGGGCTGCAGTTGGCTTTGCATTCCAACCCACAAGTCACTGCTCGAAACCGGAAACGTCACAGTCCTCCCTCCCTCGTCAGCTCGCCCATCAGGTCAGGCTGTGCAGGCGGAGCAGGGCCCGTGCGGTGCGAAGGCCGCTTCCTGAGCAGCCTCTCCCAGAACACTGCCCGGCGCCCGGAGGGCCGAATGGCACGGCCCTGCACCCCGGCGCCCGTCCCGAGCGGAGTCTGCCCCACAGGACCTGTGTGGTGAGCTGTTCTGTGTGGTGAACTGCTCTGTGTGGGGAGCTGCTCTGTGTGGTGAGATGTTCCGGGTGGCCTCCCCCCTCCCGCCCCCCCCCCCCCCCGGGGCCAGGCCGCTGCCCGGAACAGAGGCTAATGGGAAAGGTCACGGCGGATGGAGGGTCATGGCCTGGAAAGAGCCTCCTGTGTTTCTGAGAAGCAGACACGTTGCAGGTCAGTCCCATCTGGCAGGCGATGTGACACAAGAGGTGGGGGTGGGGGTGGGGGGAGGACTTTTAGGGCCCAGGAGAGAGGCTGCTGGGCAACCTGGAAGGGAAGCGCGTGCAGCGGACTCAGGAGGAGCTGGAGGGGGCAGAGCAGGGAGGCGTGAGCATGCAGACACGGGTCCATGTGCTGAGCGGGTGGCGTGTGCTCCCTACGGACACGGCTCCTGAGAGCCGAGGAGAAGTGGGACCCAGGCCCTGCGCTGAGCTGGGTGATCTGACCACGGGCCCGGTGCCCCTGGCAGGTACATGAGTGGCACCGCCCAGTGGTGTGGACGCCCTGGCAGTGGACGTTCAGAGGAGCCCAGAGCCACGGCTCCGCACCCGTCAGTCTGAGCCGCCGGGCCCTGCTCACGCCGCCAGCTCTGCCCGTGCAGCCGCCCACACCGGAGCCAAGGGGCAGCAGGGCCGGGCCTAAGTGGTCACCAGCTTAGGGGACAGACCTTCCGGGCTGGGCAGCGCTGGGCCTCCCACAGCGCTTCGGCCAAAGAGCTCATGAGCGGAGGAGGCTGCCCGCCGAGCGAGCGGCTGAGGTGGTGGCAGGAGCCAGGGGTTCCCCGACCTCAGGTCTGGCTGCGTGGGAGGGGCAGAGGCTGAGACCGTCCAGCAGGCGAGATAGCGTCACCCTCCCTGGACCGCCAGCGCCCGGGGGCGGGGGTGGGGGGCAGTCCACTCTGAGAAGCTGACCAGCCTGAGAGCAGAGTCAGGTGAGGCCTCTGGATGGAGCTGCCGAGCAGGGACCGGCCGGCACGCGGGCTGCAGGCCGAGCAGGCACTCGTGGGCGGTCCTGGCCGAGAGGCTTGGTCCCAGCGCACGGGGACTGCGGCGCGGTCAGCCGGAGCCGGCCAGCGGCCCTGTGCCCTCCCGGGGGACAGGTGGCCAGCGGGGAGGCCGGCGCACAGGGAAAGCCAGGGCGGGGAGAGGGTTTCTGGTTCGCATCACAGGTTCGTTCTCAGGGTAAATCTCGGCTGTTCCCCTATCCCGAGGTTCCCTGTTCCTGGCGCGGAGCCGCCATGACCGCACCCGCAGACTGCCTCCGCCCCCCCGCCCCCCCCCCCCCCCGCCCCGGCCCAGGGACACGGCCTCCTGGGTCCCCTGCCGTGCGGCTCACAGGATGAACGAGTGAGTTTCTCAGAGTCCCACCTCGGCCCCGCCCTAAGGGAGGAGCCATGAACCGCACCGGGAGTCGGGTAGGACCCTAAGTTGGGTCGGCACTCCGTCCGCTCACAGGGGAGGACCCCTCGATCACTGTCGCATCCCAGAGCGATGACGTGCCCACTGGGCCACGGGAGAGGCCAGGCCCGCCCCGCTACAGCCGAATCGGTGCTCCCAAGGGACAGACAGCACCCGCGTGCCTCCTCCTCCTGTCCTTTCAGGGGTCCTGGCTGCTGGGCCCGTGTGACAGCGGCTGCACCGAGGATTCGGCAGGTAAGGCCAGCACAGGTGAGGCATCAGCGGCCGCGCCCCGAGAACGGGCCGTGCCCTTGGCCTCTCCGGGTGGCTGCCACTCCGCTGAGCGGGCTCGGGCCTGAGCCCCGGGAGGGTGCCCTGCCAGGACTGAGGAGGCCCTCGCGGGCTGTCCCTGGGGGCTTCCTCCCCGGGACCCGCGGCTTAGGGAGGCGGGCAGCTCTGCAGACACCCGGGGCTGGAGCGGGGACCGCAGCCACGCGGGCTTTTCCGTGACTTCCTCTCTGTGCCTCTCCCCTGGCTCAGCACCTGGACGGGGGCCAGCACGTTCCGGGGCAATCCGCGGGAACGGGGATTTTATAGGCACTTTGTAAATTCCGAGCTCTTCAAATTTATGTCATTTGTTCAGGGCGCTGAAAGGCACGCAGGCGGCTTTCTGCTGACGCGGCGCCCTCTCTGCCCGGTCGGCGTTACCTGTTCGCGCGGGCCCTGCGCCTGGCGGAGATCCCGCCCGCCCCGCGGCAGCTGCGGAGAGGATGCAGGAGGCAGGGGCCGCTCTGAGCCTTGGTGAGCCCCCACTTCTCTCCAGGCTGCGCAGGGAGGCCCATGGGGGGCAGAGCACAGAGGCCAATGCCGCCCCCCCCCCCACCCTACCGAACCAAAGCCCCAGGGCCTAAGATATTCCTCACTGTCCCCGCACCTAGAATGGCGCCGGCACAGAGCAGAACCCCGTATAGTGGGTGGATGCACCCACGCACGCTGCGGTGGGGTGCAAGGTGCTCCCCACACAATGTGTCCACGGCCCAACCCCAGAACCTGTACAGGGGACCCCATTGGGAGAAAGAGGCTTTGCAGATGCAATGAAATTAGGGACCTTGAGATGAGACCCCCCTAGGTCTAGGCCGGGCCCTCCACCCAATGACGTGTGTCCTGACGGGTGGGGAGGATGTAAGAGACGCTGAGAAGAAGGCCGAGTGAAGACAGACACAGGCGGAGACTGGAGAGACGGAGCCACAAACCCCGGAGCGCCCGGGGCCCCAGAACCTGGAAGAGGCAGGGAGGATCCCCACACACACAGACCTGGGTGGGGGCGCGGCCCTGCCCACACTTGCTCCCCGACTTCTGGTCCCAGAGCTGGGGGAGATTCCGTGTCAGCCGCCTCGTTGGTGACAACCTGTTACAGCGGCCACAGGAAGCTCATACGCACTGTCTGGCCTGGAGCCGAATCCTGGCCGGGCTCCTTCTCCATGTTCCTTCCCCAGCTCGCCCGCCGGTCCTGGGTCCTACTCCCCCGGCCTCAGCGGATCCGGGTGGGCCCCGCGTACGGTTTGGGCCCGGTTGTCACCGCTGCCCTAGGGACCCTGCACAACAATTAAAAACAGAGGCGAGCCAAAACCAGTTTGGCTCAGTGGATAGAGCGTCGGCCTGCGGACTGAGGGGTCCCAGGTTCGATTCCGGTCAAGGGCATGTACCTGGGTTGCGGGCACATCCCCAGTGGGAGGTGTGCAGGAGGCAGCTGGTCGATGTTTCTCTCTCATCGATGTTTCTAACTCTCTATCTCTCTCCCTTCCTCTCTGTAAAAAATCAATAAAATATATATATTTAAAAAAAAAACAAAAAAAAAACAGAGGCGAGCCCGGCCGGCGTGGCTCAGTGGTTGAGCAGCAACCTGTGAACCAGGAGGTCACGGTTTGATTCCCGGTCAGGGCACAGGCCCGGGTTGTGGGCTCACCGATCCCCAGTCGGAGGCGTGCAGAAGGCAGCCGATCCATGATTCTCTCTCATCATCAGTGTTTCTCTCTCCCTCCCTCTCCCTTCCTCTCTGAAGTCAATAAAAATATATTCAAACAAACAAAAAACAGTGGCGAACCCGTCCAGAAAGCAGCCGTGCGCGAAGGACCACGAGCAGAGCAACAATTCCAGCAACAAAACCACGGCCGTCGCCTGCAGGGACCCTCCCGGCCACGCTGGCCGCCCGGGGAGTGTAAGGTCTTTTCATTGAGCGGTGGTTCCCCCCCCCCCCGCCCCACACACACACAGTCCGGATCCCGCACCCTCTGAGGCCTCGAGGCCTCGGGCCGGGTTGGGCCACTGGGGCTCACTCTGCTCCGTGAGCTGTAAACACAGATACAGCGTCGCACTTTAGTTTAATATTTAATACGGCCGGTTAATCGCCTCCCGGCTCATACATAACCATCAGCGAGGGCCTGCCTGGGCTGGCGGGAGCCGCCTCATGACTAATTTAAAGGCCAGAAGAGATTCCCACACCCAGCTCCCCGCAACGCCGCCCATCACCCCACAGCCCCGTCTCTGTGGTCGGCACAGCGGGGCGGGGTGTGCCTCAGAGCGGACGGCTGCCCTGGGCCTTCTCGCCCCAGCACACGGCCTGGCGCGGCGGGGAGCTGGCAGGCTGCCCGTGCGGGGCCTCGGACAGCCCCTGGTCAGGGGGCAGACTCGGTCCTGAGGGTCTTGCCTGGGGAGGGGCTGGCGGGGGTGGCGGGGGTGGGTGGTGGCGGGAACGGCGCTGCCTGCAGGGCACAGCGGGCAGCCGCAGGGACACACCTGTTTCCGGGCTCAGAGACACCGTGTGCAAATCGGAAGTCCTGGCACCGTCCGCGTGCAGCCTGCGGGCCCTGCCACCCCGGGCAGGACTCTGCAGACGACGCTGCCCCAGACTCAGGTGCGGTGAGCCATGCCGGCTCCGGGGGTTCTGCCCAAGCCGGGCTGACCCAGCACCCTCCTGCCCTCAGCGCGCTTCAGGGAGACGGGGGGTGGGGGGGGTGGGAGGGGGGGAAGAGCGTTCTGGGCAGAACCGCCGAGGCCCAGCAGCACCCCTGGCCTTTCTGTGGAACCCACTGTCCCCGCCTCCTTCCTTTCGGGGGGACAGCGAGGGGCCGCTCTTCCCCACACGCAGTTCTGACCCTGACCCACAGGATAGCCCCCCCGCCCCCCCCCCCCCGTCACCCTTAAGCTGCCCCCGCTCTTGACCTCGGGTTCGGAGCTTCCCCAGAAGCGGCGTATTTTATCTTTATGTGTCAGGGTTTCTATAAAAAGGGGATAGTTCAGCTCTAAACGTAATGAGTTGGAAGAACAGCTCTCTGGGGGCTTTCTCCCGCGGACGCAGCGCCAATAACATTGATTGCTAACGTAACTAATAACACGGGGCCGGGCGGCCGGGGAGGCTCGGCCCCGCCTCCTCGCACAGGTGCCCCCGCAGGTGAGGTCCGGGGGCAGCGCAGCCAGAGCGGGCGGGGCAGCACACGCCCCTGGGTGCCCCTGGGTGCCCCTGGGTGCCCGCGGGGGCCAGGCCCTCCTCGGGCCCTGGAGGTCAGGTGGCGGGGGGTGGGGGGCGGGGGGGGCGGCGAGCCTCGGTTTCCTCCCCGGGAAGACGGAGGTTTGTGACTCGAGCTGCGCCAGCATCGCAGGACTCCAGTGGGGACGCGGGGACGTGGCCCACGGCCGTCTCAGCCCCGGCCGGGCACACGGGAAGCGGTTCAGTTGCCACGGTCACTACAAAGCTCACGGTGGCCTCGGTCCTGGGAGGGACTCGGGCGGAGCAGTTCGAAGGTGGGATCTGGGACGGACGCACGTGCCCCCCGCTATGGGCCGGGAGGCCAGGCCGAGGGACAGCAGGGACGTTGGGGGAAGGTGACCCACATCGGAGAAGCTCTGGTGGCGACAAGGTGGACGGATGGCGTCGACGCCCAGGGCTTCCTCTCTGAGCTTGCAGACCGGTGGGCGGAGAGGCTCCCCAATGTGCCCCCCATACCCTCTCCTCCCAGGGACCCCGGGGCTTGGAGAGGAATCTGCTGGGGCCAGGCAGCTCCTCAGCGGGGCGTCAGACCCCCCGCCCCCAGCGGTCTAGAAGGCTGTGCTCGCCCAGGCCCTCCCCCTGCTCCCCACCCCTCCTGGCCGTGCCCCCTGAGGGACCAGCAGTTACGGGTGCAGTGCTGAGGGCTGAGGAGGGCAGGGCCACGGTACACGGCGCCTGTGGTCAAGGACGAGAGCTGCTGAGCTGGCCACTCAAGTCTCAGTGAACAGAGACTCCCGGGGCCTTGCTTTGGCGTCCCGCCCCTCCCCCACCGCCCTGCGAAGAGGCCCCAGAGAGCCTGCTGGGCGGGAACATGTGAAGGAGGCCTCAGAAGCCACTTCCTTTTTTCGAGGCCGCTATGGTTAACGCCTTACGTTTATTCGACGTTCCCCAGCCTTTCAAAGCCACACGAAGTCTTTGCCTCATTTGATCCTCCCGACAGCCCCGCATCCCCATTTTAACAGGTGAGAAAACTGAGGTCAGCAGGCCAGCTCCCAGCATCTCCATTTAACAGGTGAGGAACCTGAGAACTGGGGGAGGTCGAGGCTCGCCCAAGGTCACACGGGGGTCAGCAGGAACTGTCCCGGGCTCTTGTCTGCTGCTCACCGCAAGTCCCTCTGTGGGTAACCTGCTGCTTTGGGGGACGGCAACGAGGCTGGACGGCCACCTGTCGCCATGGTGAGCGTCAGAGGCAGGAGACGAGGCCACGGCGAGGGCTGCGGGGTCCGTCCCGGGAGGGCCTCACCCAGGGCTGTTCCAGGATGGAGAAAGGAGACAGGGCTGACGGGAGCCCTCGGCCGGCCCAGGGTGGTCCTCGCTCAGAGGCAATGTCATGGTCGCACACGCAGCCACTCATCCCGCGACCAGGACAGGCCAACACCCAGAGTGCGGGCTACGAGGCGGCCCCATGGGGTTAGAAAAGCAAAGCAGTGAGAGAGACCCAACCAAAGACCTCGTATGCAAACATGCATGACCCACAGACACCGGCTACAGGGCGGGAAGGTCTGGGGCAGGGAGTGGGCGGGCTGGAAGGGATCCATGGGGAATAAGGGGGACATATGCAATGAAGATGTTTTAAACATAAATTTAAAAAGGAAAGAAAAGGAAAGCAAACAACCAGCTCGCTAGTCTCAGCAAGTCGCCGCTTTTCCTTAACGGCTTCTCCACGCTGGGCGCCCCCCCCAACCCCTCCCCGCACCCTCTTGCACCACCCCCCCCCCCCGGCAGAAGGGAGGCCGGAGGGCAGCTAGCAGGTCAGATCAGGCACACCTACCCCCCCCCCCGCTAACCCCGCACTTCACTCTGGAGACACCTTCTTCTCCGAAACAGAGGAGCTACGGGGTGCAGAGAACAACGCACCAGCACCACGGACAGCGGCGGGGGGGGGGGGGGTGCCTGGCCACCCGAGGCCTCCTCGCTCCTGGCTGGGGCTGGGGCCGTGGCCTCAGCTCATCTCTGTCCTGCGCCTGGAAGCACCTGCACGCCTTTCTCACCTGGAACCAGCAGCCAGAGCTCTGGGCGGTCCTGTCCCGCTGACCTGCCTTCGTCAACCTGAAACCTGACTGATAGCCACCTGTTTTCACTCCTCTCCGCGCCGACCCTCCACCCGCCTGGGTAACTCCCCTAAAGTTCTGTCCGTGACGAGGAAGAGGGTCGCCCTGGAGGCGGGTGGGGCTGAGGCTGGTGATGGGAGAGGCCAGGCCCCGACGCAGCCTGACTTTCTACCGCGGAAACGAGGAGCACCGCTGCTCCCCGAGCCGCTCGCCTTCCCGCCGCACGCGGGCCTGGTCGGAGGCTCCGTGCACGAGAGCGCGGCCACCCCGCGACGGGCTCGGATGAGGGGGTCTCCTCGGAGGCCACGGTTTTATCTGGCACCGGCGGCCGGGGCCCGGAGACTCGCAGCGTGCAGCTGATTCTGCTGCGTGTGCACGGTCCACCCGCCACGCTGGAAGCGCCTGTGGAGGCCGTCCCGCCTGCCCACGGCACATGTTCCAGGTCCTGGCAACTGGGGCGCGTTAAGGAGACACGGCTGCCGGGACAGATTTCCTAAATCGAGATTCGTTCTGTGGGGAGAGCAAGAGGGGACACGAGTGTGTACCGGGCCAGGGGAGGTGGGAGGGCTGCCTGCGGCCACGGCCTCTCTGTGCATTTTGGGTGGGAACCAGTTCCTTTCTGGCAAGTGGCTTCCAGCTCAGAAAACCGGGGGCGGGGGGGGGAGGCCATGGGGAGTCTGGGAGGAGACTGCCTGACTCTGAGCTGAAGACACGGGTCTAAGCATACAGGAGGCGCCGAGTAAAGGACCCAGAGGTGTTGGTTTACGTGTGTTTCCAACCATTCTTGCCGCGTCACACTCAGTGTCCTGCCCTGCCCCCCCCCACCTCCCCACCGCACACCATGCCGGAGGGAGGGGAGCCGTGGGCCGAGAGCTGCTCCGGGCCCGGCTTAGGGGTGAGCTGGCGCGTCTGTGCCCGGCCAAGAGCCGTGGAGTGTGTGCGGACAGCCAGCGTGTCTGTGCTGGTCGGGCGACAGCCCTTTACCAGACGCTGGGGAGTGCGGGGTGCAGGGCATGGGCGGGAGTGTCCGTCCGTCTGTCCATCCATCTCAGCGGTGGAACCGAGCAGCTCTCTGTACACAGTCCCGAGTCCCGAGGCGTCACGTAACGAACAAGCCCATGGCGTTCCCCAGAAGGGCCATCTCCATTTCCCTGCGTTTCAGTTACAGCTTGGGGGGAGGGGGTGCTGGGGGCAGGAGCGGGGCGTTGGGAAGGGGCGGGCGGAGGGCGGAGGCAGAGCGAGCGAGGTGAATTAGAGAGACCTTTGTCGCATTTACTATCAGTTCATTCCGCAGACCGCTGACGCACCCAGACCCGCAGCGGGATGTACAGGCTCCCCGGGCGCAGACTCAAACAGAAAACACAAAGGAACTTTTCCAAACGACCTGCCGTCAGCCAGATACTGTAAACAACTCTAACCCCCAAAAAAAGGTTACCTCTGTCCCCCCCGCCACGCACACACGCATACACACATGCACGCACGCACACACATAACTCACGCACACACGCATACACACACATACCTGCATGCACACACACATGCACGCACACACACGCATACCTGCATGCACACACACGCGCACACATGCACGCACGCACACACACATGCACGCACACATACCTGCATGCACACACGCATGCACGCACACACACACGCACACATGCACGCACACACCTGCATGCACACACATACCTGCACGCACGCACACACACATGCACACACACGCATACCTGCATGCACACACACACGCACGCACACATGCACGCCCTGAGGTCTGGCACCGTGTCCTGGGCCGGTGCACACACACCCGTCTGCAGGAGACCCCGTCCCCCTCGTCCACGCTGCTGTCTCTCACCCATTTCTCCTGGGGCCCCACTCATTCCTCAGACACTGACCGAGCCCCTGTGCTGGGGGCAGGTGCAAGCCCCACGCGGCCTCGCCTGGCAGGAGGCACGGGTCTGGCTGTTGTCCATCGGTCACCCACCCTCCCCGGCGGTCAAGGCTCCCGGCCTCTGACCTCACGCACACGCCTCCAGGGCCCGTGGCCCTCGGGAAATCAATCCACGCCTCCGCTGTGCGGCCCCACGCGCCCGAAGGCCACACCGAGCCCTGTGCTCAGACCCGCCACCGCTGGGCGCCGGACCTGGTGGGGGTGGGGCAGGAGGGGAGGGGGGAGTCCACGCCGGCCGGGACCCATCAGCCACTCGGGGAGCGTCTGGGACAGAGTTGAGGGCCTTTTCTTTGATATGTGTTAACCCACTTTCCCTGTTGGCACTGGGAGCAGGAGGGACCTCGGCCAAGGCTATTCATGGGCCAGGGCCTCCCTGGGGAGGCCAGTGAGCTGGCACGTACAGAGCAGGTGCCAAGCCCAGTAAAGGCTGCTAAGTCCGCCGGCATATAAGCAGCGCCGCAGCGGACGGCGGGCGGAGGGCGGAGGCGGGCCTGGGAGCTGAGCACAACCCGCCTGGTCTCCGCCCGCCCCGGCACTTGAGCCCTTTGCCACGTGCTGGAGCCGGGCCTGCTGCCCCTGCGAGGCCCTGAGGTCACGCGGGTCCAGCCCAGGGCAGGCCTGTGGGAGACCCCGCAGCAGCGGGCAGGGACTCGTCAGGATGGCACGTGGTATACAGGGCGCCCGTGAACAGAGCTCAGTAAAAAGGCAGGGAGGGAATTGCGGGCAGCCCGAGGGTAATCAAAACTATGTATCTCCTTGAGTCCCCTGCTGGCTGATCAGCCTATTAATTATCCATTATACACTCGCTGGTTGGCATTTTGTGACGGGTCCAGGAAGGAAGGGGGGCAAGGTGGGCCTGCCTCGTTCCCAGCGGGGCCCCCCAGCCCTCCAGGCCACACCCCCCCACCCCACCCCGAGCCCTCCAGGTCACACCCCCCCACCCCCTGCCCTCCAGGCCACATTCCCGCCCAGCCCAGCCTCCGAGGGGCCGGGATCTGAGAGCCAGCGCACGCGCGGAGAGAAGATGCGGCCAAGGCACTCACCTGTCTGCAGGCGGCTCCCGGGACGGGCCCAGCCGAGGCCACAGACCCTCGGGGGAAACGCGGCAGCTCCTCCCCTGACGGATCAGACTCCACGCCGCGCTGTGGGGAGAAAACACAAGAACAGAACCGTTTCGATCTCCGACTGCCTGGAGACCATCACACACCCTCTCCCGTGCTCCCGATGAAAAATGTCCTAGGACGGCCCTGGCCGGTGTGGCTCAGGGGACAGAGCGTCGGCCTGCGGACTGAAGGGTCCCGGGTTCGATTCCCGGTCGGGGCACAGGCCCGGGTTGCAGGCTCGATCCCCAGGAGGGGTGTGCAGGAGGCAGCCGGTCCATGACTCTCTCCCATCATTGGTGTTTCTCGCTCGCTCCCTCCCCCTTCCTCTCTGAGATCAATAAAAATCAGTCCCAGGATGGAGCCAGGGGGACGGCGTCTGCAAACACGGCCACCGAGGAAGCGGGAGGCGGCCTGCTCACCGCCTGGGCACAGAGGCCCCAGCCCCGCCGCTCCTGTGGGGGCCTCACCACAGCGACGCCGGGCCACCAGGCCGATGGGGGACGCCCGCGTCACGGTCCCAGCGCCCCCCCTTCACTCGCGTAGACGCAGCCTGGGTGGGGGTCGTGCTCAGCGTCGCCCTGGCTCTCGGGAGCCTCGGCGGGGGGCCGTGTGCCCAGCGCTGGCCCTGGTCTCACACGGTGGCACCTGCGGAGTCACAAGCGAGTAAAAGCCGCCTGATCCGGCCCCCGGTCACTCCTCGGGGGAAAGGGACCGCTCTGGGGTCCACAACGACCTTTCAACCAATGAGAACAGCCTGCGTCCCCCGGAGGTCTCGGGGCCCGGCTCGCGTGATGAGCGAGATGCACGGTGTGTCCATGGAGACGCTGAAAAGCCACGCGGAGGGGACCCTGTAAATTGGGGCTCGCAGAGGAGGCGGGAGGCGTCTCCGAGCCAGCCCTGGGGAACCTCAGGAACAGCCAGCCGGGAGGGAAGCAGTTCGCTCTGCACAGGGAGGTCTGCCGGCCGGGCGGGGGGCTGGGGGCTTGGGGGTGGGGGCGCATTTTACTCCGATTCGTCTCCTTTGCTAACGCGTGCCCTGCCGTTGGCGCCAGAATCTGCCAGGGCCGCCAGCACCCACCGCGCAGGCTAGGGGTCCGGGCTGAATTCTCCCGGTGAACATCGAAGAGGCTGCGGTGCCGACAGACAGGGGAGGGGGCAGAAGTGCCCGGAGCGGGAGGCGCAGGAGGAGAGGAAGGTCTTGGGGAGAGAGGGTGTCTGAGGGGGACGGCTTCTCCCGAGGACTGACCCCCCTCAGCGCACACGGCCCTCCCCCAGGACGCCGGCCCTCAGCGCCGCCGCTGAGCCCCTGCTGTCCGCTCACTGTCCCTGGTCCCCAGCTCCGGCTCCGGCTCCGGCTCCGGGGACTCTCCCTCCCCCACTGCCATGCAGGCGCCTCCTCTCTCCCCCAAACGCCACCTCCGACCTCCACGCCATCCCTCCCTGTGACCTGGAATTCTGCCCACCGGTCGCCCACCGGTTGCCCACTGGTCGCCCACTGATCTCCCCTGTCAGCCCTGGGGGCCCCCTGCAGCCTCCCCCCCTTTTCTGTTGCCTTCACCCCTGCGGTCTCCCCAGCCGGACGGGCGGTGTGACTCCCCACGTCCAACACACCTGGAAGGCGGAGTGACTCGGGCGGCGAAAGGAACACGCTTTGGTGAGCGCGTGATTCCTGGTGCTCCTGACACGGGCCCGGCGCTCCGACACCGGGAGGCGCGAGCCCTGCCGTGTTTCCTGACGCCCGGCTTGTTTGATGAGTGAAAAAAATAAGGGACAGGAAGAGAGGAAAACACCTGTGACGAACATCTGGGTTTCGCTGCTAACCATGGAAGCCAACTCCGGCCGGCAGGCGGGCGGGCGGGCGGAGGGGCACACGGGGGCCGAGGCGGGGGGGGGGCTGCCACACCCGCCCTTCCTGCCCGCGCCGCTCCGAGGGCCGCGCACCGCGCCCCGCGCCCCGCGCCGCGTCTGAGCGAGTCACACCCGCGAGGCGCCCTCGGGAGGCCAACTGGCATGAGGACGGCGTCTGGGCTGCGGCAGCTGGTTCCCCAAAAAGTCACTCGGAGGGAGGATGAAAGGCACCTGAGTGTCGGTGGTGTGCACACGTGCACACGGGAATGCAGGCATGGCTGCACACACATGCATGTACGCACACACACGTGCACACGGGAATGCAGGCATGGCTGCACACATGCATGCGCGCGCACACGTGCACAGCATAGTGGTGCACACAGGAATTCAGGTGTGTGTGTGTGTGTGTGTGTGTGTGTACTGAGTCATGCACACAGCACTGTGGTCATCTGCACATGTGTGTGCGTGTACATAGTCGCCCACACAGGAATTCAGGCATGTGCTTGTGGAAGTGTGTGCACACCTGTGCGTGCATTTGCACAGGAACAGCCCAATAAAAGTTCACCTGTTGCGGCTTATTTTTGCAGCGTCGCATTGCACCTCCTCAGGCCGTTAGCATGAGAGCACCCCTCTTAGCCAACCTGACCTCACCCTACCTCCTGGCGTGTAACCACTGAGCTCCTTGTTCCTGGGTGCCCAGCCCTCCGGCCAGGAGGCAGGGAGGGGCCGGCGCTGGGTGTGGACGGCCCCCTGGGCTGTGCAGGCCACGCACGACGGCCTCCCTCTGCCTCCGAGGCCGGGACTGAGCCCAGGGGGCAGCCTCCTTGCTCCGTCTCCAGGTCCCGGCTCGGGCAGCACCTTGGAACAGGCCGCGGAGAGAGGGCCTGTCCGCCCCCAGGGGTGCAGCCTGCAAACCCGAGCCGCGGGCGCCCGGCGCACCTGCCACCTGCCCTTAGGGGGACGGCAGCCCCGCTCCCTCCCCCGTGCGCGGCTCGGTCTCGGGCTCCTGCCGTATCAGCCGCTCCTCGTGTAACATTCATCACACGGGTTATTCACGGCCTGCGTGGGAGCGCCTGGCGGCTGGTGAATAACACATGAGCCTCTGCGCTCGGCGGAAGGCGCAGCGCCTCCCGTCAACCTCAGAGCGGCCTCCTCCTCCCGACCGCTGTGCGTCAGAGACACTTATTTGTGTTTTGTTGGGCACTTGTTGGTGTGTGTTTTTTCCTCCTCTCGGCCGGGGGATGCCGGTCAGAGGCGGTTCTCCTCTCTCTCTCTCTCTCTTTAATATATTGTTATTGATTTTCGAGAGGAAGGGAGAGGGAAAGAGACATAGAAACATCAATGACGAAAGACTCATTGATCCACTGCCTCCTGCATGCCCCCCGCTGGGGATGGAGCCTGCAACCCAGGCCTGTGCCCTGACTGGGAATCGAACCCTGGCCCTCCTGCTCATAGGTCGACGCTCAGCCCCTGAGCCACGCCGGCTGGGCGGGTGGGCGGTTCTTCTCTCTTCTGATTAAATGCAGGGCCTTCACCTGCTGAGCGAGGTGATGCGCAGCCGGAGGGAGAGGTGGGCGCCGAGAAGCCCTGAGAACTCGGCCTGGGCTGCGGGGAGCCCCCTGCCCATCCTGCTCCCCGGCCCCGAGGGACACTGTCCCCCACTCCGGCCCCTGCCCACCCGTGAACCGGGGCTTCGCTCGTGGAGAGAAAAGGGCGAACGTGACCGAGAGGGACCTGGGATGCTGACCTGGCTCCTGTGTGAGGGTGGCTGGGGTGGCGGCGTGGCGTCTAAACCCCAATGAGAGACGCAGAGAAAACACCCCAATCCATTTCTATAGGAAACGCTCAGCGTGGCCTCAGCAGACGCTGAAGAAGGAACCCCTGGTGTCCGATGGTGCTGGGCGGCCCGGGGGCCCCTTTGTAAGATGTTCTCCCATCATGGATGCTTCTCTCCCCCGCCCCCGCCCCCTGAAATCAATGAAGAAACAATCAAAGAATCCACCCGCGGCCCCTGTCCCAGGAAGGGCGCTGTGTTTTCCTCTCTTTCCTTCCAGAAATCACCAGAGGGGCCTGGAAGACCTCCATCCACGAAGCCGCAGCCGGCGGTGCCCGTGACTCACTGCGGCCCGTCCTGGCCGAGGCCCGCACTGTGGCTCGTAGTTCACTGAGACCCACACGCTGTCCTCCAGTCGCAGGGGCAGGGCTCTGTCCAGCTGGAGGCTGTGGGCGCGACCCCCCTCTCCCCCTCCAGCCCCCGGGGACCCAGGACACCGTGTCCCTCCTGCTTCTCCCCGGGACCGGGCTCAGGGTTGGCTGCACATCTCCCCCTAATATATTGGGGGGGCGCTATCCGAAAGGGTGGCCTCATGCTCCGCCCGCACAGGCTCCGGGCCCTGGTTTGCCGCTCCCTGGGAGTCTGGGTGGCCCTCCTCACGTGTCGGTTGCACATGAACGTCCACACGGCCTTCCCGTCTGCCCTCGGCCTCTGCTCCATCAGGACCTTTGCTTTCCTCCAGCCTCGGAGCCGTTCTCTCGATGTTCTTGATACAAACCTCTGTCCGCTGTGTGTGTGGCTACCATTTCCTCCATCTCAGCTGGACGGGCCGCCCAGAGGAAAGGGAGGCGCAGAGAGCACAGAAGGGAAGCGCGGCCACAGAGCGAGGAAGGAGCCAGTGCCGAGAGGGCGGGTCTGAAGAACACGGGACAGCGAGGCCTGGCCGCAGCCGCACGTGCGATGCGGGAAGGAGCGGGAGGGGCGAGACGGGCGGGGGAGGGGGAGGGAAATGGTCCTTCTCTGGCGACTCGACAAGAGAAAGCCCCGGAGAGTCCTCAGGAACTGTCAAACACGGGAGCGTTGGCGGATGTAGATTCATACCCCAGCAGTGGGGCCCCGAGGGCGGGCCAAGCACCTCGGACCCTCGCCAGGCGGGGACCGTCTCCCCTCCACCCGCTCGTGTCCCTTTCAGCCCTCGGGCTGGGCTGTCGCTGGCTCCCTGGCGGGTCCCAGGCACCTGGCACGGGCGGCGGTCACAGCCCGGCCTCGGGGACAGGCACTGCGGACGAGCCGCCCGCCACCCAGAGGTGTCCAGGGCTCGGCCGGAGACGGGGCGCACGTCCCGGTCCCACCCCTGATGTGTGTTTTATTTTGTCTGCGTCTCAGCATTTCCTTGACCCTCTGGGAGGCGTGAGTGATGTCCGAGCAGACACCACCCGGTTGGAGAGATGACACCCTGACTTCCTTCGCAGGAGGGTGAGGACGGGGGCGCAGGGGCCGCGTGGGGAGAGGGGCCGAGCCGCCGGCTCCATCACCCTGGGCCACTGTAGGCCCGTGTGCTCCCCCAGGACTCACGTGTCGGCCCAGGTCCTGGATGTGTCCTGGTTTCAGGCCCCAACTGCCTTCCGCGCCCCCCCCCCCCCCGTGACCCAGCTCCCCCTTATCTTCCGCCTGAGAATCAAATGCCCCTCAGGCCACCGGGGACCTGGGCAGGCAGCTCGGCGCCCCCACACGGGCCCCCGCTCCTTCCTCTCGGGGGAGCCGCCGCCTGGCCCCCCAGGCCCCGGCCTGTCACTCTGCCCGGCCTCTCTGAGTGCGGGTGGCAGCACCCCTCCCTCCCTCCCCCAAGACCAACCCCCTCCCCCTCCCGCCGCCCAGCCGGCTGCCGCGGACGCCTCCCAGCGAAGGACTTAATTGCGTGTCAGAATGAAATCTCTTCTGATGAAGAACAATTCGGCGACGGCTCCGACTAATCAAATTAACAAAGTCTTTTTTGATTTTCAATTATCTCCTTCGCGGACACTTCACCGAGGCTCCCGCGACGGCTCCGACAGCGGCGCATTCAAACGAGGGTCCCGCCGCTCCCACCCGGGACAGGGCCCCACACGCTGGGCTCCAGGAGCCCGAGGCGGGGCCGCTCTGCACGCACCTGGCCGCCGGGCGCCCTCCCTCGAGGCCGTGATGCCCGCGCTGGGGCCGCCGTCCGTGGAGGGAGGCAAGCTCCGCAGACGCTCAGATCCGAGCCCGGGGCCGCCTCGCCGAGGCCCCCCCCGTGCCCAGGGCCCGGGGCCTTCAGCCCACGGGGGACGGGCTCAGCCTCCCCGTCTGCGCCCCACCAATCACGCCCCAGAGCAGAGCAGCCGGACGCTTGTCGCAAACGGCAAAAACCAAGTCCCTTCTGAAGGGCACAGACCTGCCCGGGACTGGGTGGCAGCTCGCTTGCTGGAGCCACACCCCACGCAGCCGTGAGCGCCCCTCCCCTCAGCAAAGACCTTCTGCACAGGCCCAGCCGCTCCACACGCACATGTGTGAGCTCCACACGCACATGTGTGAGCCTGCGCGGCTGGTGTCCGTGCGGACAGCTTTCGGGAGCCGTTTGCCCGAAGCCGTCCCCGTGGGCTGATATGGGGGGCTCCTCGGGTCTCCTTGCTGCCGAGGCAGAGGGAATGGCGCTGCCACGGGGGGAGGGGGCGGGGGGGGCTGGGCATTCCCTGGGGGACACCAGGGCGGAGGGGGCGGGGAGCCCGGCCAGCCTCTCAGACTCGCCCCCAAATAGTCCCGGGGTTCAGAGGTGGGTGGGCCCTGGATGGCTCCTCGAGTGGCTGAAATGAGCTCCTGACGGGCTCCAACCTCGGCCCGTGCTGGGGCCACGTGGGCGCCTTCTGAGTCGGTCCATCTCTCCCTCACACAGGCACACATACACACGCATGCACATGTGCACACACGTGCGCGCACATGCACATGCATGCGGACACATGCACCAGAGCCCTGGCTGCCGATCTGACACCGCCTGTCCCGAGACCACGGCACAGGCAAGGACGGGGAGGGGCTGTGAGATGCCGGCTGCCCGGGCTCCTGGCAAGTGCTCCCTGTGCGGGAGGCCCAGCGCGCGGGGCCTGGGCTTCCGGGGACCCCGCACCTGTGCATCAGGTGTGGCCCGCGCCTGCAGGGTCCAGAGGAGGCGGGGACGGCGCTGCTCAGCAGGCCTGAGTCCCCTCGGTCTCCCGCGCTTTCTCCTCACACCCCTCCCGTCACAGCCTCACACCTCGCACCTGGCGGTCCGCACCCTCCTCCAGGCAGGCCCCCAGCCTGGCGCCTTCTTCTCTGGCAAACCCAGGTCCATTGTGCTAAGTGCCAGTGTCATCACGCGGCCCCTCGTCCGCTTCCACCTTCCGTGGCTTTGTCGTCGCTGCAGGAGGAGGGCAGGTTCCTCAGCCACCCCAGCACCTGTCCCCTGACGCCTGAGGGCAGCAATACCGAGGGACAGAGCCGGGCTTTCGATCCAGCTCCCCGCTGGGGGGACTGAGCCTCAGTATCCACATCTGGATAATGGGTGTGCTGCTGCCTCCCTTTCACTCCACCTACGGTGCCTTGCCTGCCCAACCAGAGCATCACCACCCTTTCCACGGGGCTCAATGCTGGCCCCACGGGGGGGCGGGGTGGAAATGAGGCCCAGACTGAGGCAGGCATGTGTGCCGTGGGTTGGAGGGGGGGGGGGGGGCAGTGCGGGGGGGATGTAGGGACACAGGCCACAGGGCCCTGTGTGGCCACCAGAGTGCATGTGCTTGGGGAGCACACCTCCTTCTGGCCCTCAGTTTCTTTATCTGTAAGAGAAGGGGTGACATGGAAGGCCTGCCCCCCACTTCCTGGATCCCAGGCTCACTTGGCAGGTGGCAGGTGGTTTGTGAGAGGACACTGCTGCCACCTGGTGGACGAAACGTGCATGGCACTGCTCCCCACCTGGCCAATTGGTCCCAGGCTTCCTGCTGCCATGGCAACGCTGCTGACCAGCATCTGCAACTGTGTTGGCCTCAGTAGGTTTATTCGTCCACTGGCTTCCTCCTCCTCCTCCTCCTCCTCCTCCTCTTTTTTCAAGTTTGCCATAGCTTTCATTTAAATAAAAAAAAGGCAAAAAGCAAATATTTTTATTTTAACTTTCTGCTACAAAGTCAGTTACACCTACAAGAAGCCAATACCAAAATGAAGCTCCCTTCTGCTTTAGAACATCGGCATTTCAAAGGATGGTGAGCGTTCCTCAGACAACCACCAAGGGACCAGAGACCTTCACCGTGGTCTACAGGCTTTAGAATACAGTGGCCCGGCCGGCGTGGCTCAGTGGTTGAGCGTCGACCTAGGAACCAGGAGGTCAGGGTTCGATTCCTGGTTGGGGCCCAGGCCCAGGTTGTGGGCTCGATCCCCAGTGTGGGGCATGCAGGAGGCGGCCGATCTTTGATTCTCTCTCACCACTGATGTTTCTCTTTCTCTCCCTCTTCCCTTCTCTCTGAAATCAATAAGAATATTTTAACAAAAAGAATATTGTGGACAATTTTAGGTTACCGACATGCATACGCTTTGGAAAACAGGCCAGAGCTTTTATCCACAGAAAAGGGGATTGTTGATCTAAAAGGCTAAAGAGCCATCATTTTTAACGCTCATCCTCTATCTGATTTTAGCTTCCTCCTCGACATCCGTCATCTCTGTGCGCCTGAGGGAGGACACAGGTGGGGTTAAACGGAGGAAACCGAGGCAGCTGGCCACCCCTCAGTCCTCGTCCCACTGGGACGGCTCTGTGCACAGACTTCGCGGCCACACGGCCTGAAACTCCGCTCGGCCCCGTCCCAGCTGCGCGACCCTGAGCGAGTGATTGAAGCCCGAGTGCGTCAGAGCCGGGACACCACGGGCTGGTAACCGTGAGGCCGAGCCCGGCGCCGGGCTAGTCCTGGGCACGTGGAGAAGGCAGCCTCCCGGTGTTCGTGGCGGCCACTGCTGGCCCAGCACCGCGCTGCCGTTCCCTCGCCATCCGGGCTTGGTTCGGGCAATGATGGGGCGGGGGGGGCGGGGAGGAGGCTGTGTCACTCCTGCCGGAAGCTGCCAGAACCCGTGTGCAGCCGCCTCACTCTCTGCCGGGAGCCTGAGTCCTGGAGGTCGGAGTTTGGTGACCGTGACGCGGGGCCGTCCCAGCGATGCACACGCGGTGTGGCCAGAAACAAACTGGACTCGTCACAGACCTCAGCCTCGGGCTGTGTCTCTGAGCACGGCCCGGCCTGTGCCGGCCCATGACGACGCCTCTGGGGAGGAAGGGCCCCCTCTGACGGGCCCCCATGGCTGCTCAGTCACTAATGAGTGTGAGCTCACGCGCACACACACTTCCTTTTCCAGAATTAGAATCCCCAGCAATAGCACCAGGGACATCTGCAACTCAAAGACGCCATCACGTAGGACGAGGCCAAGAGATGAACCAAACGCCCAAAACCTTTCCGTGGGCCGGTCTGGGCTTTCCAGACTCGGTCCTGGTGTCCCTGGGAGGCCACCTGCCAGCAGCCAGGTGGCCCAGGGCTGGGGGCGCCTCTCCACCAACAAGCCCCCCACCGGCCCCTGACCCGCTATTAGAAGACAGAATGGTCAGTGGTTGGAACCTGCCGGGAAGGGGGAAGGAGAGGCGGAGGGCACGGACCAGGGGCGCGTCCCTGCATCCTGGGAAGACGTGCTCTCCCTGTGCCGCAGCCTTTGGCGCCGCCTTGTAGTGCTGGTCGGTACCGCGGGGCCAGCTCACAGGCCAGAGCACCTGTGCACCATCAGGTAACCCTGGGCCCCACCTGCGCCTGGGCCCGGCCTTCCCCTCGGACGGAGGCAGGAGCCGCCTTAATCCTGCGGAGAAAGTCCCAAAGGGCCAGGTGCTGTCCAGGGCGAGAGGCAGTCCCATGGCCATGTCACCGAGTGCCCACTAGGCGTTCTCGGGACGCAGGCTCCTCCCCGACAACAGGCCGACAGATAGAAAGACTCTTCACTTCTCCACTGTCTTCCTCCTTCTCGCCATCTCCGGCTCCTGGGCACAGAAAGCGGTCAGCAGTGCTCAGAAGAAGTCTGAGGCCTGCAGACTCACCCAGCCCGGCCTCGGCCCACAGGCGCTGGCGGAGTCCCGTACGTGACCAGGGACATCTGTGAGATGGGGGCCTCCAGCCACGGTCAGTGGGATGGGGGTTGGAGCAGGATCTTCTGCGAACAGGGTGTAGGGTGGGAAACATCTGGCAATGACAAGATAAGGGCCCCGAGCTCCCACTCGCTGACCTCGGGGCTCCCTGGGGTGTGGATGGAGGCGAGTGGGGGGCAATGGGAAGGATCTATATATATAAAAGGCTAATCTGCTAAGTGCCCCTCCCACCACCCATCCAGGCGCTATGATGCATACTGACCAGCAGGGGGCAGACGCTCAACACAGGAGCTGCTGAGCTGCAGTGACTTGGCAGTGGCGGTTCTCGGGTGACGCACCCCGAAACCAGAGAGGAGGGAGCCCGATTCCTCACGGGGCTGTGCGATTCCACCTCCGGCTGTGGGTTATGTTGTTGCTGGGGCTCTGTCGGCCCCGAATCTGGTTTGCTGCACACTTGTGTTTGCGTTCCACACCCTGTACGACAGCAGCTTTGCAGAGTGCCCTCTCGCACTCCGGGACCCCTCGGGGCGTGTCCGAGAGCCAGTTTCTGCCCGATCCCGCAGGCCAGGCCAGGGGACCCCACCTGCCGGAGGGACCCCGCTCACTCCACAGACGCCGGGGAGGGACCGCGGGAGGTTGTCTCCAGGGCGTGTCTGGCCCGTCTCACCCAGTCCCGCCCCGCTGGCCACCTTCTAATGAATTTCCTTTCAATGTGCACGAATCCTTGCACCGGGTCCCTAGTAAAGAATAAGGAACACCAGAGGCTGGGACAGACGGATGTAGCAAGTGCCCGCGGGACTAGGAAATACCATGGGACGTGGGGTGTCCTGGCCCCCGTGCTGAGCAATGACACCCCCTCCCCCGGCCATCTCACAGGTAGGGAGCCTGGCACGTAGTAGCTACACAAACACCTGTGGGGGGGGGGGGGGCGTCCCAGGACCCCTACCTGCCCTGTTGTGGCCCTGACCTTGCCCAGCACTGGGGCCAGGATCGAAGTCCCCTGGGCACACTCCGAGCCGGCCATGCTCTCCCGGAGGCCCCAGGAGCTGCCACGGAAGGAGGGCACAGTCTCCTCCACGGGAAAGGCCCCGCCCCAGGCAAACCAGAACAACAGGAAACACATTCTTTACAAAAACGTTTTAAATTGATTTCAGGAAGGAAGGGAGCGGGCGAGAGAGATAAAAACTTCAGTGATGAGAGAGAATCATGGATTGGCCGCCTCCTGCACCCCCCCACTGGGGATCGAGCCCGCAACCCGGGCCTGTGCCCTGACCGGGAATCGAACCCTGACCTCCTGGTTCCTAGGCCCACACTCAGCCAGGCCAGCGGGAGGAAAAGCACATTCTAAAAACCCATTCTTTCAAAACAGCCGCGTGGGTGCGCTCGCTGTCCTCCTGCAGCCCCGACGCCTGTGTTCACAGCGGTCCCCCCACGCGCTTCACGGGGGGAGGGGGGGTGGGGGGGGTTCTAGAACCGTGCACGGGGCAGCGAATTCACGCAGAGGTTCACTCGCACAGAGCTGTCCTCGTGGGTGGCTCGCCTGCGCCACCAGGTGGTCGACCGCGGGTACTACCGCTGAAAACAGGTAGCTCACTTTGCACCAGGATAGGGAGACAGGACAGAAACTTCAGGAAAACAGACTCCCCCGTGGACACGGGCGCAGGCAGCCATGTCCGCCGAGGACTCTCGGGGTGAGGCCATCCTCGGGGAGCACGGGAAACGCCCACACGTGTCCTCAGGTGACACCTGGGTTACCTGGGCGCCAGGTGCCTGAGAAAGAGCAGAAGCAGGTGCGGCCGGGCCCTGCCTGGAGCCTGGTGGGGGCCGTGCATGCCGAGGGTGCCGGGGTGGGGGGAGTGCGTGCGGGGGGCTGCTATGGGTGCTGAGGGTGCTGCTATGGGTGCTGTGGGCGCTGTGCGTGCTGCGTCCCTGCTCAGCGGGTCTCCAGAGAGCTGGGGGAGGGGCTGGGAGGCAGGACCCATGGGCAGCTGCTCAGCCTGAGCTGGCAGCTCCTGGGCCAGCGTGGAGCAAGCAAATGACCTGCGAACCCCTGAGTGGGAGTGGGACGCATTAGCCCCGATGCGCTGACGGCTTAATCACTCCCCAGTGGGGCGGCTGTGAGGCGCGAGCAAACACTTCTCCTGGATTAAGGGGGGACTGGCCAAATGGGGGGGCAGGCGGAGGCCGGGCACCCAATCCCTCATCACCATGGGTTCCGGGGAGCAGATGGCGGGAGTTTGCCTGCGCGGAAGAGGGAGCTGTGAGGCTCCTGGGGGGGTGGGGGTGCAGGAATGTGGGGGGGGCACCTGGAAGGGGGCCGTGGGGGCCGTGGGGGCTGCGGGCCACAGAGGCTGCTCCGGAGAAGGTGGCCTGGGCCCCGGGTCGCCTGTGGCTGTCAGTGTCCTCGTCGGGCGTGGGAGGCAGACGATGGGGCGAGCAGAGGAGACCACGGGCCGGGTCAGGAGGCAGGGCCTGGGGCAGGGTCGGGGGGCAGAGGTGGGCGCACCTGGCACCTGAGTGCAGAGCAGGGTTGGGGTCGCGGCTCTGACCCCCACCAGCTCCCGCCGCCTCTCTGAGCCTCCGGTCCCCCCAGCACCACCTGCGCAGCCGCCGCCGATGGGCTCAGACGCCCAGCCCAGTGGGAGGCCTCCTTCGTTCTGTTGTTTAAAGGGCCAACGTCCAGCTAGGAGCCCTGCACCCCCGAGGCACAGGGGGGAGCAGCTGGGCCCCCGCTGGAGCCGCGCTCGGACCTGTCCTGGCCTCCATCTGGTGGAAGCCAGAACCTCGCCCACGCGTCCTCTGGGCTCCCCGTCCCGTCCTCAGGGCCTGGGGGCCGCCCCTGGGGGCCGGACCTTCCCGGAGGCCTCAGCGGGCAAGGCCGGGGGGGCCAGGCACCCCAGCAGGCCCCCCCCATCCGTCCCTGTGCGGAGCGGCTCGGTGTCCTTCTAGAAGGACACACCGAGCTCTCCGTGCCCCGTGAGGACAGCCCGCCAGCCGAGCGCCAGCCGACCCTGACCTCGGCCTCCGGACGCTGAGCTGTCAGTGGCTAACGCGCCCGGGCTGTGGGCTTTGCACAGCAGCCCACGCGGAACAACACGGCCAAGCAACGCCGATGTTTAGGTGATACCTGCTGCAGGTGGGCACTTTCTGGGGGACGCACAGGCCCGAGGCTGGGTTTCCCGGAAGCCGAGGGATCCTGAAAGGAAGACAGTGAATGTGGGGTGCCAGCTAGGGGCCCGCGACGCCCAGCGCGCCCCCGGCACCTGCGGGCATTGAGTGAAAGCAGCGCACCAGCCTCTCGCGGGAGCCGGGCCGTGACTGCCCGCGGGCACAGAGGGTCTGGAGGGCCGCCTGCTGTGAGGGGGCGGCCCCGGGGGAGCTGGGAGGGGGCTCGCCTCCGATTCGCCGGGCACGGGACCGTGGAAATGAGCACGGAGCGTGTCTGCCTTCTCCCCAGAAGCGTGTAATTTCTCAGGAGAGGCGAGATGGGAACAGGCAATCACTCACAGCTCGGAACGTCAGTCAGGCCCCAGGCCTGGCTCGGGTTCAGCCAGGAGGCGGGGTGGTTAGGAAGACAGGCGGTTCCGGGGACGGGAGGACGGGGGGCGGGAAGGACCCCTGAGAATCGCACAGGAGGGCGGGTGAGGTTCACCTTGGGCAGGCGGGAGGGAGGCGGCGAGGGGTGGCCAGAGGAGCCCTGTGTGCAGCTTGGACTTGATAACAGGAGGCGTGGGGGCTGTTCCTTTATCGTGTGCATTAGATGAGCACCTACTACGTGCCCTCAGCCAGGGGCCCCGCCAGACTCGCGTGTACTGGACGGGGAGATGCCGGGACCCGCTTGACTGCCGGGAGCAGGGAGGGGCCTCTGGCCCAGCCAGCGTGGCTCAGAGGTGGAGTGTCCACCCAGGAACCAAGAGGCCACCCATCCCATTCCCGGTTGGGGCACAGGCCCAGGTTTCGGGCTCCATCCCCAGTGGGGGGCGTGCCGGAGGCAGCCTATCCATGATTCCTTCTCATCACTGATGTTTCGCTCTCTCTCCCTTTCCCTTCCTCTCTGAAATCAATAAAAATATTTTTTTTTAAGAAAAAAGGGGATTCCGGGGAGCAGCGGGCATGGAGGGAGCCGTCTGAGATGCACAGCAGGGACGGGCGAGGCGGGCCCTCCGCAGGGGGGGGCGCCAGATGGGTTCAGAGGGCGCAGGGGCTGGGGCTGGGCAGCTGGAAGGAAGCCTAGCACCCTCGCACCCTCGAACCCACGCTCGGCAGCACCCGCAGTGCACCTCCCGGCCCGAGGCCCCACTCCTGTCCACATCACGGACATCACAGACGCGCCAGCAGCATTTTGTAACAAGATGCAAATCAGCACTCGCCTTGCTGAAAAGAGGAGGGAAATCACTGTAAACAAAACCTCTGTCGCCATGGAGACCATTAAAAATAGCTTGCCCCCCGCCCCCTCCGCAGGGAACGCACAGCTCAGTTGCTTCACGCGGGTCATTGTTACTTTTTGATTATGAGTAGCTCCCTGCTTCCCACAGGAAGATGGATGAAGGCACAGGACTTTCCGAAGGCAGCCCCGTGGGGGTGCACCCCAAGGTGCCAGGAGAGGGGCCTGCGCTGCCGTTTGTGTCACAGTGGCCCCTCGGTCCCCCCCGTCTCCCCGTCTCCCTGCCTGCTCCCCGGGTCACGGCCCGGAATTAGTGAACCTGAACCACACTCCCAGGGAGGCCCGAGCCCTGCAGGCAGAGGCTCTGAGGGGCCTGTGTGCTGTTAGGTTCGGGCCACGGCCACGGCCACAGGGGAGGTGCCCAGGAGCTCTGGACCCTGAATGAACAGCCACAGAACCCCCAAGAGCAAGGAGCCAAGCGCCAGCCCCGCACGCCCCACGCGGCCACGAATGGACCACGCGCAGGAAGCGGTGGGAGTTACTCGTGGTTTCTGTCCTACCCCCACACGTGGGAGCCTTTTCCCTGCCCAGGGCCATTGGCTATTTTTAACAGCATCGCGGCCACACAGGGTTTCCCCCTTAACAACTCGCCTGCTGCGTCTGGTCAAACATGTCATTAACTCGCCCCAAAGCCTTGGCCGGCCCAGACCAGGTGATGTCACGCGCCTTCCACGGCCCGCGGCCGGACGTCCCCCGCCCCTGCTCTAGAAAGTCGTCAGCGAGGCCTGACCCGTCGCCCCAGGGGCCTCCGGGGCCCTGGTCACACCTGTCGGCCGACCAACACCTGGTCTCCCGCACACGCTTCTGCTTAAAGCCGCTGCGTACTCCCTGCTGTGGGCTCGTTAATGACGAGGGGCGGCAGCACCGCGCTCTGCCTGAACGGAGCTCATCCAACCACGTGCTTCCTGGGGGGCGGGGGGGGCACAGCACAGCCTCCCGCTCAGGGACACGGGACAGCACCCCAGCGCTGAGCTCAGGGCCATCGTAAACATCAAAGTCAACCCCAGAAAGCACCAAAACGCACAGACCAGGGTGCGGGGTAGCCGGCGGCTCACAGCCGCGCTGACCGAGGAGGCAGCGTCCCCTCCTGCCCGAGCCAGAGCCGGCGCCGGGCTCCGCCACATCCGCACGCCCTCCCGCCCTCGGTGTTGCTTTGGGGTCACAAATCAGGGTCGGCAAGTGGCCAGATTCGCAAGTGGAGGCCGACCGTACGTGGTCACCCTTTTAAGCCGCTGACTCACCAGGTGGTTGTCGCACAGCAAGAGGCGACTGGGACAAATGATGGGGACCTAGGGGCCCCCACGGCCCAGCTGCCAGGTGAGAAAGTCCAGGCTTGTCCAGGCCGACGGCCACGGAACGAACCAGGTTCTGCTGACTCCATCAGGGCCCAAATCCCACCACCTGCCCCTCTCCCCAGGCCACGCGCCTCCTGCCCCTAAGCGTGCCACTGAGTCACGTCTGTCCGTGGCCGGGCAGACCGCGCAGGCAGAGGACATAAAGGCGCCCCTGTCCTCGGGGGATCTCGGCCTCCGGGGACCTTGGCGACTAGAGGGGAGCATCTTGGTGGCGCTCTCCTGCCCGCGGGCAGGGGTGCTGCGTGCGGGGTTAGGACTGAGGGGTGGGGAGTGGGCAGGGCCAGGCAGCTCACCATGCTGGGAGAGGCTGGGGGCGCCCGAGACACCTGGGGAAGCCAGGCGCACAGTGGAACCGGGTTCTCTGGGGCCACGGGGGGTCAGGGGAGCAGAGGTGGCCCCGGGCCCCGTGCAGCAGGAAGAGCCACCTGGTCAGAGCGGGCAGCTGCGGGCGGTGGGCTGCAGCTTTGCAGACAAACCCACAGAAGACGGACAGCTCGCCCCCCACCCCACCCCCCGTCAGCGCAGCTCCTGCCTGACGCTCCTGGAGGACCGCGCCCTCGGCCCAGCACCCCCGTCCTGGTGGCCGACTCAGTCCAGGGGACTAGCCTCGGGGGCAAAGGGCCCGATGCCGCCTGCATCTGACTTAGGACAGAGCGGGTTGGATTCCCGCCGCTTCAAATCCATGGGAACCGGAGCTTCGGGGCCTGCATCCCACGTGGGAGCACTGATGGGGGAGGACTGCTTCCCGCGAGAGGGGCCTTGGGCATGGGGTCAGGGGACCTGGGAAACAGTGACCCTCGGAGGATGGCCGTCCGCTCCCCCCAGACCCGGTCCCGCCGAGGAACACGCATGCGGACTCGGAAGGCACCTGCGTCCACCTGCCAGGGGCCGAGGGCACCTCTGCGTCCACCCTCACCTGGGGACAGAGGGCACCTCTCCGCAGGGGGAGACACACCCCGCTCCCGGGCGGGAAGCGGGGGGAGGACCTGGCAGCCCCGCGTGGGGAAGATGTGCGGCGCCTTCGCCCTCCTCGGCCCTGGGGAAGCCGGCTCTGAGCTCAGCGCCCGTCCCCGGCGGTGGCTCATCACCGAGGCCTCGGGTCACACACCAGCCTGTGACCTCGGCGGCGTCCCTCCGGCTGCCTCCCGGCCGCTCTGTAGGAGGGAGGGGACAACGCCCACCTCCTGGGGCGGCTGGGTTACCCCCGTCCATTCAGGACGAGGTTCAGCCAGCGCCGGCCACAGCGGCCACAGCGGCCTGCCCTCCCCGCGGCCCCGGCCCCTCCGTCAGCTCAGCCTGTGCACCGTCCTCGCCGGCAGCTCCGGCGCCCCACGCGGCTCAGCCCGGAGCCCCCACTCCCTCCCCAGGGCCTTCTCCTGCCCCCCCGTCCCTGCCTCTCCCACGCCCCGCCCGCCCCGTGTACTGGGGGTACAGACCATGTGACACCGTCCCAAGCCAGACAGGATTGTGGAGGGAAACTCCCACAGCCAGTCACACCTGCACCCCCGCCCCGGGGACCGGCCGGGGGGCGTCCGGGGACGCTGACGCTCTGAAGCGAGAAGTGGCGGCCACGCTCTCCCCTGGCCATGCCCCTCCCCCCCACCCCACCCCCACCCCCCGGCCTGCGCAGCGTTCTCCTCGCCTGGCGGGTACACGGCAGATGGGTCTCCCGGGAATGTGGGCGGCTGCTCTCGCAGCAGGCAGCCGCTGGGCATCTGCCCGTGTGGGCACTGCCCGCGTGGAGACCGGGGCCTGGTGCTGGGGGGGACATTCGGGCAGCAGCCCTCTGGGGGGGCAGCGGGGAGGGAGGGTTATTCTGACACGTGCAGGTGGCCCGGGCGCGCCCAGAGGAAGAGGGGGCCTGCGAGCGGGCCAGGCAGGCCTCTGCCCTGCCCGAAGCTGCGGTCCGTTTGTGAAGGTCACGCTCTCGGACCCCTGGTGGACCCCCATCCAGGGCCCCGTGACGCCTGGCCTCCTGGGGCGGCAGGAGGGTCCTCGCTGGCCCCGTCCCTGCTCTTGGGGAGAAGCCCTGTTAGACACGAAGGCCCCGGAGCCACGGCCACACGAGGCTGGTTTGTGACTCTGTGGCCCCCTCCCCCCCCGCTGGCCACTCCCTCCTCACAGGGGCCTCGGGGAGCTCAGGGCATTGGAGCCCCTGCCCTCCGTTTCCAGCATCACCCCTGCAGCTGTCTGCCCCCCACAGGCCTCCCTGGAGTCGGGGCGTCCCTGTCCCCCGAGGTCTGCCATGACCAGGGCCCGTGCCCAAGGCCTGGGAGGGGCCTGGCCTCGACTGACAGCTGCCGGGGTGAATACTGCTCCCTCAGAGCGCCCTCCGGGGATGGGGCCTCTGTGCCCCTCCACCTCCCTTGTCTCCCGCGACTCCTCCAGAATCACAAAGAGGCGGTTAAATAAATGATGAGCGCGGGCAGCGCCGGGCGGGCGAGGAGCCCCGGCACCTCCCACGGGAGCTGCCAATCGCTGTCACCCTCCCGCACGGCCGTCGCTGGGCTCCGGGCACAGAAGCAGGTTCCTGGGGGCCTCTCGAGCAGTCCACCCCCAAACACCCCCACCCAGGCAGACGTCCGGCTGCACCCCTGAAACCTGGGTCTCCTGTCCTGGGGTGCGGGGGGTCCTCAGGAGGCAGCTGGCCTGGGTGCCTTGCCCTCAAGGGTCTGGAAAAACATTTGTCCCGGCGCCTGCCACACCCATCCTTCTGCACACACACACGTGCACATGCCTGTGTGCACACACATACACACACATACACACACCACCCCCGGGCGTCCCCTCTCTGCTGCTGGCCCCCGACTCAGGGCCCTGGCCCCACACTGCGCTTCCCGTCCTATCTCCCTCGCCCCCTCTCCCCAGCTCCTCCACAAAATAACATTAAACATGAAATAAAGGACGCCCCGTCTTTCACAGCAGGGCCTGGGGTGACCCGGCCCCTGCTCTCCAGGGTCAAGTGACCGCAGCGAGGCCCACGCGTCCCCGCCCAGAAGCCACTCAGTTTTGCTTGGGTCTCCAGAAACGGCCGGGAAATTCGGCCCACACGCGTGTTGCTGCACAGACGCGGGCCACTCCCGCCGGGGCCGCCCATATCCCCGGGCCTGGCCCAGGACCGCAGGGGCCGGCGGGCCGGGCGGGCGGGCGCGGCATCCAGGTGCCCGAGAGGCGGCTCGTGTGCTGGGACCTGCCCTCCCCGCAGTCAGATGCCAGTCAGACCCGCCCCCGCCCCCCAGGTGCCCCCTCCTGCCTCTCAGGTCAGCCAGGCGGTCACCTGTCTTCCCTCCCGAAGGCCTGGCTCTGGGGCAGGAGCAGGGAGCGGGGCAGGTGGGGGCATCCGGAGGCCTGGCCTGGAACCCTCCTGCAGGGGCAGGAGGAGGAAATGCATTCGGGTGGGGCCTGCTGCTCGGGATCCTGGTGTGTGTGTGGCTGGGGGGAAGGGGGGAGGGGGGGCTGGGGGAAAGGGGGAGGGGGGCGCCCGCAGGGAAATCTCTTTCTCCCCGATTCCCGAGTCCCGGGATTTTAATTTTACGGTTCACATTTCTCCCAGCAGAGCCGGGTGACAGGGTGGAAAGCCCGCGTGATTAACTGTCCCGCTGGCGCCGGCAGCCGTGATGGATGCGGGAACGGAGCTGGAGGAGCGGGCGCAGGCGGCACGGCCCGGCCGTAAATCCCGCTCTGATGGCTGAGGTGAGAGGGTGTTGGGGGGGTGGGCCAGCAGCCGGCAGCTCACAGGGCTGGGCCCAGGCACCCCCCTCTGGCCGGGCGCCCCCCCGCCGGCTCTCACGCGGGGACACTGTTTAAGGGAGACGGAGTGGAATCGCTCTGTCGTGTCATTGATTTTTGATCAAAGCGGGAACGCTGCCAACCTGGCGGTTATTTCACGTCTCCTCTCCTTTGCCCACGGCCCCTCCAGCGGGCAGCGGCAATGACGGTGTCGGAGGGGACGGGCCAGGGCACTGAGAGGTTTCCAGGAGGTCTGGGCTCTCCTTCATCTTTACACGTGTGTGCACAAATGTACAGTGCACGTCTGAGCATGTATACAAGTGTATGAGCATGTGCATATATAAGTACATGCCATACATGTGTGAGCATCCACACATGCGTGCACATGCATGCTCACGCTGCACATGTGTGCGCAGATACACATGCAACGCTCACACTGCACATATGTGCTCACACTGCACACACATGCGTGTGCATTCCTGTGCGCACACATGCATACATGCACACACACTCTGCGCGCGCGCACACACACACACACACACACACACACACACCTGGTTAGCCAGTGAGGAGGGACAGTGAGCCTGCGCTCCGTCCCGACCTAACTCTTCAGTCCCTGGTGACCTTGAGCCCGACATGAGTAAGCAGGACGCTCCAGGGGCGGGCAGGCGTGAGGACAGGAAGGCAGGCGCCTCCTGGGGAGAGATGACAAAGGGGAGGCTCAGGGGACCGGAGTGTCTCCACGAGATCGTGGGAGCCTGAGCCTGAACCCCCAGACCCGCTCCTCCCGAGTACCCGGCTGACCCGCGATGCCAACACCCCTGCCCATCATCACCAGCCTCGGGGGGGTCTCTGTCCATCATCACCAGCCTCGGGGGGTCTCTGTCCGTCATCACCAGCCTCGGGGGGGTCTCTGCCCGTCATCACCAGCCTCGGGGGGTCTCTGCCCATCATCACCAGCCTCGGGGGGGTCTCTGCCCGTCATCACCAGCCTCGGGGGGGTCTCTGCCCGTCATCACCAGCCTCGGGGGGGTCTCTGCCCGTCATCACCAGCCTCGGGGGGGTCTCTGCCCGTCATCACCAGCCTCGGGGGGGTCCCTGCCCGTCATCACCAGCCTCGGGGGGGTCCCTGCCCGTCATCACCAGCCTCGGGGGGGTCCCTGCCCGTCATCACCAGCCTCGGGGGGGTCCCTGCCCGTCATCACCAGCCTCGGGGGGGTCCCTGCCCGTCATCACCAGCCTCGGGGGGGTCCCTGCCCGTCATCACCAGCCTCGGGGGGGTCCCTGCCCGTCATCACCAGCCTCGGGGGGGTCTCTGCCCGTCATCACCAGCCTCGGGGGGGTCTCTGCCCGTCATCACCAGCCTCGGGGGGGGTCTCTGCCCGTCATCACCAGCCTCGGGGGGTCTCTGCCCATCATCACCAGCCTCGGGGGGCACGGGGGGGGCTCTGCAGTTTCAAAGAACCACTGGCGGCTAAAGCCCTGCCTGGCTCAGGGCCAGGCCAGTGGGCGCTATTTCCGGTGAGCAGGTTGGCGGCCCCAGCTGAGCGAAAGGAACAGTGGTTCTCAGTCCTCAGAGTGCTCACCCGGAGTCTCCCTCAGGCCCTGCCCCTTGTACCTGGTCTCCATCAGCCACACACCTGAGCAGGGGCCCAGGGGCGGGCAGACCGCGTCCTATAAGCAGCGAAGATCTCCTTCCGCTGGAGCCCCCGGCAGAGAGGGCACCGCCCTGCCCTGTGGCTGTTCCCCAGGCCCCTCGGGAGGGGCGCAGGCTGGGAGTGGGGGGGAGGAGGCCATGCACACACCCCCCACTCCTGCACACGCCCCAGCACACCCACACTCTGCACACGTTTGCACACACGGCAGCTGCCACACAGACTCCTGCATACACCCACAGGCCCTCACACATCTCAGCACACCCACAGTGCACACGTTTGCACACACGGCAGCTGCCCCACACGGGCCCCTGACGCAGGCCACAGGCCAGGCTGCTCATGGCCTCGTGAGGACAGCGGTGTCACCTCTGCGAGCCCAGCGTTTGGAGACTGGCTGTGCCCCCAGGAAGGGCTGGTGTGCTCCCCTGGTGTAGGGCGACGGGAAGAGGAGGCCAGGGGTGCTGCTCAGCACCCTCCATGCCCAGGACGGCCCCCACCACCAGGAATGGACCCTGCCCCGAGGTCAACGTGCTGAGGTGGAGCAACCCCGACACCAAGTCAAACACGGGCTCTGACCGACCACGCCGGCCGGCGACAGAGGGAAAGCACCGAGGGACACGCGTGGGAAAGCACTGCTTCCGAGGCAGGGCCACGCCTGACCCGCTGGCCCCACTGAGACTCCCAGACTCCCCTGCCCTAGCGGATGGCTGACCTCTGCCGCTGCCGCTGCCGCAGGCGCTCAGCCCACGCGCTCCGGGGAGGGCAGGAGGCAGGGCGAGGCCTCTCTTAGCATTCTGCTATTGCCACAGCCACAGCCACAGCTGCCACGGCCACAGCAGCCACAGCCACAGCTGCCACGGCCACAGCAGCCACAGCCACAGCTGCCACAGCCGCCACTGCACAGGCAGCAGCACCCAGGCCTTTCCCCAGGGCTGCTCTGCAAGCCAGTCTCCTCCCGGTTAACCCTGAGGCCCTGGCAGCCACGGTGACGGAACGCCACTCCTGCGTTGCTGGACTCAGACCAGGACATCCGGATGGGACGCACGGAGAGCACAAGACCCCTCAGCGAGCGGCGGCGGCGCAAAACCTCCCCCTTCGCCCCCACAAGCCTCCTTCCTCTCCTCAAAGCACTTCCAAGCAGCGGGGGCACTGCAGGGATGTCCGAGATGGAGCGGAGGAGGGACCTCGTCGTGGGTGGGCCACACTCCTGCCCCAGGGGCCGCGCCACCGCCCTCGGGTTTGGGGAAAACGCCACCAAGACCGACAATGGGTCCAAGAACAGGAACATGGCCCGGCTGCTGGCTCAGGGCTGAGCGTCAACCTAGGAACCAGGAGGTCAGGCACAGGCCCGGGCTGCAGGCTCGATCCCCAGTGTGGGGCGTGCAGGAGGCAGCCGATCCATGATTCTCTCTCGTCATGGATGTTTCTATCTCTCCCTCTTCCTTCCTCTCTGAAGTCAATTAAAACAAAAATTCAAAATAAAAGGAACAGGAACACAGAGACGCCTGGCAGAGGGGGGGTCCCTGCCCACAGAGGAGGCTGCCGGCCCCAATTAATGCGGGTACATCTGTCGGGCGGTCGGAGGACCGGCACAGTCCCCCGCGGACAGCTGCCTGCAGGCGGCGTGCGAGGTGCGGGCGCCGGGGGAGGCCGCAAGCTGGTTACCATGTGCCTGGGAGAGGGAGGGAGGGCAGGATGGGAGGGAGGCGGCTCTTTTTATAGCAAGAAAACAAACAAATGGTTTTGCTCTAAGAAGCCAAAAAGGGAAAGAGAGAGCGAGCATGTGTCTGACGTCCTGGACGGGCACTCAGAGCGGCCATCGTGGTTGCCCGAGGAGCGAGGAGCGAGGCCAGGAGCAGGCACGCCGAGGCCAGGACCCGCCTTCCCGCCCCCCGACAGCCAAGGACGAGCTGGCCGGTGCCACCCAGCCTCGGCGATGCGCTGGGCACCACCCGGGCACTGTGCCTCCCACCCTGTGCGGAGCCCAGGGACGCTGGACGGTTGCTCCCCCAATTGCACAGCCTTGGGGCTCAGCCAGTGCATGTGGCCCCCGGTAGTGAGGGGGGGGAGGCAGGGCTGGCCCAGCTCCGAGCCCCGCCCACCGTGCCGTCAGGAGGCACCAAGGGCCGTGCCCAACGAGCCAGCCTTGAGCAGAACCCTCCCGAGTCTCCCTCATTCCCCTTCCCTGTCCCCCTCCTCCGTCCTCTGTGCTTCTGAACCCCAAACTGGTTCAAGTCACCGTGACCGCGGCCTCTGGGGTCCCCCCACCCCGCATGGGAGCTGGCACTGTGCTCCCCGCCTCCTGCCTTTGTTCGCGCCCCTAGAAGCCCGGCTGCTCCTCCGTGAGAACGCTCAGCCCATAATAAGCAGCATGAACTATTTATGCCCCGCGAACGTCTTTATTATTATTTTTCTCTCCTCCAGAAACAACCGCCCGCAGTCCTGTCGGGTCCCCGCCGCTGGGGCCTGGAGGGCGGCCCGGAGCTCCCTCCGGCCCTGCCCGGCGAGCAGACGGCGTGTGGGCGTGCGGTACCAGCCTCCTGGCAATCGGAACAGCTGTTCCCGTTAGAAAACGCTAATTGCCATCCATCAGGACGGCACCTACCCGCATTGACATGCAGGCGCGCACGCAGGGAGATCTACATCGCCCCGCGCCACGCTCGCCGCATGCTAACTAGCGGAAGCGGCCAAGGCCGGCACCTCCTCCGGAGGGGACCCGCCCCAGGACCCTCGGCAAGGGAAGGGCGTCCCTCCATGGGTGTCCCCCTCCCCCGCCCTGGCCTCTCACCCGCCCGCCCGCCCGCCCGCCTGCCCTGGGGGTGGACATGGGGTCCGGGCCTCTGAACAGAGGGGACCCGCCCCAGGACCCTCGGCAAGGGAAGGGCGTCCCTCCATGGGTGTCCCCCTCCCCCGCCCTGGCCTCTCGCCCGCCCGCCCGCCCGCCCGCCTGCCCTGGGGGTGGACATGGGGTCCGGGCCTCTGAACAGGACGCCTGCGGAGACGGGACGTCCCTCGGAGCTCTCCTCCTCCAGGTGGACCGGGCGGCCTGGCTCCGAGCAAAGTCGGGGCGCCCCCACGTCTCCCGGGAACCAGAGCTTCCAAATTAGAAGGGCGCTCCCCAAGCTTCCCACCCGAGCGCGTGGCGGGGGGGCTCTGGGTTCTCGGCCCCAGCGGCCCCCTCTCCTGTGTGTGCCGCCCCCAGGTGTGCCCGTGGCAGGTGGAACCGCGCTCTGGCCCAGCCTCCATCCTCTCGCCCTAGGGCACGGGTTTCACGAGCCCCTTGGGCCGCCATGTGGGTGACACACCCCACTTCCCTACCCAGGAGAGAAAGCCACCGCCCGTGGGAAGCTGTGGGCCTCCGGGACAAGCCGCGCCCCCCGCCCCCCGCTCCCGGCCGAGCACAGCTGCCTGGGCTCCAGCCCTGGGGGCACCGTCACGCTGAGAAAAATGATAACCAGCCCTTCCCTCCGACTCCGAAAACGAGGCAAACCGGCCGCATCCACTGCTTCCCAGACAGACGGTGAGCCTGTGCCCGCCCGGGCGAAGCACGCCAGCTTCTCTGTCTGCCACATGCAGGCGCGTCCAGGGTCCCCGCGGCCCTGCAACGCCAGCTGGGAGGATGCTCGGTCTCCCGCGGGGGTGGCCCACCCAGTGCCACGCTCCTGGGTGGTGGGGGCGGTCGGGGTGCGGGCAGAGCCCGAGGCCGGGCGCGGGCTCCGGGGAAGAGACAGCCAAGCATTTTGCAAAGAGCCTGCGAGGCCCGGTGAGATACTAAATCATTTAAAAGCCAGTCTGTCCTTGCCTGGGGGACGTTGTGAGCCACAGAATCTTCTAGAATAACGACCAAGCCAATGCCGTGCTGGCTCACAAACAAGAGGCAACGTTCAATAGCTTTTATTGATCTCGGAAAGGAAGGGAGAGGGAACGAGAGAAAGACACATCACTGATGAGAGAGACTCAGCCTGCACGCCTCCCACTGGGGATCGAGCCCTCAACCCAGGCAGGTGCGCTGGCCGGGGGTGGAACCGTGACTCCTGGCTTATAGGCCGACGCTCAGCCACTGAGCCCGCCGGCCGGGCCTGAGGAAGCATTTCGAGGGAGACGGCTAAAGCGAGGTCCAGAAACCTACTATGTGTGGAGCCCGTGCCCTTAAGGAAGCCACGTGGGGACAGGAGACGGGTGAAGGGGACCCGGGACCAGGAGGGCGGTCGATGGCGGGGAATGCAGAGCGGCGGCCGCTGCCGGCTTCACGCACCTTCCAGGGCTCCTGGGCAGAGGACGGAGGGCAGGGCCTGGGCGACACCCACTTCATTAACATCCTCCCCCCAGACCCGGACCATAGGTCTGTGTGAACTCGGTGAGCGGTTCCCGGTCCCTCCACCAGGTCGACATCCCGGTCAGCCCTCGGCAGCTGCAGGCGCCGCACCCAGCGCATCCTGCCCTCTGACCCCCGCCTTTGCTCAGCGTCCCCGGGAGCCAAGGTCACTGGTGCACCCCGCCCCTCTCGAGGAGAGAGATGGCTGTTCTGCCCCCCGTGCTGCCTCCCCTCCAGCCCCCCCCCCACACACACACAGGCAGGCTCACCTTGACTCCACGTCTAATTCCATTTTTATCCCCGGCGTTTGCTGACACGCGCTTTCTCTTCTCTGCCCACAGAACACAGATGCCTTTGAAAGCGCCGGGCCTGGGAATCCTCAGGGCGCCTCGCAAACCAGATAAACAGTTTCCTGCCGACCCGTAACGTCCTCCCGGCCCCTCTGCCCGCCGTGGGGGTCACCTCCGGCCCAGGTGTCCGCGGAGGAGACCGCGGAGAGGATTCTAGGGCATCGCGTCGAGGGGCCCGGCCGGGTGCCCGTGGGGCCGCGAGACCAGCGAGACCAGCGAGACCAGCGAGACCAGCGTCCACCTCCAGGGAGGCCCATCACCCGCCCTCGGGGCCTTTCGAGAAAAACCCACTGAGTCTCCAGGCGCCGTCTGCAGGATGACCGGCGGGGGCCGTCCCTGTGAGCGTCCCAGGGTCTGGATGAGGTCGGTACCGGGGGGAGGGGGACACTGGAGGGGAACAGTGGGGGTCATGCAGAGGTCACCCTTCCTCTCATCTTCCTCTCTGACGGTATTTTTAATACATTTTTATTGATTTCAGAGAGGAGGAGGAGAGAGAGAGAGAACCATCAATGATGAGAGAGAACCATGGATTGGCTGCCTCCTGCACACCCCACACTGGGGACCGAGCCCACAACCCAGACGTGTGCCCTGACCGGGGATGGAACCCTGACCTCCTGGTTCCTAGGTCGATGCTCAACCACGGAGCCACGCCGGCCGGGCCTCCCTGACAGTCTCGAAGGCGAGAGTGGGTAGCAGTGTCCTCAGAAAGCAGAGGAGCAGGTCCCGACCCTCAACCCCTGCAGGCGGGGCTCTATTTGGACTTGGGGTCTTTGCTGAGGGCTCAGAGCTCAGGTGAGGGCCTCCTGCAGTGGGCGGGCCCTGACCCCACGGCTGCTGTCCTTCCGGGGGGAATGTGGACACAGGCAGGGGGGACACAGACACAGAGGTGAGGAGGTCCCACGATTAGAGAGGCAGACTGCACGGACACCCCTACCCGCCAGGGGTGGCAGCGATGCAGGTGACCCCCCGGGTCCCAGAGGGAGTGGGCCCGGGTTCCGGACTCCCCACCTCCAGGATCAGGAGAGAATAAGTCTCTATTGTTTTAGGGCCGCTGCCCCCCATCAGTGGTCCTGTGTGGCAGCCCCTGACACCCCCCCAGGCACCTGGATTGGGGCCCCGCCCACAGGCCCCTCCTACTGCGGCGGCTCTGATGAGACCCTGTGGGTGTGGCCTCTCCTCACCCCTCCCATCTGGGGAGCAGCCAGCGCTTCCAGTGCCTCTGCAAACTCTCACCTTAATTGCTCCTAATGCTCCAACACCTGGTGACTAACAGGCTCTAATTGGGCAGCGCCAGGCGGGGTCGGGGACAGGGACAAGGACGGGGACGGGGTCGGGGACGGGGACGGGGACAGGGTCGGGGACGGGGACGGGGACGGGGACGGGGACGCGCTGCAGCCCTGTCACTGGGCCTCGGTGCCCAGGAGTCACCAAGGAAGAGCACTGGCCACCTCCTGTTTCTAAGAAAACGTCCCCCCAGCGCCAACGAGCAGCTTTACCTCCACCCACCCACGCGGGGCCAGGACGGGACGGGAAGACGCCAAACGCAGACGGCACGAAAGGTCACAGTGCCCGCGGGGTCCGGGCCGTCCGTGTGGGCAGCCAGGAGCGTCCGGAGGCGGCGTGGAGGGCTGGGGGCGCGGACAGCCGGGAGGGCGGACAGCCGTGGGTGTGGAGAGCCATGAGGAGCTGGTCCAGCCGCCTCGAATTTATAGAAATGGGGGGGGGGGGGCGGGAGAGGGGGCGGGGGGGGGGGCTGAAGCTGGTCTCAGCACTCTTCCTGAATCTTCTCCAAATGCATGTAGCCAGGGGGCAGGAGCCAGGTGTTTCTAGAAGGACTCGGTCACCAAGCTCCGGTCTCGCTGGGGGCAGCAGGCAGGGCCCCGAGGGAGGGAGGAGCCGTGGCATCTCTCAGGTGGGGCACGTGTCCCACCAGCGGCAGCCAGACTCCCGAAGCGGCAGGAATGCATCCGCCCGAGTGTGGGGAGATCCCCTTGGCTCCGTGTAACCACATAAAGCCCCGCTCTCCCTTCCCCGCCATCACCATCGCCACCGCCACGGCCACCGGGAGCGCCTGGATGCCGACCGGGCGGCGCGATGGATGGCGCGGGAGGCGGATCACTCCAGGTGACTGGCGGGAAGTCGCACGGCGCCACGCGTGGGTCCGTCCCAGGGCAGACAGGCGGGTTTGGATGTTGGGGTGCGGGTGACCGCCGCGGGTGCCCGTGCACAGCTAGGATGCCCTCCACCTGCCCACCACGCCGCGTGGGGGATGGTGACGTGTGCTGACCACGGGAGCGGCTCCACACGGGCCTCCCAGGCCTGCCCTTCGTCCCCTTCGTAGTGAAACCAGAGCCCTGGGCGGAGCTCCCGTGGGTTCCACGGGTCTTTCTAGAAATGATCGAAAATGAGGGGCGTGGGCACCCTCCAGTTCATAGCCAGGGGGTCAGAAGCACAAGGGGCTGGAGGCGTGTGGGCCTGGGTCTGCCACCAGCTCCGCTGTCACTGCCGGAGGGGAGGGCAGCCCCACACGAGGTGGCACGGGCGAGCACCCGGCCCTCTGAGCCGACAAAGGCGTCACCGGGCCCAGGAGCAGGGGACGGTCAGGCCCGCCCTGGCCTCTGGCGATTTGTGCCGACACCAGTCAGTGGGCACCACACCCTGGCCCCCTCCGCCCCGCTGAGCTCCTCCGCGGCCGGGCTGGCGGATTTCGGGGCACAGGGAGCAGCCACTCCTCACAAGTCCCCCGACACATCCCCGGGGACCTGCCGATGCCCTGGAGCCACGGCCCACGGTCTGTGCCCTGACGCAGCTGAACGCCTGTGGTCCCGGAGCGAAGAGAAGGGCCCGTGAACCGTGTCCATCACGAACGGCAGCTCAGCACAGGCATGGCGGCCGCAGCCTTACCTGGCGGGGCAGGTGCGCTCTGTTCTCCGGGCCCTGGGAGGCCCCACGGTCCCTCCGGAACTGCCTGGGGGTGGACAGTGGCAGTGGCGGTGGCGGTGGCAGGTGGCTGGGGATAGGTGTCGGCAGGAAGAGGCTCAGAGCTCAGAGAAGGCCGCTGCCTCCCACCTGAAGGAGAAGAAAAGGAAAACGCTGAGCTGAGCGCCTTGGGAGCAGAGGTCTGTTTGATATGAAGCAAACCCTGCAAGCAGCCCCCCCACCCCTCATCCCCCCAATCCCCAGGCCCTGCCACGCCCTCGGCCGGACCACGCCCAACACACCCAGCCCAGGCCCTTCTTCCAGTGCCACGCCCAGGCACAGCCCTCCTGGGAGCCCCCCCGCCCCAAGTTACTGGGGGGCCCTCACCCCTGAAGTGAGGGAGGAGGCCCCAGAGCTTGAGGTCCTGGTGACCTGGGCATAGGGATGCCAACCTCTGGCCTCCGTGTGTGGCCTCAGGGGCTCACAGAGCGTCAGCCTGATGCCTGTCTGCCCCTTGCCTCACCCTCCCCCCATCTGGGAGCCCTTGGGGACAGCATCACCATGTGGAGGTGCGTGGACACCTTCCTGGTGACTTGCATGTGACCGCCATGGAGGCAGGGGGAGGAGCTGATGACCTTGCCCAGCCCTCTCCCGCCTCGGACTCCTGAGCCTGGGGTCACCTGCCCTCATGGCATCACCCGCCAGGGGCCTCAGTCCCCCCCACCCCCCAATCGAGGAACCGCTGGAGAAACACGAAAGCTCCTATCTCAGTTTGGGGGTCACTCGGGGCCCACGCCATCGGAACTCCTAAGACCTCGACAGCTCCGTGCAGAAACGACTCGATGTTTTGATGACAGAGAAACCGTCGCCCGGACGGACCACAGATCTCGAGTCAAAGAGATCTCGTCCCCACGGCTCCTGGGCGCGCCCATGGCGGGGTCGGCGACAGCAGCCCCATCCACGTCTGCAAAGAAGCAGCAATCGGGCCATGACGCCGAAGCGCCCACGCTCGGGGCTGGGAGACCCGTCCCAGGGGCCCACCTGCAGGGGCAGGAAGGCCACAGCCACGCGTGCCCCCAAGGCCTCCGTCCGGACCGTTGCCCGTCAGCTCTCATGCCCGGAGACGACACGGAAAGCGTCCTCACCCCTGACCCCCGCGCTGGCCCCTGCACGCCTGGCACAGGGCCCGGAGTCCACGCCGGGGCCTCTGTTGCACCAGGCAGGGACGAGCACAGGGCCCACGGGGTTGCGGTGTGGACAGGTGGGCACACAGAGCAGTGCAGGGGCGGCACACCTGCCCCCTGGAGCACATTGCCCCCGTCAGCCGCCCAGCAGATAACCAGAGCCTGCCCCCCTTCCAGCAGGGACGGGCCCCCTAAAGGCTGCAGGTGCAGAAGCTGGTGCGGACGGGCAGACGAGGGTGGACGGGCAAGTGAGGGCCAGCGCAGCCCGCCTCCCTCTCCTCCCCCGCCTCCTGCCCTGTCTCTGGGTGTGGACACGGACCGCCGTCCGGCAGAGGAGGCCCCTGCTGGGCTCTGGTCACCAGCAGCCACGGGTTGGAACCGGTAAGAGGGCCTGGAGGAAGGACAGGGAAACCGGATGAGGCAAGAGGGCACCGAGACTCGGTTCCTGCAGACCCTGCCCGACGTCTGTGCCGTGGCTGCCTCCACGGAGCCGCATGGGGCAGGGAGGAGGAGGAGGTGGGTGTGGGAGTGGCTGCAGGACCCTTCAGAGGACAGGGAACAGGTCCAGGGCTCTCCGTTGCCCCCGGGCTCCCGGATCACTAAGCCACCAATCACGGGGCGGGCGAGGAGCACTGTGTGGCCATCTGTCTGGGGAGCTGGGGAGCAGGTGCCCGCTGGGCAGGAAGCTGGCCCGGGTGACCTCGCGTCCTGGCCCATCTTGGCTTCCAGGAGGGAGCCAGCAGCCCCCCGTTCCAGCAGCTCGGCCCGGCCAGAGCCTCTCGGACAGCAACCCGCGGCCTGAGCCCCGGGCGGGGTGAGGCCGAGTCAGGGCAGCAAGGACCGGGCGCTGAGCGGGACTCCGGCCCTCACTCCGTCCCGTCTGTCCCGGTCGGGAAGCTGGGGGCAGGGATCACCTCGCCAGTCAGCAAGCCTCGGCGGGAGGAAATGGCGGGTCCAGAGGAGAAACGGGCCAGGCAGGGAGGGGAGCCGTGCCTGACCTTCCCCGCTGCCCCCGCCCGCTGCCCAGCGGGAGCGGAGACCCGCCCAGGGCCCTGCGTGTGGAGGAGCAAACGTCTGCAGAGGTTCCCACCCGCACGCCATCCCGGGAGCCCGCCGGGCAGGGCTGAGCCTGGGACAACTCCTGGGCAGTCCGGCCACCTCCTGCTGCCACCGGAGACGTTAAGGAAGCCCCGCCCACTCGGGAGGCGCCAGCGGCCTCAATGGAGGGACACTTCAGGTGTCGCGATGCTTCTGTCCATCGCACCCTGGCTCCCAGCCCCAACTCCCTTCACACCACGGGTCCCCGCGGCAGAGGGGCATCTGGGACGGGCCGCCGGAGCCTGGCCGGCCTCACCCCCACGCCATCCGGGGCCTCACCCCTACGCCGCCCGGGGCCTCACCCCCACGCTGTCTGCAGGAGCCAGGTGCGGCCTGTGCTTCCACGGAGCTGCCTCTCCAGCCCCTCGCGCCTCCATTTCCCCAGCTGAGCAGGTGGCACAGCACGAGGTCGTCAGCAAAACCCCTTCTGACCCTCCGGTTGGGCCAAAGCCCAGGAAAGGAGGCATTTGCTAGAAGTTTCCAATGAGCACATGTGACTTTACAATCGGAGAAACGCCGAGACACGAAGGGGGCGTCCACACACACCCCCCCCCCCCGCCGGCCCCTGATGGTGGCGGAGGGGCCTCACGCACCCGGGGGCAGAGCCAGCTACGTCCCAGCTGAGGACGGAGCCCCAGAACTGCCAGGTGTGGACGGAGGTTCACGGAAAGCCGCCCCGCTGGCAGGAGGCCCGTGGGCGTGCTCCGGGCGGGCCCGGGGGTCCTCGTGGCCCCAGGGGACTCAGCTCTGACCCGGGGACCCCTGGCCGGCAGGGTGGCCCACAGGGCACCACGCCCGGGTCTGGCCAGCGTGCAGGCCATGTGGGTGAGAGCGAGGCGCGCAGCCGCGGCTGGCAGCCGGCCACCCGCCCGCGGACGACATGCTGATTTCTATGCACCACTGGGCCTGCCGGGTCCCACGACCTTGGCGTCCGGGGCCACGGGGGAAGGACACGTGCGCGCTCGGCCCCTCCGCCGCGCATCTATTAACATTCACCGAGTCGGGGCTGTAATTACAGCGAGTGATTAACGGCCGCGGGCGCCTGTCACGCGGGAGCAGATTAACGGCAGAGGCTGGCGCGCCGCGCTCTCCTCGGACCCTGTGCCTCTCAGACACAGCCGGCGCCCGGGAGCGGTGATTAATGGCGGGAGGAGAGCGGGGCATCGCTGTGGCACTGTCTCGGGCTTTTTCCTCTTGCTGGCCTGGCAGGGGGGTGCAGGGGGGTGCGGGGGGGGGGGGCAGGCCTCGCTCCACCTCCCCAGCCACCATGCACCCCGGGCAGTGGCTCCCCAACCAGAGGGGGAGGCAGGGCAAGGCCACATCCACGTGGGCCACGGGCACTGGGAGCCAAGAGACACAGCCCTTCCCACCCCTTCCCGACGATGCCCAGGGCCGCTCCCGGGCAGAGGCCTCGGCCAGGACTATAGCCATTCAGGGAGGGCGCCAGGTCCGCAGGACACCTGCCCAGGCAGCAGAGGGCGCCAGGGAGCCTGGGGCTGGGGCACCCTCCTGAGGATGCTGGGCAGAACCCCCAGGCGGATTGTGGGGGGGGTCGTTGCAGGCACACGGATGTTCTGGTATCCACACAGATGAAATGGCGCTGTGTTCATGTCATAGGCTGACACACAGCGTGAGACGTCACCCATTCATCCAGGTATTAAACCGCCCGTGTTGGGTGCTGGGAAGCAGATCATTTAGTCCAGTGATGGCGAACCTTTTGAGCTCAGTGTGTCAGCATTTTGAAAAACCCTAACTTAACTCTGGTGCCGTGTCACATATAGAAATTTTTTGATATTTGCAACCATAGTAAAACAAAGACTTATGTTTTTGATATCTATTTTATATATTTAAATGCCATTTAACAAAGAAAAATCAACCAAAAAAATGCGTTTGCATGTCACCTCTGACACGCGTGTCATAGGTTCGCCATCACTGGTTTAGAAACAAAGTCCTGCCTAAGAGGCTCTCGGTCTGTGGTCACAGGAACCCGGCACGTGACGAGGGCTCTGAGGACGAGGCCGCACAGGGGCCCACAGGGCACGGCTCTGCCCTCGTGGGAGGGGCTGGGGCGGGAAGGGCAGGTAGCGGAGGTGACCCTGAGACAACCTTGAAGTCAGTAACTCCGGCTGGAAGCCCATCACCATCACACCCGGCCAATGGCCACGCCCCAGCTCCCACGGGCCCTGCCCACAGCGAAGGGCAGCGCAGGGCGGCCGGGCAGGCCTCGCAGCCACAGTGCAGCCCCTTACGTGCCGTGTGGCCTCCAGCGACGCCCCAACATCCCGTCCTTCCCTCTCTCCTCGACGGAAGTCACAAAGGTGACAGAGGGCGGTGCGGGCTCGGACGAAGGGCTCTGTGACCCGGCCGGCCCCGAGACCCGGGTGACCCCGGACCCTTCTGCCGTGTGTGTGCGGAGAGAGTACAGACAGCACTCAGCACACTCAGCCACGGCCCAGGTGACCACGCACGCGTGCCGGGCACCGCACTCACCAGTGTGCACTGGCACCTCACTGAACCCCGCATCGACCCACGAGGAAGGTTCTAGAACCGCCCCAGCTCGCACACCTACTCCAGGAGCTCTGAGTCGGCCGGGCCCGCGTCACCCTCCTCCTTCCAGAAGCCTGGCTCCAGCTGAGACGCTCTCTCCAGCACCTCAGTCGAGGTCTCCCCCGCCCCCCGCCCCCCACCAGCCCCGGGCCCAGGCTCCGTGCCACAGCCAGAGCGTCCCGGACAGCCAGGGGAGGGTCAGCTGCTGCGGCGTCAGCCAGCATCCCCGCGTGACCGACGTCCGACCCAGCAAACGAAGAGAATCCCATCGCATGACACGCTCCGTCCGCACGGGGTTAGGGCCCAGCAGGAAGGGAAGGCATTGAACCAAGACGCAGGCCTCCGCGCGGCCCCTGCCCTGAGGTCCCTGCAGCTCCCTCCTGGGCCCACAGAGCCAGGCCGCTGACCTGTGCCTTGTCCGTCTGTCTGTCCTGCCGCCCAGGCGCAAGGCCGCGGGCTGCTCCGAGGTCTCCCTGGCCGTGCGCGGCGGGGCAGGTGGGACAGAGGACGCCGAGCGGGGGGCGTGATGGCGTGGCCCCGCCGTGGAGGACACTCCCTGCAGCGGGCACGTAATAGGACTCATTCCTGGGGGGCGTGGCCGTCTCGTGCTGAACTGCACCCCGAAGCCTGCCTGTCCCCTGGGGGCCCCTCTCTGCCTGCCTCCCGCCAGGCCCCTGCGCGCTTGGAGCCTGGGTGGGTGGCCCCGACGCCACGCCCTGCCCGCCTTCCTCCTGGTCAGTCGCTGCCACCGTGTCACTGCGAGCAGGACCCTCCCCGCCTGTGTCCTGCCGACGGCATTGATGGCGCCTCTCCTGGGGCCAGGCCTGGGTCCGAATGAGAGGCTCCTGCCCCACACACGTGTCCCTCGCCAAAGCCATCATGCCCAGACACGGAGGACCAGTGCTGAGCGATCCCACTCACGGGCGGTCCCCGGAGCAGTCAGACCCACGGAGCCGGGGGGGGGGGGGGGGGGGCGGGGGGGGAGCAAGGAGTGATTCAGGCACGGATGTCAGGTTGGAGACCGACGGGCTGGCGGCTGCACAGCGTGGATGCGGGTAATGCCGCTGCCCTGGGCCCGTAAACACGGCCTACACGGTACATTTACGCCGCGTGCGTTCACCAGGATAAATGTAGACAGGCCGGCAGGCACGCTGGGCCCTGGGGGGCGGAGGGGTGTGCGGGAGGTGGGGGGGGTGCCTCCTCCTGGCCAGGCCTCCCTAGCTGCTGCCAGGACTCAGCGCCGAGGACCTGCGGGCACAGCCCTGGGCCACCTGGGCAGGGGGCAGTGGAAAGCCCGCCGACGGCCACGGCAGCCTCGCCGCCCTGAGAGGCAGGGCCGGGGACGCCTGTGTGCCCACTCGGGGACTTCCCCGTCGTGTCAGCGTCACCGGCAACGTCAGGGAACGTCCCCTTCTGAAGACACCCCCTCCGTCCTGCCCCGCTCCCACCAGCGGCGCCAGGAAGCCCTCAGCGGCCCTGACTGAACACCAGGCTCGCGGCCCCTCCAGCCCGTGAGCAGCGGCCGCCGGTCGGCCAGGGATCCGCCCGGTGCCGGCGGGAGGCGCAGAGCGGCCGCGGAGCGAGCGCCGTAATTACAAGGAGATAAGACGATCAGGTGTAATTAAACCGCGTCCGCAGGCAGACCCTCCCCTCCCCAGGCCCGCAAAATAAATTACCCGGACGTCGGCAGGGCTGAGCTATGGAAACAATTAAACAGAAATTAAATCTAACTCCCGCCCGCTCCCAGCACAGAGGAGCGTGTGGCTTCCCTCTCCCTCCTCGCCGCTCGCTGCTGGGACGGTGACGGGAATTAATCACCGGGCAGGCGACGAACGCGATCCATCACCCGCCAGCGCACCGGCCCACGGACCGACGCTCTCGGCCGCTGGACAATGCGGAGGAGACGCCGTCTGGGAGGACGGAGGCCAGGCCGAGGGGGTGGCTGACAAGTGCGTGTGGCCCCGGGGACGGACCAGCTTCCTCCGGGCGGGGTCCAGCCGGAAGGAGGCGTGGAGACAGCCCCGTGTCCCTGGGCCTGCACATCCCTCCGAGCGAGGCGCACACGTGTGCATACGCTCATGTACACGTGTGTGCGTGTGAATATATGTGCACATGCACAAACACGCGTGCATGCACACACATGCACACACCCCACCTCCCCCAGAGAGGCCCAGGGTTCAGCTCAGGACCCACGGTGCAGAGGGAATAGAGCCACGTTGGCGTCACCCACGAGGGGTTGCACCAGGGAAGGACTCGGGAGCCAACGCTCCCTTGGTCTCGAGAAGAACCGGTGGCGACCGCCTCACCTGCCCCACTTGCTCTCGGAGCCTCTGAGCTACCGCCCGGCCCGCCTCCGCCTCCCAGCGACCATCCTCCCGCCTTCGCTGTCCCCAGCCTGAGGTCTCTCATTACCAGTGAGCAGCTCGAGGCCGGGCCGGGCTCTGCACTCTGCACACTGCGCATCCCCAGGCCTCACAAAATTCCCAGCCTAAACGTGCGCCTGCGACAGACGGTCACACACTTCATCGCCCCACCTGACGACGGCAGGGCCTCCTATGGGCCGTGGGCCCCACGTGCCCCACCCCTGAGGGACGAGAAGGGAGGGCGGGGCGGCCTGTTCGTGCGCCTGGTGGTCCCGTGCGTTCTCTCCCAGCCCCGAGCCCAGCTGGGTCTCGCACATCTGTGGTTGGGGGGGGGGGGGGGTGCCTGCTTCCCCACTGGCCCGCGTGTGAGAGCCTACCCCGTCCTCCAAGGAGGCTCTGAGCCGTGCACACGGCGCCGTCTGCAAACCGAGGGCCCCTCCATCTGCTCCCACGCTCCCCACTTCCCCGGAAGAACCTGCTCGGGGTGCGTGCGCACAGATGAGCAGACTTTATTCCTGTGAACCCAGTTGGTCCTGGAGCGCCGGCAGCCACAGTAAGAGAAGTGCGCCAGGGACCGAGTCGGGGTTTGCAGGGTTGGACTGTGTGTCCCCCCTGGTCCCCCCGCCCCGGAACGATAAGTGAGGGCCTAACCCCTGGTACCTTAGTGGGAACAGGGACTTTGCAGATGTGATTACGGTGTAGCTGAAGCCCGGCCGGCGAGGCTCAGGGGCTGAACGTCCACCTAGGAACCAGGAGGTCACGGTCCGATTCCCGCTCAGGGCACAGGCCCAGGTTGTGGGCTCCATCCCCAGTGGGGGGTGTGCAGGAGGCAGCCGATCCATGGTTCTCTCTCATCAGGGATGTTTCTCTCTCCCTCTCTCTTCCTCTTGAAATTCAATAAAAAATATTTTTTTAAAAAGCTGTAGGTTAAGATGAGGTGATGCTGGCGTAGCTGGGCCCTGGCCCCATATTATGGGGCCCTTACAAGAGGAGAGGACACGCAGGGAGGGGCCAGGTGAGGCTGGGGGCTGCAGCCAGCAGGAGCCGGAGGGGCGGACAGAACCTCCCCCAGAGGCTGCAGACCAGCTGAGCCTGCCCAAGGCCCTCCCACCCCCGCACCCCCCCACCCCCACAGGCTCTGTCCCCACTGCAGCCAGGCCGACCCGCAGCCCCGCCCACCGGGCTCCCCCCTCGCCTCCCCTGCCCACCTGCGGCCTCACAGGTGTGGCAGAACTGGGGCAGCGTCTATTTTTAACGCCCACGGTGCCCTCACTCCCGCTTCAGGGCCTCAGGGAAGGCGCTCAGAACACACCTGCAGAAGGAAGGCAGGAGCTGAGGGGCCGCCCCGGGGGAGCCAGGGGCGGGGGGAGGGGGACGAAGTGAGCAGGTAGAACTGAAAACACTGCTCAGTGTCAAACCCCCCCCATGGTTCCCTCTAAGACCCCACTTCACGCCCCGAGGGCTGCTGCCATCACGCGCCCGCCGCCTGTCTGTACACACGTGTCCCTGGGCCAGTGACGGCGAACCTTTTGAGCTCGGCGTGTCAGCATTTTGAAAAACCCTAACTTAACTCTGGTGCCGTGTCACATACAGAAATTTTCTGATATTTGCAACCATAGTAAAACAAAGACATATTTTTGATATCTATTTTATATATTTACATGCCATTTAACAAAGAAAAATCAACCAAAAAATGAGTTCGAGTGTCACCTCTGACACGCGTGTCATAGGTTCGCCATCACTGCCCTAGGACATGGCCGCGTGTAGGCCCCACGTGTCCCCTGGGCGGCCGCACTGTGACCTCCATTTAACCCTGTGTTTTCGGGAAGGGAACGTGCCACGGAGTGGGGTCAGCACCCGGTGTCACTCGGGACAGGACGCCAAACGAGGCCAATCCCAGAGTCCAGATGGAGCCCAGGGGCCAGAACGGTGTCAGGCAAAACCTAACTCGGGGAGAACTGAGGCTGTCAGGGACCCACCGAGAGCCGCCCAGAGCGGGCAACGGGGGGTGGTCTCTCCCAGGGTTCACCCCTCACTCCAGCCTGCACAGCCCGGGCCTCGGGGACAAATGAGACTGTGTCCGGCCTCGGGGTGCCCATGGCGGAGCTGGGGGGACGGCGATAAAGCCCAGATCAATCATCACAGAGCAGCCTGGCGTTCTGGCAGGTGTGTGCCCCCTGGCGGGGTGAGCACGGAGCTGGGGGTCACAAAGGATGGGCCTGGGAGCCTGAGGAGCAGCCCCCGGGGGGCCCCCTTTTAGCAGTGGATTCCAAGCAGCGTGGGGGTTAGTGGTGCAGAGTTGCATTGGAGGTGGGGGTGGCATTCTGATGGGTGCTCTGCCCCCCCAGGCCTCCTGGGCGTTGCCCCTGTGGGAGGGGGGAGCCCTGCGCCCAGGTCTGCGCACAGGTGCCTGCCCTTCGCTTCGGCCCGGGAGGCCCCAGGCGGGCGGGAAGCTGGTGGCTCCGGCTCTCTCTCCAGCCTCAGCATCCCCGGCACCTGAGTCACCCCACTTTTAAGCGCCGGTGAAGACCAAGCACACTGCGCGTGGAGAAGGCACCGTGGCTGGGGCTCGTCAAGGCACGGGGGGGGGTTGGGGGGGAGCCGGATAGCCACTGCGTCCAGCCACGCGTGCGCTGGCCGGAGAGACCGCCTCTCCCACACGGAAAGCGGACGGCCCCTCCGAGGCCTGGCCCCGGCCCAGCCCCGAAGGCCAGCCCCCAGGCCACTGTTCCCCACCCAGGGGACCTCGGCCCCCATCCCCCCTCCCTCTTCCCTTTCTCACATTTGGCTAAAAACATAGCAAAACACCCTCTCCCCCCCCTCCCCCAACAGACGCTCCGGGAAGCCAGGCCAGGGAGAGCGCTACCTCCCCGAGCCCCGCTGGGCCCTGCAGATGCGTGTTGGGCCGGTTTTTGTCAACCATCCTGTCCTCCGTGACTCACCTGCACCCCGGACACGCTTCCCTCTGGCCAGCGGCCACCGGCCAGCCCCGCCCGCTCACGGCACACGGCTCACGGCACACGGCACGCGGCCAGCGGTGGCTGAGCAAACCCAGCCCGGGAAGGGTCACGGCTGGGAGAGAGAACGGCCAGGAAGGGGGCAGACGGGTTCTCTGCGGTCACTCCTGTCTCGTGCCGGTGGGGAGAGCAGCTCTCGGTGTGGCCCCGGGACCCGGGTGGGCATAGAGGTGCTGAGGGTCGGAGGGGCGACCGGGGTCCCCTCGGGTCGGGGAGTCTGAGCCGCTTTTGGCAAGACCCGTGGTTATAATTTTGTCCTCGTTATAAAATAAAACACATTCACGGTAGAAAATGTAGACACTACGCACATCAAAAAAAGAAACATTTAAAATAGCCCGTAATCCCACTCACCCGAAATAACTCGGTCCGCACTGCGGCACGCGGCCTCCCAGATGGGCCTGTGCGGAGAGCGCTCGCGGTCCCCGCGGACCGCTCTGTATGTTCCGGACGTTCCCCTCCGTGACCTTTCCACTCAACTGTGTCTCAGACGGACCGTCACGTCTGCCCCTGCAGCCTCCTCCTCGCGGCCGCCTTAGCTCACGCTCACGCTCACGGACAGGGCGACCGGGGCCGCGAGGGGAGCGCTACCAGCAGGGAGGCATTAGGTAGGAAAGTGCCCTTTACGAACAAGTGGGCTTTGTGATTGCAGAAAATATGGTTCAAAAAATTCTTTTAAATATGTTTTCATTGATTTCAGAGAGGAAGGGAGAGGGGGAGAGAAACATCAGTGATGAGAGAGAGAAATGGATAGGCCGCTTCCTGCACGCCCCACACGGGGGATCGAGCCCTGGGCGTGTGCCCTGGCCCGGAATTGAACCGAGACCTCCTGGTTCATGGGTTGATGCTCAACAACTGAGCCACGCCGGCCGGACTAAAATAATCATTTTTCTCTTTAGTCCAGTTTCTGCAACATCAAAACACCAAGAATGCTGCCTGGCTTGAGGACATGGCACTCAAAAGCGAGACGCCTCGGCCGGGACACGTCTTCACCAGGACACGGCGCCACGGGTCCGGAGGGCTGACCGCTTACAGACGGGGCTGCGGCCTGAACATGTTCCCTCAAAATTCATCTGTTGACGCCCTGACCCTCAATGTGACGATATTGGGAGATGAGCCCTTTGGGAGGTGGTTCGGGTTAGATGAGGTCATAAGGTCATAAGGGTGGGGCCCCCATGATGAGATCAGTGCCCTTACGAAGAGTGACAGGCAGCCCCGGCCGAGCCCCTGGGCATGGGATGGCCTCGGTGCTGCAGGCATGGGTACACTCTGCGGGAACTGTCGCCTAACCCGCGTGGCGTCAGGCTCTGCGCACCGGGAGCCCCAGAGGGGGTGTCAGCCTTGCAGTCCGCTCTGATCTCTGTCCGGGACGCTCGGTGTGTGAGCTCTAACAGCTTCCTGTGGAGTCAGGACCGCGGCCTCAGCACAGACAGAGCCTGGCCCGGCCTTCAGCCCCAGCCGGGGAAGAATTCATACGTTTCCTACTGGCCTCCGCCCCGCAATGAACAGGAGCAGTAGATTAGATTCCGGGCTCAGCGTATATTCATGCAATTTCATTACGTGCCCATGAGCCAGCCTGGTTTCCTCCAAGATAAAACGGCCCTCGGAAACACGCGCTAAATGAATGGAGAGATTAACCGCCTAACGGGCGCGCGGGAGCGGAACCGAGGACAGGTCACCCATGGGGACAGAACGAGAGGGGCTGGCACCCACTACCCTGGCCACGCGGAGGCCCCCAGCGTCCGAGCCTCGTGCCCGCGGTGCGTGCCGTGCCCGCCCGTGAGCGGCAGCGGCCGTCCTCCGTGCTCTGGAGACTCAAGGGCAGGAGGGGACCCGGGTTGTCCCTTGTGATGCAGGGGCTGGTGCCACAGCCGCTCTGCACACGGGTCTGCAGAAAAGCAGCCCCAGAGCCCCAGACCCCATGGGTCAGAGCGAGCCCTGGCTGTAAGGGGCGCCGGGAGGCCCTGGGACACGCCGCCTCCTGGTGCGGCCTGTGGTGTCGAGGTGGTGACGGTGCGGGGGAGGAGGATCAAGGACATATGGGGGGGGGGGAGGGAGCCAGCTGCCCGGACTGAGATGGAGAACGAGGAGCAGGAAGGAAGGAAGAGGGGGGAGGAGAGACAGAGAGAACACTCCCCACAGCCCCGGAGGCAGCTGCTACCGCGGAGCTCCCCCACACACCACGCCCCACACCCCACGCCCCACACCGCCCACCACCACACCGACGGACACCCTGATGTCCACCCGCGGGGGCACCTGCCGCAGCACGGCCCCGGGCTCCCGGCCGCCTTTCTGGAGGCCCCGAGGCGGCCGTCCCTGCCTCCTGGCTCCATCGCGTCCCCGAGCCCCCCCACACACACACACACACACACTCTTACATAACTCAGGTCCTTCCTCACCCCACGCAGCACCGTCCTCAAGCCCCACCTCCTAGACACGGGGGTGTAACATCTGCTCGCACCGTTCTCCCCGAGAACGCACGCCTCCCCACACCCGCACCCCAAACTCGAACACTGTCACCTCCCCCACGCGGCCAGGGACAAAAAATAACACACGTACCACCACCCGCCACATCACTAAGGGCAAGAGAACGGGCCTACAGAGCAGGCCTCTCGTTCTAGAAAATCAGCAACGCAGCCTGGGGGCAGGAGGCCGGGAGGGGAAGTCTTGTCCACAGGCCTCACTTTTATTTTTTACTTTTTTATTTTATTGATGTCAGAGAGGGAGGGAAAGGGAGAGGGAGAGAGAAACATCCATGATGAGAGAGAACCATGGATCAGCTGCCTCCTGCACGTCCTACATGGGATCGAGCCCACAACCCGGACATGTGCCCTGACGGGGAATTGAACCGTGACCTCCTGGTTCCTAGGTCGACGCTCAACCCCTGAGCCACACTGGCCGGGCATAGTTCTTAGTTTTAAAAAAGAAAGAGAGGAGTCCACGCAGATGTGGCGCCCACTGACGGTCCCCAGTGCTCTGGGGGACGAGGTGTGGGGATGGGGTGTGGGGACAGCAGTGAGGCCCGGCTGGCCACTCCCTCCCCAGAGGCCACTCCGGCCCCTGGAGGCCGAGGGCGGGGCGGGGCGTGTGTGTCACACGTTAGCAGACTCATCAGTAAAAGCAACTCTCACCCCAAACAGCTGTGATCGTGTGAAATGATGGCTTTCCCACGACCTGTGGACCCTTTTTTAAAAATATTTTTTCATTGATTTCAGAGAGGAAGTGAGAGGGAGAGAGAGAAACATCAATGATGAGAGAGAATCAGGGATCGGCTGCCTCCTCTCGCGGGCACTGGGGTCTCCTCTGCTCTCCCCACCCCCGCCCCCAAAATCAAGGAAGTGACATGCTGAGCCGCGCAGGAGGCCGCGATGAGCCTGCATCCGTCTGGATAGAATCACCCACTGCTGGCCGGTCGGAGGGAGTCTGATTAGTTCTCGTCCCCCCGGCAGCACCAGCCACGACGGCTAAACATCTCACTCCGCATGAGCCAACAAGGCCGTGCTAAGCTCATACACACGCGTCCCGCAGCTCCTGGGACACACCCGCAGCGCACACCTCCCGACCACGGCCGCTGCAGAGTCTGGGAGGGGGCCCTCCTCCCGGCCACCAGGTCCCAGGGCCGGGCCCCCAGGAATGGATCCGTGGGTGACGGGGCCCAGGTGAGGGGCTCCCACCCAGGATCCCAGCAGGAAGGACTCGGCGAGCGGCAGGGATTTTACCTCCGCAGAGCGACTCTGCCTGGATGCCAGCCTCCCCCCCGCCGCCCCCCCCTACCCCCCACCCCCACTGGGGAGACCGAGGCTGGGGAGACCGCGGCAGGGGCGGGAACCTGAGCCGAGGCCCGCGCCGCCCACGGCCTCGCTGCCTCGGAGCAGGTGCGTGCAGGGGGCGGAGAGGCAGCGAGCGGCCTCGGAGGCCTGACGTTTCTTCAGGAACATCTGAGACGATGCGGATCTGAGCAAACAAGCCGCCGGGATCAATAACCCACAGAAACCACCACAACAGAGAGAGGCCTCAGCATGTGGGAGCACAGTCAGCGAGTCTTCGGGAAAAAATCGAAACCTCCGTGAGAAGGAAGAGGATGCTGGCCCGAGGCTGACGCTGGGCCGAGCGGGGACCACGCCCTCGGGAACGTGCGTCTGTCTGGGGGAAGGGCAGGGCAGCTGGCTACCCCCCACCCCCACCTTCGTGCAGCATCCTCCTCCATGAGGACAGACACTCCCTGCCCGGCCCGTGTGGCTCAGTGGTTGAGCATCGACCAGGAACCAAGAGGGTGCTGGTCCGATTCCCGGTCCGGGCACACGCCGGGGTGCGGGCTCCATTCCCAGGGGGGCGGGCAGGGGCGTGCAGGAGGCAGCCGATCCATGATTCCCTCCCATCAATGGTGTTTCGCTCTCTCTCCCTCTCCCTTCCTCTCTGAAATCAATAAAAACGTATTTTATTAACAAAAGGAGACTGTGTTGTGGTTTCTGAAACCCACCCTCCCCCCACCCCACCTCCCGGCGAGGTAGGGGACAGCCAGGCGTGCCCTCATCTCAGAGCAAAAGGCAAACCCGGGCCCCTGGGAACTGGCCCAGAGGAGCCCCAGCCTGGCCCCCCCCACAGCCTGCCTGTCCCCCAGGCCACCGCCCGCCTACACGTCACGCAGCCCGTGTTTCCATCTCCCTGGACGCCCCGCTCCTTCCCCACCGGCCCCGACGGAAACGAGTGTGTGAGGGTACTTGTGCCCGCGGCGTTCAGCCCGGACGCTTAAATCCCAGATGTCGCGCTGTAATGAAGTTTGTCTCCAACGCAGTATCTCACGTTATCTTGCTGCCTCGCGGCAAGCGCCGGCTGCTGGTCATCGGGGTTCGGGACACTCGGCCGGCCATGGGCGCTCGCGAACTTGACATGCGGGGTCTGGCTTCCTCCTCCCGCCCCTCGAGCCGTCTGACCAAGGACCCTCGCTGCCCGCTGCCTGGCCCCCTCCTGCCCCGAGAGGAGCAGAATCTCACAGGGGCCACGGGAGAGGAGAGAGCCCCACGGGAGACGGAAAAAGCTCAGAACCCAGACCACACCCCCTACGATGCCCACGGCTCCTTCCTCCAAACAGGTCCCCCCACAATTCTGCTGGGCAGACGAGCGGGGACTCGTTGGAGAACCTGGTGGCGTGTGAGGTCGCCAAAGACACCCAGGACCCCGAGGGGTGGCCTCAGCGGGAAGCCGCCCGCCGCAGAGGAGGAGGAGGGTGGCGGGGGTGCCTCGGGGGCCGGGGGACTCCGGTGGCCAAGAAACCGCACCAGAGGGCACGGGCCTCTCCCGGCCCGTCTCAGAGCGCCAGGCCTGCATGCCGCCTCCAACCTGAAGACTCAGACGCCACTTGAAGCCACCTTTTGTTTGTGTGTTTGTTAATCCTCACCCCACGATACTTTTCCATTAATTTTTTAGGAAGAGAGAGAGAGAGAGAGAGAAACATCAATGTGAGAAAAACACATCGATTGGTTGCCTCCTGCACGCACCCCGACCAGGGCCCAGGCCAGGGAGGAGCCTGCAACCAAGGTCCGTGCCCTTGACCGGAATCGAACCCGGGCCTGCAGGCCGATGCTCTGCCCACTGGGCCACACCGGCCGGGGCTAAAACCATGTTAATGACATTACTTGTGGGGAGGGGGGCGCTTGTATTTCTAGCTGCCAGGTCGCATCCTGTGGCGCATCCTCGCTGCCGGTTCAGAATTGGCTCCGGCTCCCGGAGCAGCTGGTCACCCGCCTCCTCCTGGAAAAGCCCGGAAAAGGGGAAGGGGAAGCGGGAGCAGGAGGGGCAGGAGGGGCAGGGGGCCGGGGAGGGGGGCCCCCCGGACCGAGGTGATATGGTCTGCAGCGCCCTCCATGTCCACGCTCCGACCACGGCCAGCCCAGGGCCCTGGCACGAGGGTGCCTCTGGGCCACAGCCATGGGGAGGGCTCTGCAGGGCCACCATGCGGGCCCAGCGGGGGCGGCACTGCCCACCAGCTCCTAAAATAAGCATCCGCTCAGCCCGGGCTCCCGCTGCCCCTGCACCTGGCCCCTCAGCACCCCGCTTCCTGCGGCAGGGCCGGCTCACGGAGGGCAGCAGGCGGAGGCTCAGAGGGGAGGAGAGCGGCGGGAACCCGGTCACCCAGAATGGCCATTGGGGTGCCTCCCTCTCGTCTCCCTCGCCCACCGGGCCACCGCACAGTCCAGAGAAACCCTCAGCCCCGGGAGCGCCATGCGCAGGCCTGGCCTCGCTTCACTCCTGGCTGGTCCGTGATGCAGAGCAGGCGTGGACGGGGCAGACAGGAGGGCGAGCGCCGGCGTCCACGGCCCGAGGCCCCAGGCCAGGCCCTGCACTCCGCCCCGGTGGCCGCGGTCGGGGAGGTGGCTGCGGTGCCCGCACACGGGACCACCCTGTCCCTGAGGCCCGAGGCAAAGGCTAGGACTCGCTGGCCGTCCTGGAACCCCCTCCCGGGGCCACAAAACCCGCACCCGCCACCCCTTCCCGCATCCCCAACAGGGACCGCGCGGCGAGATGCCCTCTGAATTCATGTCTGTGGGAAAGGAACTCCCTGGCTTGGCTTTAAAAATAGAATAAAAACTAAAAATGCAGCCCTCGCCGCAGCTCCTTCGAGAAAGGCAGAGGCGCAGGAGCTGGTGTGGGAAGTGCTTGGCGTGTGGGTCTGAGCAAACCGGGGATCATTCCAGAATCCCGCCGTCCCCTGGGCACAGGGCCCGTGCCCACAGCTGACAGCGAGCGGGGCGCACCCTCACCAGGGACCCCGGCCGTGTGGCTGCGGCTGCGCCGGCTGCAGACCCCGGGTCCATGACACCCCCCGGAGCCGCGGCCGGGGGGAGAGGGCTGGCTGCACCTCAGACGCGGCTCCCGTCACCCCCAACATCCCTCCTTTTTGCAGCCTCGAGTGTCCTGCTCGCGGACGCTGCCCCACGGCCTCTGCGTCTCCTCTTCCCTCCGATGGAGGAGCCCTGAGCCCCCGTGCCTCCTGCTCGCTCTGCCGGCCGATTCCCGTGAACTCTGGAGACTCGTCTGCCGGGGTCGCCCCATCACTCCCCCAGAAAAGCCCACAGAAGAGGGGGTGTCACATCACTTGGCCTCAAGCTCCCCTAAAAACAAGAACCGCCCCCATTTTTTGGTCTTGATACTCACATGTCCTTTTCTTTCTTTTGGCTAGTCCTCACCTGAGGGTATTTTTCCATTGGTTTTAGAGAGAGAAGGAAGGGATATGAGAAGAGAGAGACACATCAATTGGTTGCCTCCCGCACACACTCCAACTGGGCTTGGGATCGAACCTGCGACCCAAGGACATGCCCTGGACGGCGACTCAAACCTGTGACCCTCCGTGCACAGGCCAACGCTCTAACCACTGAGCCACCAGCCAGGGCGCATGTCATTTTCCACAACACCGGGCCTGGGGACCAGCCTGGGCAGGGCCGGGGGTGGGGGTCAAGATGCCAGAAGGAGGCAGAGCAGAGCTGAGAGGCCCAGCTGTCCTCTGAGAAGCGGGGAGGGGGGCTGGCGCTTGGCTGCCGTGGACGGGCCTGAGGCTACGGGGGCCGCCAGGAGACACGGCGGAACTTGGCGATCACATGCTCACACTTGGCCCTGGCTGTCCACCCCCCTCGGAGCCGCACTGGGCGGCATTTCCTGCCCTCCCTCCTCGCTGTGCGCCGCTCTAGGGGGAGAGTGGTTGGGGCCACAGGACCCATGGCCCCAAGGGTAACCCTGCCCCAGATACCGTCCCGATCTCAGCCCCAAAAACCGATCAGCAGCGTCACGCCCCGGCCTGGCTCCCGGCTGTCCTGCAGGTGCCTGCCCGGCACTCCCTCCACACCTGGGACTGCCCAGCGCGCCATCTCCTCCCCCGGCCCTCCGCTCTGAGGGTCGCTCTGGCCTCCGTCCACCCTCAGTCCGTCACGGGCCAGAGAGCTCACCTGTGCCCAGACAGTCCACCGCCCTGACGGCCCGCGCCACCTGGGCACGGCCCGAGCCGGCTCAACAGGAGCCGCCGAGTGAAGACGAGGTACCCCCCATCGCAGGCGCCTGGGGAGAGGCCGACACAGGGTCGCAGCGGCTTTTAGCTGCAAAGATTTCTCGTGCTCACGGCATCGCCCCCACCACTGAGCCCTCGTACCTGGGCTGCGGAAACAAGCAGAGCAGAGCACCATCCGGAACATTCCCGGAGCTCCCGGAGGAGGAGGGAGGGCAGAGCGGACCCGCGCTCCTGCCTGACCTCTGCCTGGGAGACAAACACAGACCAGTGACTGTGGCCTCTGACCCGAGAAGGTCACGTGGTCCCTGACCCGAGAAGCTCACGTGGTCCCTGACCAGAGAAGGTCACGTGGTCCTTGTCCTGAGAAGCTCATGTGGCCACGTGAGAATTCCAGGTTGTGCCCGATATTCGGGATTAAATAACGAGTCTGTCTCAACACCAACGGAAGGCCAACGTGGACTATGAGGGTCCGTGCACTGAGGGCAGCTCCGGTGCCGCTGGGCGTCCAGACCAGAAGGAGGTTCCTGCCCCGGCTCTGTGGTCCCCTTGCCTTTCACCCACCAGCGAGGGGAGGCGGGCGGACAGCGATCCCAGGAGCTGGACACGGGGACGGGAATAGATGGGCTGGGCCGGGAGACCATGAGAGCCCCGGCACAGCTGTTCGTTTCCGCACCCGTGTGCACAAGGTCAGAACCACGCCTCCGTCAAGGCCGCGGGCCCGCAGCGGCTCCCTGGCTGCGCCTGCCAGGCTGCTGGTGCTGCCACACTGTGTGGATCCAGGACAGGAAGTCTCCTGGTGTCCGCCAGCGAGGGGGAGGGCCCTTCTTGCACCCACAGCCGGGGGAGACGGTGTCACCTGCTCCTACTCCAGCCTGGCGTTCCCAGCAGCTGGGAAGCCGGGCCCACAGGGGCGTGGCCTGGTGTCCAGGGGTGCTGCCCTGCAGCCGGGCCACTTTGATGAACTGTGCTGACCCAGAGGCAAGGTAGCCCCTGTTAGAACCACACACACGTGTGAGCATATGTTTGCATGTGTGTGTGCATGTGTGTGCATGGGAGTGAGAGTGCACCAGCTCAAAGCCTGGGCCTCGGCAAGCACGCTCGCTTCCATTTCCTGCCTCAGAAACCAGCGTTCTGGAGGATGAAAAACCACGTGCAGCAGACACCAGTCATCAAGTCCAGCCCGTCTCCAGCTCACCCACCCCCGGAGCGACCACAGATGCATAGTGAGCCCAGATGAGATGGGTCAGGCAGGGCCCGGGTCAGCAAAGGTACCCAGCTGACCTGTGTAGACTCATGAGCAAGAAGAAACACTGTTGTTTCAAGCTACTGTGCTTGGGGGGGACTTGCTTGTTATGCAGCAGTAGCTAACTGATACACTCTTCCCCTGGAGGCATGAAGATGCTCCACAGTTTCATCCTGCTTTTCGGCATCAGGTAGAATCCAGCAGAGACAGGCAGCTAAAGCCATTCTGCTAGGGTTGATGACTGATTTCCTTGGTGAGATTTCTGGTTTGAATGTTTCTCTTCTGATACATTTTCAATCAGAAATGAAAGGAGCCGTTGGGACGTCCCTGCAGAGTTCCTGGAGCACCCTTCCGGCTCCCCCGGGCGGTGGGGGGGGGGGGGGGGGTGTTGTTCGCGGGGACCGTGTTCTCATGAGCTTGTCAGACGCTGCGTTTCCTCCGGGGGCATCCAGGGCCTCTGATCCTGGGAGGGGAGGTGATGTGGCTGCGATTTGCTGTCAATATTCCTTCTGCGGCTCCGAACTGGCATCTGTGCGAGGCCGGTAATTCCTACCTCAGTGCCGAGCGCAAACCAGTGAAACCCATTTAAAGTAACGGAAAAGTCCACGTGGGAGGGGGCTTTTCCTCCCTTTGCTGCTGCAGATGGAGAAACGATCCTGGCAAGGCCGTTCGAAATCCACTCCCTGGCAGGCCAGGCCCGGAAACCCTGCGGCAGGTGCGGCGTGCGAGCCAGGAAGGCGGACAGGCCCAGCACACCAGCCCGGCACCACCTCTCCAGGCCGCTCAGCCCGAGAACGAGGAGACGGCGCGAGGAGAAGGCCCTCTGCCCACGGGATGAGCCACTGGGGCGGCACCTGGGCCGTACACGCCTGTCTGAGGTGCACGGGGAGGGGCCACGGGCCCGAGGATGGCGGTGAGGACGGCTGCCCACGCTGGCACCCGCTCAGTCTGTCTGTCCTGCGTGTTCCCACATGAGGGGGGGTGGGGGGACCAGGCTCTAAGGCCCCAGGGCCGGGGGGGACCACTGTCAGTGGCCAGGGTTGATATGGGGGTTTGGGCCGGGAGAAGGGACGTGACTCAAAGAGAGGGTTATGGGGAGTGGCAGCTTCAGAGAAAGAAGCCCTCGGATTTAAACAGGAAAGGAAAGAGGGGGTGCAGCTGGGGGGCGCCCCTCCCCTCCCCTGGCCTCCCTGAGAATTTCCCGAGGGTGGGGCACAGGAACCCAGAGAGCAACACACCCACACATCTGGGGCTCAGCTTTGCCCCAATTGCCCCACCACACACACACACACACACACAAACACACACTCCTCATTTACGTCCTAACTTTTTTAAAATATAATTTTATTGATTTCAGAGAGGAAGAGAGAGAAACATCAATGATGAGGGAGAATCATCGATAGGCCGCCTCCTGCACGACCCCCACTGGAGCCCACAACCCGGGCCTGTGCCCTGACCGGGAATCCAACCGTGACCTCCTGGTTCGTAGGTCAATGCTCAACCACTGAGCCACGCCGGCCTGATCTTCAATGCCAAGGATGGGGACCCCAGTTGACCAGGCCCGGGTGGTGACAGACCCCCAGAGCTGGACAGGACAGATGTTTTGAACCTTTCCCAGATGTTTTGACACTGTCTGCCCTGTCGTAGGAAGAGGGTGGGCAGGAGGCTGGAGGGGCAGAGCCGAGGACAGCACAGACCAGCCTTTCAGAGGCAAATGAGCACCCCGCGAAGCTGGGACTCACGCTGCGCAGGGACGCGCTTCCAAAAACCGCAGCCCAGCCGTTGCTGTTGCGAGTTCGAGACAGTCATTCCCTTCCCCACCCCCTCGCCTTGGCTTCAACGGCCCCCAATGCAACCTGCCTTCCCTGGCGGCCCCGTGGGGCCAGACGCTGGTCCGCGAGAAAGGGGAGGCCTCCCCGGGAAAGACCTGAAGGTCAAGGTGCCGAGGAGGGTCGTGGCCACCACGGAGCCCTGGCAGTTACGCAGGTACCAGGACCTGCTCGCCTATCTCCCCTGGAGGCTCCGCCCCACTCCCTGGTGGCCAGGCGGCCCCTTTCCCACCAGAAGGAAGGGGAGGGGGGGGGGGCACAGGGACATCCTCGCAGTCCTGGAGGGCCCTTCCCACCGTGGCCCACGGCATCACAGGGCTCAAGCGGACCCCGCCCCCAACCACAAAGAAATCTTCCACGACCCCCCTGAGACGGGCGGAGCTCAGGACGGGCTGAGGTGCCAGAAGCCTCGGCCCCTTCCCAGGAGCCCGGGGGGCCGGTGCCAAGAGACAAGTTCTCCCGAGGGGCCCCAGGCCCACACCAAGTGCTGTCTATTTCCGGGAAGCGTGAGCCCTCCGCCCAGCCCCCTGCCCCAGCCTGGCCCGTGAGAGCCAGCTTTCCTTTCTTTTTTTTCTTTTTAAATATATTTTTACTGATTTCAGAGAGAAGGGAGAGGGAGAGAGAGAGAGAAACATCCCTGATGAGAGAGAGTCATGGATCGGCTGCCTCCTGCACGCCCCACACTGGGGATGGAGCCCGCAACCCGGGCCTGTGCCCTGACCGGGAATCGAACCCTGACCTCCTGGGTCATAGGTCGAAGCTCAGCCCCTGAGCCGTGCCGGCCGGGCGAGAGCCAGCTTCCCAAGCAGCCCCTGCCATGAGCCCAGGCGCTGCCAGAAGCGTGTCTGTGCCCCCAGGACTCACCTGGGGAAGTCGGCACCAGGAGGCCTTGAGGAGCGGAGGGTGGGGAGGGTGAGCCCTCGCCGTGGGCTCAGTGCCCTCAGGAAAGAGACGCCAGGACCCAGCGGAAGGCGTGGCTGTGAACCTGTGAGCCCATTGCTGGCCCTCTCCGGACACGGACTCGGCCAGCCCCTTGAACTTGAACTTCAAGCCCCCAGAACGTTTGCTGTTGAAGCCCCACAGTCTGTGAAAATGTGTCGCAGCCCCTGAGGTCCACGTACCGATGGCCTGGGCGTATCCAGAACCGTCTCCGCCACTGACCGCAGCACCCGGGCGTCACGCCGAGACCGTGTTCCCTGTTCCCCTCCACCCACCCCCCTCCCCTCCGCCTCCTCACTGCCCAGAAGGAGCCAGGCCCAGCCCACGTCCCCCACACCCTGCCTAGCGCACCCCAAACCACAGCCTGCCCAGTGCAGCCAGATGAGAAAGGGGGCGGCTTGGAGACTGGCAGAGAGAGGGGGACCCCAGCCCCTCGGCTCAGCCCCGGTGGGTGCCACGCCCTCGGGTGGCCCTGGGGCCGGGCGGCTGCAGGACAGGCGCAGGTGCGGAGAGAGGCCACCCAGCAGGCCCCCGCGTCCTGCCCGCTGCCCCCTTCCCTCTCTTCCCTGTAATTAAGCTCCTTCTGTTTCCCGAGGATCCCTCCACCCGTACTCGCCGCACATGCGTGTCGAGCCTTTACTCCAAGCCTCAAACGAGGCCTTTGCTGAGCGTTTACCATCCCCCGGGGCCTCGGTCCTGCACGGATCGCTCTCAGCGCTGCGAGGCCTTCCTTCCAAGGAGGTTCCTCGTCATCCCCAGCTGGTCACAGCCGGTCACAGCCGGGCGCGGCCAGGGAGTCTCTCCGGGCAGGAGGGTGGGCGAGAGGGTGGCCGCGGGAGGGCCTCCCCTAACCCGGTGCAGCCACGGTCACCGCTTGCTGGGAACCGGAGTGGCGGTCGCTTCAGGTAACTCTAGGATGTGACTGTCTCCTACCAGCGTCAGCTTCCTCTGTGTCTCAATTTTTAAGTGACGAGCGGAGCAAAGGGAAGCAACAGAACCCGACGGCCACGCCGGGCACACGTGCAGGTCCCGGCTGCACAGGGGTCATCCGGCGGCACAGGGGTCATCCGGGCTGCACAGGGGTCATTGCTCTGGCCCAGCTCGCGAGCTCCTGCTCCTGTCCTGAGGCCATCAGGGGAACGGGGGATGGGGGGCCAGCGGGCGCCAGGACAGAAACCAAGCCTACTTGGAGGAGAGGCACTCGGCAGGATTTGGGCACCTTGGGAATCCGTCCTCTGTCAAACCCTCCCCCTCCCCCTCCCTCTCCCCTTCTCCCTCCCCCTCCTCCTTCCTCCCCCACCCTCCACCTGGAATCAGCTGCTTTAAGGCTCAGGGGATGTGGAGGGAGAGATGTGACTGAGGAAAACAAAGCTGTCCCCACCTGCACACTCAGGACAGAAGGACAGTTCCCTCGCACTGTCCTGCAATGTTTATGAAGCACCTACTATGTGCCAGAGGGGTGAGCGGCTGGTCACTGCAGGTCGAACCCTGAGCGAAGGGCTGAGACTGTGCCCGAATGCTCCCTAACCCCAGGGGAGCTTTCAGAGACGGGGGGTGTATGTCCAGGAACAAGGCCTTCGTTCTAGAAGGTTCTGTGTAGGGCGCTGTGGGATGGGGCCCCCTAGCAGCACCCAGGCCGCAGGACGGACGGAGAAGGCAACAGACCTTTGTCTGCAGACCCCGAGACATTCTCTGGAAGCTTCTTTTCCTTGCTGTCAACCACCCCTCTCTGGGCCCATCCTGCTCCCCGCCTTTCATTTGTCCGGTGTTTAAATCCAGGCACCACAGGGCCCTGGACAAGCACGGGGAGGGCACAGGCCACCCCAGGCCACCGCCAGGCCCCGAGCGCTGGGCACAGCCAGCAAGCCTCGCAGTCCTGCCCCGTCCCTGAGTCCGTGTGACCCCGCAGGGTCCTCTGGGAGGGCAGCCTGAGCACGGCCAATAGTTTCAATATAAAAATTCGAGCCGATACACCGTCGAATAGAAGGCACCTTAGGCCTCAAGGTCATTTTATAAACCTTGGCGCCAAGGAGCACTGAGGTGCCCAGGCTGAGGTGCTAAAGTGGGGGCGGGGGTACCACACAGCCTTCCAGGGGCCCCCAAAGATGCGAGGGTCCGTGTGTTCCAGGCACAGACTCCGGCACAGGAACCCAGCCCCCCAGCTCCTCACCCATCAAGTGCGGACTGAGCACCTACTGTGTGCCGGGCACTGTGTCAGCCCTGAGAACACGGGACAAGGACACTGCACGTGTGTGTGTTTCCATATTAAAATACCCAGACTGCTCTGCGGCCTTCCCTCCTCGCCCGCCTGAAACGGCTGTGCAGAGCCCACCGTCTGAACAGCCCCGTCTTTTTGACCCGCCCCCTCCCTCGGGGGGGAGGGGGGGGCTGTGAGGTGTGTGCCAGCACCGGCGGGGAGAGGGCAGGTGCCGGGAGGATGGCCCTGGCACCGAGCTCTGCGCCGGCCGCCAAGTCACGAGGGGCTCCCGTGCGTTCCAACGGCCCTCCTGGAGGGAGCGCAAGGTGGCAGCCCTTGGCCCGCGGACAGCGCATTCTTGGATCCCGCAAAGTATAATTGTGGAGGCCAACCTGCCAGCGAAGAAGTATGCAGCACACGCTACACATGAATAATATCGATTCAGCTGCCATCGCGAGTTACCCGTCCACTCTGCCTGCATTCGCATCAATAACCACAGCTGACTCCCCCGTAAACGGGCTACACTGCACCCTGAAGACGTAGCCAGCCCCAGGGCCGGGCATCTAGAGGAGTCTCAGGCTGTCTTCCAGAGCAGTCCGGCACCTTCCAGAACATTCCAGCACCTTCCAGAATAGTCCAGCACCCTCCTAGGCATTTCCCCTCCCTTCCATCGACTTCCCACTCTGGGCCCAGCCGAGAAGGTGGCTCGGGCACGCACCCGGCCCCCTTTCTGGAGGCCTGCTGCTCTCCTGGCAGCCGACCCTGGTTCTGGGAAGGCAGGGGCACACGATCCAGGGTTGACGTCCAGGCTGCAGGGCAGGAAGCGGATATGGCTGGACACACAGCCCAGCTGCACCTGCAGGGCACCCCCTCGCTGTGGCCAACCCAGCGGGAGGACCGGGGCCCGCTTCCTCTCCGGGCCGGACGCCACGAGGCTTTCCGATGGAGCAGCGGGCTCCTCGCCCCTCTGGCAGCGCCCCCGCCCCAGGCCGGGCACACCCTCCAACGCCACCAGGACGCAGCGCGCTGCTAGCGACGCAATCAGGGCTCGGTAACCCCCCGGGCCCGAACCGGCCAGGACGGGGCTAGCGCAGCACGAAGCCCACTCCCCACCCGCCCACCAGCTGCCGGCGTCCGCAGTGCTGACCGGGACCCCCGTGGGTAGAGGCGTCCTCCGTGTTCCGGGAAGCAGAGGCCCCGCCTTCTAAGCATCGACAACCGAATGCCCACCAGGACACGGCTTCTCGTGCCTCCTCGTCAGGCTGGTGCGGCTCCGGGGAGCCCGGCTGTCAGGCCCCAGGAGGCCGGGAGGGGCCTCGAGGACGGCTCCCGTGTCCTGTGTGACCGTGGGGCCGTGCGGCCACGCACGCTGCTCTGCCCAGGACCCTGGAAGGACCCAGCACCTGCCATTGGCCTTCCCCACCGCCCTCGCGGCCAAGCCGTCCCGGCCATCAGTGAGGGAGGCAGGCAGACAGGCGGGCGAGGGCACGTGGCGGCCCGCAGCCTGGGCTCTCCTCCCGGCTGGTGTTTCCGCCGCCCGGGCCGAGCCTGGGCCGAACCTGGGCCAAGCCTGGACCCAGCGCTGCCTGGACCCCCCCGAGCCCGGCAGATGACCCCTCGACCCAGCCTGAGGGCCCTCCCTCCGTGCGGAGAGCAGTCCGGACAGAAGGAATCGTGGTCTGGCTTCTTTCTCCTGCCTTGACCCCCTTTCCCACCATCCCTACGGATTCTCCCCCAACCCTGCGGAGATTCCCCACCCGATGGTGCGGTGTGGGCCCTCACACGTGTGGCCAGGTGCTGGCCGTGGCCGCCCTCACACGCGTGGCCAGGTGCTGGCCGTGGCCGCCCTCACATGCGTGGCCAGGTGCTGGCCTTGGCCGCCCTCACACGCGTGGCCAGGTACAAGCAAGCGCCCCGCCCCCCGCAGCCTGCTCTGTGGCAGGGCCTGGAGCGCCTGTGCACACGCAGCCGCCTCGCTGTGGGGCCGGGAGTGACGTAGTCCCTGTTCTTCGCTATAATTATTTTCGTGTGGGAGAAGAATCTGTCTCCCGTTCCTCCTAGCTTCTACCCTGGACCATCGCATCGCAAGGGCCCAGGAAACCTCCCGGGTTCCCCGCCTTCCCTCCACGGAGGGCACCGCCCAGGCCACGGCCACGCGTGGAGGGCTGAGGGCTGAGTGCCTGCCCCAAGCCGCCCCACTTACAGGGAGGCCGCGGGAACCACGCATGCGGGTAACCATGGCAACTTCCAGAAGTTAAAAAAAATAAGTTTGTGAGTTGTTGGTTGCTATTCGGTGCTTGAGTGGGTTTGGTTCTTTCTTTCCTTTTTAGGATAAGGTTCCCTGCGCAACCCTCTACGAGTTTGGGGTTCAAGGTCCCAGGCTGTGCCCCTTGACCTCTAAACTACCTTCCGAGGGGGCGGGGGTCTCGTCTGAGCATCCTCCGCACAGGCCCGCTCTGTCCTCCGTGGGGGCTGTTCTCCGAGGGAGCAGGAGCCCTGACAGAGGCGATCCCCAACCTCAGAGTCCCACCCAGGGGCAAAGACACCGTTCACACAGCCCGGGAGAGGGTCAGGCAGCCCCTACAAGACCCTAGTCCCCGCGCGCAGTCGCACACACTCACACACACGCGTGCGGGTAAACTACACCCCCACCAACGAAGTCCTGCCCAACTGGGAACCGCCCCCCACGGGCCCAGGTGGCCTCGGTGGATGCCCCTGGGAGCCGCGGCCCTGGGCACGGACCTTCCCTGTGAAGCTGACGGGAGCAGGCTCTCCACACCAGGGGACAGGCTCACGCATGGGTGGGGTGTGCACGTACACACACACACACACACACACACACACACTGTTGTTCCGTGGGAAGTCACGCACAGGCAGTGCGGCTCCCATGCACGCTGCCCCCGTTGTCCGCAGAGCAGCCCCCGCAGGACAGTGCTGGGCCCGCCCACCCGCGTTGTCTGCCGCGTGAACCTGGATCCCAGACTTGACCCCACCGCCAGGCTCCGCGTCAGGGCTGTGCTGCGCCCGGGCCAGCGCATGGCTGTGAATAAAGGAACCTTTTTTTAAGGCAGAAAAACCCTAAATGGCCCTTCCAGGCTTGCGGCGCGTAATTGTAGTGTGCGAGCTAATGAAAGGCCCGGGCCAGCTACTGCACACCCGCTCATGCCCGCCCGCCTCGCGTGAGCTGCCACCGCGGGGAAACCGGGCCCCAGTGGGGAGGTGGGAGGGCCGGGAAGGAGGTGGGGAGACACAGGAGATAAAGAGCGTTTCCAGGAATGCCAACACTCCCACGCGGATCCGATCGTCAATTAGCCGCAGGAGGGCCCAGGAGCGCCTGGCATCTCATCCCGGCTCCTTGAGGAGCCCGCCCTGCTCCCCGGCACCGACAGGACGCAGAGCAAATGAGGGAGGATTGCGGGGCTTGGCGGGGCTCAGAGGCCCGGCCCGCCGCCGGCAGGGGAGTGTGCGTTCATACAGGGGAGCCTGGGAGTGTCCAGGAGCTAAGCACACACAACACACACATGCACGCACCTGCGTGCACACACACACACACACACGAACATGGGTGCGCACATGCCATGTGCACAGCGTGCACACATATATGCACACATGTGCACTGCACCCTTGCACACACATAAGCACATGTACACGCATATGTTGCATGTCGTTGCGTGAACATGCGCATGTGTGTGTGAACAGGTGCACATGTACATGCAAGCACACACTTGCACACTCTAATCTCAGGCGGGGTCATATCTGACACACAAACATCCCACTTCGTGGCTCTCACGGTGCCCGGTGCTCAGGAGACAAACCCCCTTCAAATGTGAGACCCAGAACTTGCCCGCGGGCCCCACCGCTCACCCCCACTGTGAGGAGACCCGGGGTCTCCAGGCCCCACCCCGATGACGCTCAGAGTCCGCCAGACCCCTCAACAGGCCACTCCGGAGCCTCACACCCACCCCAGGGGCCCCGGAGGCATCCAGCCCTCGTCTAAGGGAAGGTGACTAACTCATCCCCACCATCCTGACCCCTGGCACAGCCTCCTCCAGCCGCACGGCTGTAACTGTCCATCAGCAGGGCAGGAGGGACCGTAAATCTTTCCTCCAGCGGCTCTGTGCTCGGGGCACGGCCACCCTGCCAGCGCCAAGCCCTCGCCACTCTGAAGTAACAGAGGGGGAGGGGCAGGGCAGGAGGGGACAGGCCGGTGGGGTCAGAGAGGAGGCAGAGCGAGCGGGGCGGAGAGCAGGGAGCCACGGCCGCGTGCTGGACTGCACACGCAGAGGCCTCTCTCTGCAGCCTCAAGGGGAGGTGGCCGAGGGTGCGGTGTGTGCGGCCCCCAGCTCGCAGGCAGCCCGAGTCTCCGATAAAGCCAGACCCTGGGGGCCTCTCGGCACCCCCTCTCCTCGCTGGATCCCCACACAGCCCCGAGCAAGGCCCGTGGGGAGGGAAGAACATCCTCCATCCGGGCCTCACTGTGCACAGCTGGGCGCCGGCTGCGGGCACAGCGACCTCCCGTATGAGGCGGGCACAGAGCCCCGGGGACGGCGCTGGCCCAGGAGGCGGGGCCTCGGGCTCCAAAGCCTGCCCCCTCCCTCCCCTCCAACAGCCCCAGCGCCTTGTGGAATCTGGGGTACATCAATGCCTTCCAAAGCGGCCCGCGTCACAGCTATGATTATGACCGACACGCTTCCTTCACAGCCTCGTTTTCCAGCGCTCACTGCTTCCTGAGAAATCACCCTGGGGTTCAATGTTCCCCAGTCTGGTCCTAGGCGTGTTCTTCTTAGGATCTGAGCGAAACACATGCTCACGTCCACAGCAGGAAGGGGGGTGATTATTCTCCCTCTGTCAGTCTCCGTGGTGACACGTCACAAGAACAGAGGACACCTGGGCCGCCCTGTGAGCGTAAACGCCGCCACTCTCCCCGGTGGCCCGGGGGCAGCTCTGCCCGTCTGCGCTGCGCAAGTTCTACTTTTATTTTTTGAAATATATTTTTATTGATTTCAGAGGAAGGGAGAGCGAGAGAAAGAAACATCCATGATGAGGGAGAATCATTGGTCAGCTGCCTCCTGCACGCCCCACACTGGGGATCGACCCCACAACCTGGGCGTGTGCCCTGACCAGGAATCAAACCATGACCTCCTGGTTCATAGGTCGACGCTCAACCCCTGAGCCACGCCGGCCGGGCACAAGTTCTACTTTTAAAAGGAGGTTTGAACCCTCGGGGGAAGCCCCCACGGACAGTCCGTCTACCTGCTGACGGGTGGGCCAGCCAGGGACGCGGCGCTCTTTGCAATATGGTCAGACGTACACGTGCGGCGTGCACTTTCCAACAGCAGGCAAAGGTGCGCGGAGACCTGGCCACGGCCGGGGCCGCAGGGCGAGGCTGAGAACGCAGGCTCGGTGCGGTCTCCCTCATCGGCGGGGGCAGGCCTGCCCGCAAGAGAGAAAAACGCGCTCACCAGAGCTGGCCTTAGTCACGCTGGAGGTTTCCCCAGACTCCAACACGAGGCCCACGCAGTTAGCACAAGGGCGACAGCTTCCCCATCGAACAAGATAACCCTGAGCTTCCTGTCCCTCCCGTGGGTCCAAGTTCACGGCTGTCAATGTATCAGGCAGATGTCTGGGCGCTAAGAGTGGATACACCCGGCTGTCTGGGTGCCGATGACAAGTCACTCCCCTGGAAACAATAATCCCCACCGTCCACGTCCCCGCTGCTTCTCTGTCCTGCGAAGATCCCCCATCTTAGCGGAATGTGCCCTGGCCAGCACCCCCAGAGGTGGGCACACGCACCCCAGTCTCCCAGGGGCCTGAGGAGAGTCCCTTGTCCCTGCCGCAGGACCCGCCAGGCCTGACGGCATCACGTGGTCCCTCCAATGAGGCGTCAGTACTCCTGGGAGACACGCACACTTCATGTTCACCGCTCATGGGTTTTGCAAAGCCGTGTCCCGATGGGCCACGCACTGAGCGAGAAGCAGACCATCCTCGCACTGAATGGTGGCCGGGCGGGCAGGGTCGCCGTCTGAGAGCCATGCCGTGCGGCATCCGCAGGCTCCCGCCGTGTGCGTCAAGGAGGAGCCGCCGGGGAGGAGCTCGTCGGGGGGCCTGGCTCCTCCTGGGCGCTGGTTTTGGAGGAGAGGGAATGCTGAGGGGAGACCAGAGGCCTGGGACGGATGGAGGCGCATGGCCTCGCCCCTCCCTCAGACAAACCCCCGCTGGACGGCATCCAGGCCTCGCCCGGAAGGAGCGGGCGGCTGGCCGGCGGCAGGTGTCTGTCCCCAGGCCGCGCGCGCCTCTGCAAGCAGATGGCTTTCTACAACAGGCATCCCTGACCCCCGCCTCTCCTCCTGGTCCCCAGGCTCAGCCCAGCTCCACGCTGGACCCGAAGGGCCGGCTGATCCCCCGAGCGTCGGGCGGGGACCCGCGCACAGCGCCGATGGCCGGGCGTGGATGCGGGAGGGCGCCTGGCAGCTGCCTCGCCCACGCCGCTGTTATTCTAGAAACTTGGGAGGAAGTGCTCAGTACAACCACTAACCCAAGCCACGCAGGAAAATTCCGCTAAAATGGTGTATAGTCTCCCTCTCTTTCGCTGCTAGGAAGATGCTCTGACTTTAAACAATTAAACCTTCAAAAAAAAAAGCCTCCCAAAAGGAGCTGCTCTGCTCTTGGTCCTCAGAGGAAGCCACAGAGTCCAGCCCCCCATGCAGCCCGAGCTGACCAGTGAGAGCCCCCCACCCCCACCCCCAGGCGGAGCAGCCGGCACCGGCCTGAGCGACACAGAGAGCAAGCTGCCCCTGCCGCACAGGGCACACCGCCAGGCCCCTGCGTTTCCGGTGAAATGGACAGTCCTGCCCGGGCCCCGAGGACCCCGCTGGCTGGCCGTCCCCAGGGTGGCCACCTGGCTCCTGAGAGATCAGCCGTTCTCCCGCCCCCTCACCCCCGACTCTGCGACACCGTCCAAAGAGCAAGGTACAGACCGCGAGCGCTTTCAAATAAAGTGACAGCCCAGCCGGCGCAGCTCAGGGGCTGAGCCTCGACCTAGGAACCAGGAGGTCACGGTTAGATTCCCGGTCAGGGCACAGGCCCGGCTGCAGGCTCCATCCCCACTGGGGGGCGTGCAGGAGGCAGCCGATCGATGATTCTCTCCCTTCCTCTCTGAAATCAATAAAATAGATATTTAAAAATAATAATAAAGTGACAGGCCTTGGGCTCTTTATTATCTCGTCACCTTCCACGGCTTATTCCCGCGTCAGCTCATGTGTTGGAGAAACTGTGATTCCAAATTAATGGTCTAAGTGCCCGGCACTTACAAAGATGCATTTTGTGAACCAAATCCATCCACGTCTCCAGGTGTTTCTTTAAGCGAGATTCTCACCTCTCTGTCTGGGGGTCCCCAGCACAGAACAAGACCCCACCGCGTGCTCAGTACCACTGCCATCCAGGGACGCCCTGAGGGCCACCCCACCTCGCACAGGTGCCACTCAGACAGGACAGGGGGGTGGGGGGAGACACGGACAGCCGGGCAGAGGGGGATGGGGCAGCCGTTATAAATAAATAAGATGAGGCGGCGGCTTTGAGGGGAAGCTCTGCAGAGAGGCGGCAGAGAGAAAGGCTGGCTGCGGGATGTTTCATGAGCCTACGGAGATAGCGTGTCACTCTGTGAAAGCCGGGGGGCGGGGGGCAGCCAGTGAAAGAGGCTGGGTGCGGACGGGCTGCGTTTGGAGCCCGTGCCCGGTGCTGCAGGCGGGGAGGTGGGGAGAGGCAGGTGCCCAGGGGGGCGCCCCGTCCCAGGTGCAGGAGGGAGAAGCCGTGAGATGGCTGTTCCCCTTCACTTGTTTAAAAATAAAAAATCCCTCGCCCCGTGTCAGCCGCGCGTCAGCTTCCATTTGTCTTGATAACAGAGTACGGAGCCGGAGCGTGGACATAAACAAACACACAGCCACACGCCGCAGGCCGGACAGGAGGCGAGCCCCCACTGCCACCTGGAAAAACATTTCAATTCCGAGTGCGATGCTGTGGCCGACGCCTGTACTCGCTCCCTGGGCCCCTTTCCAGCGGCCCCCGGGCCGCCACCCTGACACCTCTGGGTGGGGTAGGACCTTCTTTCACTCCTAATCGCACAAGCATGGGACAGCTGTGGGCACGGGAGCAAGCCTCCAGCTTCCACGCGGCACAGCAGGGGGCCTCAGCCAGGTTTGGGGGGGGGGGGGTGGCTATCAGAGAAGGGTGCAGGGGAGAGGCAGCACCTGACCTGGACCAGGCAGGTGAGAGCCGGGCTGGAGACGGCAGCCCCCCCCCCCCCGCAGCTCAGCGCCCCGTCAGCCCGCCGTCTCTCTCCATGTCTCCCAGGAGCCATGGCGGCGATGCTCAGAGCTGAGTGGGCACAGGAACATCCAGGTCCCCTCTGACCTGGTCCCAGGAGCCTTCCCACCTGCCTCCTGCCCCACCTGCCTCTCTGGGCCTGGGCTCTGCGTGGGCCTAACAGCCCTCCCGGTGCCCGCAGGGTGGTGGGGAGCTCTCAGCGCCCCCAGTGGCAGGGGGGCGCCCAGGCCGCCGCCTTCGCTCCAGCCCAGCCTCTGGTCCCCCGGAAAGGGCAGTGGCTACACCCAGGCTCGCTTGCAGGGGAGGCCAGCGCCGGCCTGGGTCAGAGGCTGGGCCTGCCAGGGCTTTCCTGGACTCCCGGCTCCTCCCGCGACCTGAGAGGACCCGGGGTGGACAGAGGGCTCTCGGCCCCAGGACCCAGGAGGGCGGCTCAGAGTGGTCACTGGAGTCCGCTTGTTATGGGGGAGGGGACCCTGTTGGGACTCTGACCCGAAAACCCCAGCCATGGACCAACCCTCCCGGGCACCCCAGGCCCAGGCAGTCTCCACCGAGCGCACCCCTGCGCCTCTCCCCGTGGGGTCCCCACCTCACCTCGCTGGGGGCGGCCTGCCCCTCCCAGAAGCTCCCAGCGGGAATGAGGGCTTCAGCGCTTCCCCCAGAGCGGGCCCTGCGCCCCCAACCTGTGCCCACGCGGGGAGGCCTCCAGCTCCAGGAGGGACCAGGGGGCGGCCTTGGCCCTCAGCACGGACAGCGCGCCCAGGAGTAGCGGGAGGAGGGGGGACGCGCCCCGAAGCCCCCGCCACCCCGCAGGGCGCTCCTCTGCCAGGGGAAGACCCCCACCTGCACCCCAGGCGCCTCGGCAGGCGGCGCTTTCCCTGAAGTTTCTCGCTCTCGGGCCGGGGCTCCCCGGGAGGGTCGGGGTGCCTCGGGGTAACCCGCCCCCAACCCGCACCGCCCGCCTAATGAGGACGCCCCGGAGCTGCGCGCGCACCGAGGGAGCAGGTTCCGCCGCAAATGTTTCCACTTGTTAATGACGATGGTATTTGCGGACCAGGAGCCACAGCTGCTCCGCCTGCCCCCGCCTGGGGCCGAGGGCACCCCCGCGCCCCCTGTGCTCCGCGCTGGACAAGCGACCGAACCGGGGGGCGGGGGGCGCCCGGGATGGAGGCCCAGTCCCTGTCGGTCGGCGCCCGGAGCCCTTTCCAGGCTGACGAGGGAACAAGCCCAGCCCCGGGAGCTGTGGCGCTGGGCAGGGCGGGTGTGACTCCCAGGAACCCCCCCCCTCCACCCCACGGAAGACCGGACCCAGGCCTCTGGGGGCAGGACAAGAGCCACTGTCCCTCCGCGCCCGCGCCCCCCGCGCCCCCGGGCCCCCGCGCCCAGGGCGCTGCAGAAACGCAGCGGGGAGGCTCCGAGCCCGGCATCTGCGACCTCCGAGGACACCCCAGACCCCAGGACTCCTGGGGCCACCGGGGAAGAAAGTTCGGCCAGGGCTGTGCCTGTCCCTAGGGTCACCGGCGCTGCCGGAAGCCTGGGTCCCGCCGGAGCCCCCTGAGGCCGCTCGGAGACTCGCCGGGGTCGCCCCCGCCGCTCCCCCTCCAGCGCCGCCCTCCTTGGGGCCACCACCGCCTCAGTGAGCCCTCCGCCAGGGGGACCGGGGGCAGCAGAGCCATGCACCCCGCGGGGTCCGGGCAGGGCCGGGATCTCCGTGCGCCTGCCCCCCCCCCCCGCCCCCACCCGCCGGGAGTTCCCCGTGCCTCCTCCAGCCGCCGCCGCGACACCACCGCCAGCCCCACCGCCACGCGGGACTCCCAGCGTCTCCATGGAGCCGGCCTCCGCGTTCACAGCATCGCCCGCCGGCCCCGCTGGGCCACGTGCCCGGACCCCAACCGGGAGGGACCGGGAGCCCCGACCCTGCGCGGAGACCCTGACCCTGAGGGCGCCACCCCTGCGCCGCCCCTGCGCCAGGGCCCCACCCGCCCCGCCGCCGCCTGCGGGGTCCTGGGGCCCCTCCCGGGGCCGTACCCCCCCCCCCCCCCGCGTGGTGGTCATGACCGCGAGCTCAGCGCGCAGAGGGCCCGCTACTCACGGGCTCAGCGCTCCCCGCGGCGGGGGACGGGGTCCGGGCGGCCATGCCCCGGCTGATCCTGGCGCCGAGCGGGCGGCGTCCCGGGTCCCGGGCGCGGGCAGGGCCGGCGGCGGCGAGGGCCAGGGGTGGGCTCCGGCGGCGTCCGCGTCTCCTGCGACCGCGCGCGGCTGCGGGCGGGCGGGCGGGCCGCGGTCCTCGGAGGCTCTGCCGGCTCGCAGCGCCGCGCTCGCTCCTGCTTCGCAGCCTCTGCCTCCCTCTCTCTGCCTCCCGCCCCTCCCGCTCTCTCCTCCCTCCTCCCCTTTCTCTCTCGCTCTCCCTCGGTCCTCGGGCTGGAGCCGGAGCGAGGAGACGGCAGGCGCTGGGCTGTGTGCGCAGCGCCCGCCCGAGGGAGGGGGCTCCGCCTGCGGCCGCGGCGGGGAGGGAGGCGGCGGGGAGGGCCGCCGGCTGCACCAGACGTGCCCAGGCGCCCGCAGCCCAGCCCCGCAGAGCCTAGCGCCCGGGCGATGGGTAAGGCGGAGGTGGGGGGGTTGTGGGGGGGGGTCTCCCACCAGCGCCGCTCTCCGCCCAGAGCCCCGCCTCGGCTCCCTCCTCCAGCCCCTGGTGGGAGCCAGCACCCCGGTCAGGACCCTGCCCTCCCACCCGTGGCGCTGGCCCAGAAAGGACCACACCGGGGAGACCCATAAATGGGACTCGGGATGGGGGTGAAAGCCCCCACTCCTCTGCCCACAGTCCCCGCCTCCTCTCTCTGTCCCCAAAACTCCCCCCACCCCATTAGGGCCTGGAAGCGGGACCCTGGCCTCCCTGAGGGAGGGAGCCATCCCGGTGCCAAATCAGTGGGTTTAAACATGTCTTCCGTCCCTGTCTGAGGTCAGCTTAGGATTTGCCTAAAATCGGAAGAGCAGGAGGTCCCTGTCCCCACTCCCAGGCGTCCCTAACCCTGGGGGGGAAGGGGCCGGGTGTAGGGCCAGGGAGGGTCTCCAGCCTGGGGCGGGGGTGGGGGCAGGAAGAAAGCCGGTGGACTGGGGACCCTGGGCGGACCTGCCGTGAAGGGCAGCGGGGCAGCGAGGGCGCCCCCAGCACCAGGCAGGCCAGAGGCCCGGACTGTCCCAAGCAGGAGGCAGGTCGGGCAGGGCCTCCGTCCTGTTTCGAAGCAAAAGACAGACAGACGGACACAGAGCCCAGAACCCGCCACCCGTGGGCGGGGCGGGGGAGGGGGTGCTGCACCCTAAGACACCCTCACTCTAACAACCAGTGGAGCCCGGCGGGCTGTGGGCTCGGTCCCCGGGGTGGGACGTGCAGGAGGCAGCCGACCCATGATTCTCTCTCACCACTGATGTCTCTCTCCCTCTCCCTTCCGCTCTGAAATCAATAAAAAAAATTTTTTTAAATAAATAAAAGCAAATGGAAACTGGCCCAGGTTGTTCCCCTCCTGGGTGCTGCTCCTGGACAGTGACCTCCTCCTCGTGTTTGACCGACTGCTTTTCCACGTGAGGCCAAAGCTGGACAGGGAACCTGGGTTTGGCGAGGCCTGGGAGATTCAAGCCGTGAGGAGAGGGCCACAGCCCAGCTCCTGGGTGCCCGGTGCCTGGCCTCCGCCCCGCCTCCCCTGCAGAGCACCGAGGCCAGACGGCGCCCGAGACGAGGGGCTGCTGCTTGCTGAGGAGCCTGGTGCTGTGGGCCCGGCCCCGGCCTGTCCGGTCACTGACCTGTCGGCCAGCGGGGATCGCGCCGTATAATTTGGAATTAGCCGCTCGGCCTGCAGCTGAGCCCCGGTAAATGCCCTGTCTCGGAGCAAGGCAGCTGCCGGCGGATTGAACTCTGCGGCCCCCATGTTTGAACCGGCACGTCCCCACTCACAAGGCCTACCGGCTCCCTGTCCTCTGCCGCCAGGCGGTCAGGCGCTCGGGGCCTGGACCCGCGGCTGAGAACACCCTCCCCGTCACCCACTGCCTCCCTCGGAGGCCTCTTCACATAAAGACGGCACAAACTACACCAGGACCAGCCAGTGCTCAGCACACAGTAGGTCCACTCAGCACACAGTAGGTCCACTCAGACTCCTTGCAGGTGGGTTGGAGTTGGCATCTGTGGCCTCAGGACCTGGGATCAGGTCCCTGAGGGGACAGAGCCCAGCAGGGTGGCCTCATGACAAGCCCAGGGAACCTGCCTTCCAGCCAGCGAGGGGTGGCCCATCTGTGTGTCCTCGTATGAGGCCCGCCAGGCGGTGGGTAGAATCCTACAAATGTCGGATTTGGAATTCTCGTTTTCAAAGTGGGAACATGGCGAGGAGCAGGGAACAGTCCTTTGCAATAATAATTAGGGCAGAAACACAAGGAGTCAGTTCCTAAAATGACAACTGAACACACGTAGCTACTTTTGCTCCCCCCTGACAAGCCCCCTAACACTAGCAAGAAAGGTTGTTTTGAAGCTAGAAACCCCTGAGGACCTGGAGAACTGGGAAGGAAACCCCTCGAGGTGGGTCCAGGTGCAAAGGGACAGCGGAGTGGGCCTTCCGGGGCCGGGTCCTGAGCCCACGTGGGGGGAGTGGGGGCGAGAAACAGACCCTGCAAAGGCTCGGAACAGGTGGGGCAGGTGGCCCAGAGCAGCTCCCTAAAGAGCCCCCAGATCCCAGGTGGCTGCCCACCCCAGATCCCTGCTGGGGGCGCAGGGAGGTATATTCCCGGGGGAAGTGACGCAGGGGCCTGGCCAGGGGACTTCGTGAACAGGACAGAGGGGTATCCGCACTGCAAGGCCGAGGGGCCCACTCAGCCCCCAGCGTCTCCCCTGTGCCTGTGGGTTGAGGAGAACCTGAGGTGTCTGTGCTGTTCCCCAGCCCCCAACGCAGGCTCTCCCTTCAGGAAGCCCCGGGACAAACCGGCCGGGCTGGGAGCCCTCGGGAAGAGCCGCCCCAGGGCCCAGGGGAGCAGAAAGCCCCGGAGACAGGCTGTCTGTGCCCCCGGAGCAGCATCCGGAATTAAGGAGGACATTTGGGGAACAAAGAACGGCTGCAAGACTAAAAGGGGAGAACAGCAAGAGAAGCCTCGCCAGACGGGGGACAGCAGCGAGGCACATCCGGATGCAAAGCCAAAACACGGGAGAGAAGGGAGCAGGGAGAGGGGAGGGGGGAGGAGCGAGGACAGGTCATGTGTGGGTGGGAGAGCGAGAGGGTCGTCAACTATGTCATTCAAGGAACTTGCCCAGAAGCGAGTTTCCACCTTCTCCACTCATGGAGGGGCAGGGCCCACACGGAGGAACCTCCTCATGGGAGACAAAGCCGGGGCCGAGCACACTCCCCTGCGTCCAGGCCCACTGGGGACCCGCAGGGACAGGAAGGGAATGAGCTGCGGAGCTCAGCGCGACGGGTGGCCTTCTATGCGGGGCGGGGGGGGGGGGGGGGGGGGGGGGGAGGGGGCGGGGCGGGACAGGCTTTCTGGCCTGGAACCGCCTCCTGGGCCAAGTCAACAACCAAGTGACCAAAGTAAAGACGCAGGAGCAGGCGCTCAGACAAACTCGCTCCCCAGCCACCGCCCCAGGAGGCTCCTGGAGGGCGCCCGCCTCTCGCGTGGAGGAGGCCAAGGGGAGAGGACACACTGGGCGGTGAGAGGGAGCGAGGAGGCGAACCCACCGAGAGGGTGGGGTCCAGGTGAGGGCGGGTCACACGTCCCCCCCCCACCCCCGTGACACCGGATGAGCTGGCCCCGGGTCCCACCTGCACGTGGCCACTCGGACCAGGTCCCGGTGGACGGCCTGCCCTGCTCTCCACACGCAGCCATAAATCATGCAGAAAGAACTGTCCCTCGACACTGCGCCCCCTCCCACCCCCCCCCCCAGCCTCTGCTATCATCTCCCCACCTCCTCCCCACACCCCACGGGAACGGGTCACCAGGGCGGTCGCCGGGCAAACTAGCCTGTGGCCCCTCCTCCGTGCACTTGGTCATTTCACGCAGGTGGCCCTGCCGTCTGCTCTGTTTCTAGAAAGTTCTTCCTCCTCCTTCCCCACAGCACTGCCCCGGAGGCCGCTCTCTGCACCTCCATTTGCTTCCCCGTTTCAGAGCCGGGAGCGAGGCCAGGGGTCCTCTGGTACAGCCCACACTACAGGCGAGAAAACCGAGGCCAGCGACCTCGCCTGCGGGTCTCCTGCTCAGGGGCAGCCCCTCCAGGCCGCGACCCCGCCCCTGCACACCCGCATCGCCCACCGGGGAGGTGTCACGCACAAGCCCAGACGTGATCTTTGATTGAAGAGCGAGCAGCTCTGTGTCGGCCCCGGTTGCTTGCCGTCCTGACATTTATCTCCTGGAGAGGAGGGTGAACTAAGGGCTCGCAGAGTGTCTCGTCCCCCGTCCCCTCCCACGAGGATGGGAAAGGTCAGCGGGAGAGCCGGGCAGCGCGGGGCCCGCAGCCGCAGGGCCGCACTTCACTCCCCTTGGGCCGTGGGATCCCACAGCGGCCTGGAGAGCCTGGGCGGCCTGGGCAGGTGGGAGCGGATGGACGGACGGAGCAGAGGGTCCCCAGCGCCTCCTACCACAGACCCCGCGGTCCGGTCCATCCGGGGTCCGGTGGGTCCCCCCTCCTTCTCGGCCCTACTTGCTCCGAGTGGGACGCACGCCATATCTTTGAGCTCAGCCTGTGCTTGCACAATAATACCCGCCCAGAAAACAAATTAAAAATAGGAAAAATCCATCCCAGCCGGTTCTGCCGAGGCAGAGTGCTGTCAGATTGCTAGGCAACCCCGCAATCCTGTGGGAAGAGGCCTCGCTGTGCGCGGAAATGGCGCTCTGGGCCCGGGTTCGGATGCGCCAGGGGAACAGGGGCAGGCACCGCCTGAAGGGACGCGAGCCACCAGGACCGACAGACAGCAGAGGACAGAGAATGCGCTGGGGTGTCACGGGATGAGACAGCTGGACACACAGGAGAATGCACCCCGTTTCTCCGTGTCTCCAACATCCAGGTGTTCCGAACTGTGCGGGCCAAACGCCTGGATGTTCTGGGTTCCCCTCCCCCTCCCAGTTTCTTCATCATCTTCAAGGAGGGGCGCCTGAGAGCAGGTTTTGGAGCCGGAGACGGCGGAGAAGTGAGAGGTGGGTGCGTGGCACAGCGCGGGGAGTGGAGAGCTGGCGCGCCGGGCTGGGCGGGGCGGGAGCTGTGGGCGCTGTGCTCCCTCCCGGGGCTGAGGGACGCACCTGCTCCATGCTCACAGCTCAGTCCTCACCAGAACCACACGAAATCGTGGGCGTTAAAACATTGACTATGGCCAGAACCGGTGTGGCTCAGTGGATAGAGCGTCGGCCTGCAGACTGAAGGGTCCCAGGTTCGATTCCGGTCAAGGGCATGTACCTGGGTTGCGGGCACATCCCCGGTGGGAGATGTGCAGGAGGCAGCTGATCGATGTTTCTAACTCTCTCTCTCTCTCCCTTCCTCTCTGTAAAAAATCAATAAAATATATTTAAAAAGAAAAAAACATTGACTATGACCACGAAACGCTTTTCAAAGGAAAAGGTGGGGGCGTGGCATCATTAAAAATAACGGGAATTTTCCACTTGACTTTAGGGTCCTCCGAAGCGAGAGGGGGGAGCCGAGAGCCCCTTGCCCTCTGCGATGTGCAGGGCACCGGCACCAGGATGCCCGAGTTCCCCGGGGCTGCCCTCACCAGAACCAGCACTAATCCATGCCTGGCCCAGGGCTCGGGGGTTGAGCGTCGGCCTGTGAACCAGGAGGTTACGGTTCAATTCCTGGTCAGGGCTCCATCCCCAGTGGGGGGCGCGCAGGAGGCAGCCGATCCATGATTCTCTCTCATCACTGATGCTCTCTCTCCCTCTCCCTTCCTCTCTGCAATCCATAAAAAATCAATACTTTTTTTAAAAAGGACCCAGAGTCAGGAGCATGTCCAATGTCAGCGGCCACCAAAGCAATGCAGCTCAGAGCGACACCCGCCTCCGTTCCTGCCACCTGCGGGGCTTGGAAATGAGGGGCTGAGCCGGGGTTCGGGGCTGCGGGACGGCCCTCCGCGTGGGCGCGGGCGCGGGCGGGCACGGGCGGGCAGGGTGAGGCGGCGGCACCTTCCCCGAGGCAGATGGGCACTCAAAGCTCCGAACGTGTTTAACCTTGAACTCAGCGATTCCACTTGTAGGGCTTCACCCCCAGGAGACACTCGGGAACAAGCCCGCAGCCTCATCTCCAAAGATTCACGCACGAGCACCGCGGCATGGCTGTGCATCGAAGGTCGGAAGCAGCTCCACGTCACACCGGCGTGGGGAGCAGCGGCGGCGGCGGCACCGTCCAGCAGGCAGCGTGTCCGGCAGAGCGTGCAGTACGCGTGGACCACACTCCCGGGCCTGACGCGGCTGCAGGGCCCCGCCCTCGGGGGCCACAGCGATGCCCCCTGCGCCGTGGACAGGGGTCATTTTTAATTTTTCCCTTTTGGGTTTATTGTTTATTCTCAGTTTTCTGTGTGGACCTGGACTGTATTTGAAATCAGGAAAAACAGCCCTAGCAGGTGTTGCTTAGTGGGTAGAGCGTCGGCCTGCGGACTGAAGGGTCCCGGGTTCGATTTCGGTCAAGGGCACATGCCTGGATGCCGGCTTATTCCCCAGTGGGGAGCGTGCAGGAGGCAGCCGATCCACGATTCTCTCTCCACTGATGTTTCTCTCTCTCTCCCCCTTTCCCCTTTCTCTGAAATCCATAAAAATAATTTTAAAAAGAACAAGGCCGGGAGGTCAGCGTCATTGCTCGCGCAGACCAGCAGGGCCGGCTCAGGGTCAGGGCCCGCGAGCCCCGAGGGCACGGCCTTGGTAACCTCCCAGCCACGTGGGTCAGAGGGACCCCGATCCCTCCGGGACCCCAGCGTAAGCGGGGGCGGGAGGCGGAGCTCTGAGTGGGAGCGGGGAGCCCCCAGCCCCGCCCGCGCCCCGCAGGAGCCGCGCCTCCTTCCTCGAACACATCTCAGAACCGGCAGACGAGTCCATCGGGAGGCCCAGCGCTAATTAAATTTACTGGGATCACTGAAGGGGAATTATTTAATATTCCGAACAGATTTAATATGTGAAGCATGGAGGCCCGGCTCGTCACGCATGGCTCTCTGCCACACGGGGTGACACTGGGGGATCCGCACACAAGCTGGGCCCGGGCGTCCCGTCAGGGGCAGGGAGGAGCCCGCAGCCCCGGGTCCAGCACAGCCTGGGGCCCTGGGTGATTTCCCGGGTCCTGCACTTGACGTGGGTCAGCCCTGCCCGCCTGGCACAGGAGCCTCTGCCAGCAGCTGCGAACGCCCCCTCCCCTCCCTGCAGGTCCTCACGAGCCAGTCACAGAGCGAACCCCCGCCCCCCACCCCGTACCCCGGCTTCCATTCCAGGGGACCTGAAGGCCGGTCCCAGCTGCCCCCCCAGACAGACTCAAACCCACACCCACGCGGATCTTCCGTGCACAGTGAAGCGTGGACACAGTGCCCAGCCTGCAATGCCAATGACAATCCACAGGGGTTCATAAAGCTCTCACTGTGTGCTCAGCTCAGTCTAATCAGTCGGGTGACAGAGAGCAGCAGGTCCAGACCGTCCTCGGGAGCCTCCTGGGAAACCGGCTCAGAGCGGACGTGAGCTGCGAGGGGCCGGCACTGGGGACAGGGCCCTGGCGTCCAGGCCTCCCGACCTGCCCTCTACCGTCCGCGCATCCCAACTTCCTCAGCCAGAAAACGGACGGACATCGATGGCCGCTGGGGTTTCCTGACGGTACAGTCCTCTGCCTTTGTATTCAGGTCTGAGGTGTGAAGCGGGGCGCGACAGGCCCAGAGCCCGGGGCCCTGGTCCAGGGTTGGGGGCTCCCTGGAGGGCTTCCTGGCATCCCCGAGGCAGCCTGCGCACAGGCCTGGACGGGGGCCATTTCTTGACGGCCACGTGGCAGCCTGAATGCTCTCCCCTTTTGGAGGCTGGAGAGCGGGCTGCGAGTCCTGGATGCCCAGGGCCTGTAGGTAGGAGCCCAGGTGAGAGCACCCCCAGGTGAGAGCACCCCCAGGGAGAGCACCTCCAGGTGAGAGCACCCCTGGGTGAGAGCACCCCCAGGGAGAGCACCCACAGGTAGAGCACCCCCAGGTGAGGGCACCCCCAGGTAGAGCACCCACAGGTGAGGGCACCCCCGGGTGAGAGCACCCCCACAGAGAGCACCCCCAGGTGAGAGCACCCCCAGGGAGAGCACCCACAGGTGAGAGCGCCCCCAGGTGAGAACACCTCCGGGTGAGAACACCCCCGGGGAGAGCACCCCCACAGAGAGCACCCCCACAGAGAACACCCCCAGGTGAGAGCACCCCCAGGAAGAGCACTCCCAGGTGAGAACACCCCCGGGTGAGAGCACCCCCAGGAAGAGCACTCCCAGGTGAGAACACCCCCGGGTGAGAGCACCCCCAGGTGAGAGCACCCCCAGGTGAGAGCACCCCCAGGTGAGAACACCACCGGGGAGAGCACCCCCAGGGAGAGCACCCCCAGGTGAGGGCACATTGCCTCCCTGCCCCTCCCAAACCGCCCCCCCCCCCCCCGGAGAGCATGAAGCTAGGGAGGCCAAAAGTCACTTTCACTAGAAAATGGCACGATGAATTATATTTTAATCCCTGGAGTGGAGAAGGATTAAATATCACATAAAACATAGAAGCCAGAAAAAGAAAAAGGAAAAGACTTTTGACTAAAAGATGAACAACTTCTCTATGGAAAAATAAATACCATAACCGTTAAAAGGAAAAGCACACCGTGAGGAAGAGGTCTGAGCGTGTATGACTGAAGGCTGGTCCTTCACAAATAAAAAGTGGTGGCAAACTAATCAGTAAAGGACACAACCAACAGAGACACACGTTCACGGAGAAATAGAAAAGGCCATTAAACACGGGGGTGCGGTTAACACTCATCACTTTAAAATTCAACTAACACGAGGCCACTAAACACTTACAGTGCTGGTGCCGACAGGAAGGGGTGAGCAGACACCCTCGATGGGCAGTAGATGGGCTGAGTTGGTAAACCTTTGGGAAGGGCTCTCTGACGATATGTATTAATTTTTTTAAAATATATTTTTATTGATTTCAGAGAGGGAGGGAGAGATAGAAACATCAATGATGAGAGAGAACCATGGATCGGCTGCCTCCTGCACGCCCCCTACTGGGGAACGAGCCCGCAACCCAGGCATGTGCCCTTGACCAGAATCGAACCTGGGACCCTTCAGTCCACAGGCCGATGCTCTATCCACTGAGCCAAACTGGCCAGGGTGACATGTATTAATTTTTGAACCCACGTGCCTTTGATCTAACAATTCCACTTCCAGGAACCTATCCCGCTGATTTACCCTCAAAGTAAGCCAACATGTACGTACGATATACTCAGCGCAATATTGTTATAGCAGCAGGAAACGCACGTGGGGGTTCCCCTAGGGAATAAATTATGGGGCACCCACATGATGGCATCGTCAACAACCTTTTGTTACATTTCTATTTATTTATAATATGTTTTATTTATTTTAGAGCAGGGGTCCTCAAACTACGGCCCGCGGGCCACATGCAAATACAAATGTTGCATTTGTTCCCGTTTTGTTTTTTTACTTCAAAATAAGATATGTGCAGTGTGCATAGGAATTTGTTCATAGTTTTTTTTTTTAAAACTATAGTCCGGCCCTCCAACGGTCTGAGGGACAGTGAACTGGCCCCCTGTTTAAAAAGTTTGAGGACCCCTGTTTTAGAGAGAAAGGGAGAGAGGGGAAAAAAAACATCAATGATGAGAAACATCAATCGGCTGCCTCCTGCACGCCCCCTACTGGGGATCGAGCCCGCAACCCGGGCCTGTGCCCTGACCGGGAATCGAACCAGTGACCTCCTGGTGCTGGGACGACGCTCAACCGCTGAGCCACGCCGGGCAGGGCAACACCTTTTTGTTCAACAAGGGAGAGCTACATGTGCTCATAGGTCACCATGTCTAAGAAATAGTGTAACCAAAAAAGTAGGTTCCAGAACATACATCAAATCCCACTTGCATAGGAGAAAAGGTGTTTTATCTGTAAGACATTTCCTGGGGAAATGAACCCGCAACGCCACTGGGCGGTGGGGACGGAGCGCGAAAGGCGGGGTGTCGGCCGGGAGCTCTTAGTTTCCACTTTTGAACTTTTCTCCACGGTTTTAATGTTTTTGCCACGAGCGAACCTTTTCATAGAAAACCAGCTTTAAAAGAGATGAGAAACCCACACTTCTGGTCTCCTCGGTGATTTAATTATCTCTCCCGCTCTGGTCTCTTATGTTAATGTCATAGGAGCTTATTGTAGCGGAAAAAGTAGAAAGCACAGATTTTTCATATCGAGACAAAAATTCTAAAAACCTCCCTAATCCCGTCATCAAAATATAACCGCGACTGACACTGGGGGTTTTCTCTCCCAGCTTGGCGATGCGTGCCCAGACGTGGTGTGGACGGACACGTGCGGTGTCTTCTGCGAGCTCGCGCTTTTCGGCACATCCTCTGTCCTCCCCCTTGGGACGTAAACGTGCTCGCTAGCTGGTTTGACTCAATGGATAGTGCGTCGGCCTGTGGACTGAAGGGTCCTGGGTTTGCTTCTGGCCAAGGGCATGTACCTAGGTTGCAGGCTCGATCCCTGGCCCTGCAGGAGGCAACTGATCGATGTCTCTCTCTCACATCAATGTTTCTTTCTCCGTGTCTCTCCTCTCCCCTCCACTCTCTCTAAAATCAATGGAAAAATATCCTCCGGTGAGGATTAACACAAAATATCCTATATAATAAAAGGCTAATATGCAAATAGACCCAACGGCTGAACAACCAAACAATTAGTTGCTATGACATGCACTGACCACCAGGGGGCGTGTGCGGAACATGGCGGGCATTGGCCACGGCGGGATGGTGGAGCATGTGAGCAGGGACGCCAGACTAAGGCAGGGCACCGGTCACTGTCATTGAGGCGAGCCTCTGGTGGTTACTGAGAATTCTTTGCTCCTGCGCACCACGGTCTCACCCGGTGCTCGCATCTGCTGCCAGCACCAGAGCTGCTGCTCGCACCCACTGCTGGCACCCGGCGCCGGTCCCGATCGCTTGGTGCCGTCAGCAGGTGCGAGCAGCGGCTGCTGGCCCCGATCATTCCTGAGGGCTTCCCCGCCTCCCCCTGCTCCTGAGGGGCGATCGGGGCAGCAGCCGCTGCTTGCGCCCACCGATGGCACCGGCCCCGCTCACAACCGCTGCTGGTGCCGGCTCCAATCGCTCTGCGCCGTCAGTGGGTGCGAGCAGGGCTGGCACCATCAGCACATGGGAGCAGTGACAGAGGGAACAGGGCTGCCGGCAGAGAGGGGACCGGGGGCCGCGGCAGGAGGGGCCGGGTGGGGTGCGGAGGATGGGCCAAGACCCACCCCTGTGCCCACTGCAGGCCAGGCCTTCTGGACAGAGCCCCCCAAGACCACAGGAGCCGGGTTAGAGGAGTGAGATGGGCGAGAACGTGCTGTTCTTCTGTGGAAATGACAAGCCGGACTCTGGCTTCAGGGCCCCACGGGCGCAGCGAAGGGCTCCTCTGCTCACGGTTTGGTGTTTAAGTTGCGCATCTATACTAGTAATAGGGTAATATGCTAATTAGACCGGACGTCCTTCCTGACAAAGCTGGGCCCAGGCAAAGCCGCCCGCCCCGCCTTCCCGGGCACCAGCACCTGCGGCCGGGAGACAAAGAGAAGCCGCCCGCCTCTCGATCCCGGGCGCCTGCGGCCAGCCAGAGGAGGGATTCGTGGGTCCCGGGTGCGGGGCCAAGGCAGAGGCAGTTAGGGGCAATCAGGCCGGCAGGGGAGCAGGCCGGGCTGAGGGACGCCCCGCCCCCCCGCACGAATTTCATGCACCAGGCCTCTAGTCTATACTAATAAAAGGGTAATATGCTAATTAGACCAGGAGACCGGCCAGGGAGGGCAGTTGGGGGCAAGCAGGCTGGCATGGGGGGGGCAGTTGGAGGCGAGAAGGCTGGTGGGGGGGGGCAGTTGGGGGTGAGGAGGCCAGTATGCAGAGTGGTTAGGGGTGATTGGGCAGGTAGGCAGGTGAGTGGTTAGGAGCCAGCAGTCCCGGATTGTGAGAGAGATGTCTGAGGGGTCCCAGATTGGAGAGGGTGCAGGCTGGGCTGAGGGACACCCCCCCCCATGCACGAATTTCATGCACCGGGCCACTAGTTTACTATAAAAGGGAAGGACTCGGGAGCCCATAAAAGAGGAAGACGGAGGGTGTAGAGCCCGTCAGGAGCCACTCTGTTCTCTGTTTCCTCATTTACACACGGACAGCGGTGCCCATCCCGCCCTCCCCCGGCCCCTCCCTGGTCCTGTGTCCCAACCATCCCCGCCGTCCTCCAGGCGCCCGTCCCCGTCACACGCCCACGCGCTGGGCCTGCTCGGGCTCCATGTGTCCGTCCTTCTGTTGGAATATTTCTGAGCTGCTCTTTGGGGTGAACGTGGTTGGGAACCGCTGAACCTCGTAGCTCAGCTCCCGGGGAGGGGTGTTGGCCTCGGGGTAAGCGTGCAGGTGCCCCCAAGGCTTCTCAGAGGAGAGCGGGTTAAGCTTGGGGCGCGGGGAGAGCGATGCCGGGACCGTGCGGGGAGCTCCCGTGAAGCGGGTGGGAAATTGGGGGACAGGCCAGAAGCCAGGATGCCCAGAGAAACCCCTCCCGCTCTGCACCCCCTCCCCCCCCTCGCCAGACCTGCAGGCCCTCCCTCCCCCTCCCCCCTCCCCCCCATCCTCCCCCCTCCCCCGTCCCCGAGCCAAAGTGAGAGAAGGAAAGACAGTGCTGGGAAGGCAGGCTCCGGCCGCCTAGGAAATCTGACCTGCAGCCCCATTTCTCTCCCAGGCGCCATGGCACCTCCTGTAATGAATGGCCAGGTTTTAATTAAATATTGATTAGCTGCTAATTCGTCTACTGATTAGTCTGGGGGCAGGGAGGGCGGGGGGGCTGTCAGAGCCGTGGAGGAGGCTCCTGGGGGTGGAGGCGCGGCTTCTCCCTCCCTCCAGGCCCCGTTTCTGTGGGTCGCAGTCCCCAGGATGAACGAGGCTTCCAGCTGAAGTCGTCCCTTTGGGCCGAGGGCCATGAAGTCCCGGGACTGACAGGCCCGGGTGCTCTCGCTTCCTTCTGGACACTCTCAGCACAGGACGCCCGGCCTCCCCGGCCGGGAGGGTCTGCACTGGGCCCAGCTCAGCATGTGGGCGCTGCAAGGGAACCTGCGGGCCTGGCCAGTGTGGCTCAGTGGATAGAGCGTCGGCCCGGAGCCTGAAGGGTCCCAGGTTCAATTCCGGTCAAGGGCACATACCTGGGTTGCGGGGTCGAGCCCAGCCCTGGTCAGGGTGCGTGCAGGAGGCAGCCAATGGATGTGTCTCTCTCACATCAAGGTTTCTCTCTCTCTTCCCCTCCCTCCACTCTCTCTAAGAATCAGTGGAAAATACCCTCAGGTGAGGATCAAAAAAAACCATAAAGCGACCTGTGGGCATCCGAGGGGCAGGAGGAGGGGCATGAAGATCTTGGTCAGTCGTCCCCAACGCGTTTCCCAAGTTTGGCTTTTTGCACCCACTCATGCCGCCTGTCCCCGGTGCCGCTCTGTCGCCCATCTGCTGGTGTGGCTCTGTGCCTGGGGTGCACACGCCCAGCCCGGGCACCTGGGGCTTCGGGGTCCCCTCCAATCCGTGAGCATGGGCCACGCGCAGGCTGCCAAGAGGGGTCGGCAGACCCCAGACCAGTGCCAGGCCCCGAGCCGCGGGGATGGAGGCCCCGCAGGACAGGAGCAGGCCTCGGCCCTCGCCACCCCTCGCCTCATGGCAGTTCAGCCCCAGGTGGACGAGAGAAGGCCCACCAGGGCGGGGAGCAGATGGGGCTGCTCCGGACCCCCGCGCGGCCCGCCATCTGTCCTGACAGTCAGCCGTCTGCCCGGGCAGCCCCTCCTCGGGCCACCATCTGCCACAGGCCTGGCCCTCCTCCCAGCTCCGCCAGGGCCCCGGGAAGGGGTGGGGGCGCCAGCCAGAGCCAGGCCTGCTGCCTCGGACCAGCCCCATCTGGCACCCCTGCCGGGAAGCGGGCAGGAGCCTGGACAGAGCACCTCCACTTGCAGGGAGAGCAGGGGGAGAGGGGCAGGGGGAGAGGGGCAGGGGGAGAGGGCAGGAGGGAGGGTCCCGCCTTGTCGGGCAGCCCTGCTGGGACTCAGCTCCCCCTCCCCGGCTGGCAGCCTCGGGGTCCCAGGTGCTTGTATGCCCCCCCGACCCCCCAACATGGGCCCAGGGCGGGCTGGTGAGGGAGCAGGACACTGGAGCCCAGCTCCGCCTCGGGGCCCCGCAGCCGGGTTCAGGCCCCAAGCAGCACCCCAAGTCCCCCCGGCACTTACCCAGTGGAAACTGACGCTGAGGGGCCCGGCTGCTTGAGGAGCCCCCCTCAGGCACACGCAGAGAGCCCCTGGGGGACGGCGGCTGAGCCCTGCCTGGCGGCTGGAGCGTGCGGGCAGTGCACCCACGAGGTCGGGGTGTCAGAGGGGACCCAGCCCCTCCTCTGCCTCGGGTCCCCCTCACTCATGGAAACGCCCCCCAGCCCTCCTCCCTGCACCCCCCCCCCCCCCCCCACACACACACACAGCAAGATCGCTCTCCAGAGCCGAAAAGTCAGGGCAGGGACCTACCCGGTGAGAGGTGCCCCCCACCCTCACGGACCCGCTGGAGGCTGCCAGCCTGTCTGGTCCCACAGGCCCCCACTGTCCGCCTGCTCTGAGCCCCCAGGACGGCACCCAACCAAGAGGGTGCCCAGGCAGCCAGAGGACAGGAGCGGGGCCCAGAGCCTCGAATGCCCAGCACCCCCACCAACTCGGCCCCTCACTCCAGTGACACCCACTGTCCCCCCAGCCTCAGGCCCCCATTGAGGGTCGGGGAGGGCGCGGACACCCAGCAAACATCTGTCTTCCTTGCAGAAGCGGCCGGGTGGACAGAGCCAGGGCTGTCCCTGGTCGGTGGGTGGCGGGGGGCCTTGGGCTTTGGCTGGCACTGGCGTGGGCAGCTTGTGGGTCGGGGATGGCACCGAGCCCACCTCCCCGCCCCGCCCCAGCGCCTGAGACCAAAGCCGCTGCATCCGTGGCCGGACAGCGCCACCTGGTGGGCGTGTGGGAGACTGCAAGCCGGGCCTGGCTTTCATCCCCATCCCAGAGGGAGAGAGAGGGGGAGAGAGAAGCATCTATGATGAGAATCGGGGATCCGCTGCCTCCTGCACGCCGCCCCCCACTGGGGACTGAGCCCACAGCCCGGGCCTGTGCCCTGACGGGGAACCGCACCGTGACCTCCCGGGTCATAGGTCGGAGCTCAGCCCGGAGCCAGGGCGGGCCTTTGGGTGGCTTGGTTTGTAACACCCCGTCCCGGCTCTCCAGCTGCTCCTTCCGCTTCCCAGCAGGTTCCGTGGGCGGCACCCCGCCCGCCTCTCACCGGATTCTGCTGAGACGCTGGTTGTCAGGGGCCCAACCCAGACCGGAAGGTCACCCCCAGAGACACAGCCTCTCCCCCTCGGGCCCCCCCCAACGCGGCACCCCTCACCCACCACCCTCGCTTCCTGCGGGCGCCTCTGAGGGGCATCGGAGGCCCTGGCCCAGGACAGCAAAGCCAGCCCAGAAAGGAACAGCGGCTGCACGTGGCTGAGACCACGGGACGCGCGGCCGCAGGTGGACACACAGAGAGAGACGCGGAGAAGCCGTGGGGGAGCCCGTCCGGGGCGTGAGGCCCGACGCTGGACGTGGGAACTGCTGACTGAAGGACGTGGATGAGGCTCCCTCCTGGATGCGGGTCAGGTCCCCGCCAATCCCAGGAACCAGGCCGGTTTCTCCACGGAATTCCGGCTGCGCTGGGAGCGGAGGGCGAGGAGCCACAGGCCGGTGCCCCTGCACCCGGTCCCCCCCTCAGCGGGCGGGGGCTGTGCCCACCTGGACCCACTGACCAGCAAATACGGGGGGGTGGGGGGGAGCCTCTGGGAAGCCCAGCCACGAAGCTTCCACAAAAGGCCAGCCAGACTGGATCCGGCCTTTACTTCCATTTCCAGGAACCGTGGGGACAGAGCGGACGGACAGGGAGCGAGTGGGCAGCCTGGCCCCGGCCCCGGGACTGTGGCTGCTCACCGGGCAGCTGCGAGGGACTTGCCGGCCTGGCGTCCTCTGATCGCCCGCCGCCAGGTGCCTGTGCTCGCAGCACCGCCCCGGTTGGCAACGCGCTTTCTCCAGCCCCGAAGGCCCATCCCTGGCAGCCAAGACCCCCTCTTTCCACGGCCGGGCGGGCTCCGGCCTAAGTGCCCTGCGCAGCCCTCAGCGTCTGCATCCCGGGCCACGGCTCCGTGAGAGGGGGTGGCGGTTACAGATTCCTGCGCCTCCCGGTCCTTTAGGCGGCAGCTCCTCTGCCATCGGCCTCCGCACAGCACGTGCCCAGCACAGGCCGCTGAGCAGAGCGCCCGCAGCCGCGCCCGCCGCGACAGGAGGGTCTCGGGGCGCACGCGGAGCAGCGGGGCCGCAGTGGCCGGTTCAGGAGGCTGAGGTGAGTGGACACAACTCCTCGTGGGGTCCCCGGGGCGGGGGCACGAGGAGGGCCCCACGCTCTTGCTCCCCATCGTCCGTCAGGCCCGCGGGTCCTGGTGGCCAGCAAGGGCAGCCCCAGCTCAGCCCCCCGCGCCTGCCATGGCCCCACGCGCCGGGCCGGTCACCCACGCTGGGCCGGCGGCAGGGCCGGTGCGGGCGACCACCTGCCCCCGGACCTTCACTGCAGGCGGCCCGCGCCCCTGAGCCCGGATGGGCTGATGCGTTGGGAGGAGCGGCCTGGCAGGGACATCCCGGCCGCCCCTTATCCACCATCGTGGCCAAAGGTAGTCGCTTATCTGCCTCAAATGTCCCTCTTCACTATCAAGAGGCTGTAAAACAGACCGTCCTGGAGATAGTTCCCCCAGCGCGGGGTGGAGGGGCGGGGGGGCGCTGGCATCACCGCCCCATAAGCAGATGGCACCTGGCACCCGGCATCCTGCAAAGTCAGCACCCCCCCCACCCCCACCTTCGAACCTCCTAGAGCCTCGGCCCCATCCCCCTCACCCCCCCACTCCCCACACCCCCCACCTTCCCCCCCTCCCCACACCTCCCACCCCCCACAGCTGGAAAGGCCCAGATGCTGCCCTGCGGCCCAGGGCCGGCCAGCTCAGCCCCCTCCCCTGCCCGTCAGAGCTCAGCGCTGGGGCAACAGAAAGCCACACACGCAGGAAAAACTCTCTGGAAGGTTCCAGGCCTGAGTCGGAGCCCCTGGAGGACCCGGGAACGGAGAGGACGCAGGCTGAGGGGGGACCTGACAGTCACTGTGTGGGGACCAGGGGATCTGCGGGGACTCGACTTGCAAAGGGGGTGGCAGCATGCATGGGTCCTGCGGCCCGGCCCCCCCAACCCCCATGGCCCGGCCCTGTCTCCTGGGGGCCAGCGGCTCTGCACAGAGGGGGCCCCTCCCATCGGTGGAAGCACAGGGTGTGGGCCCAGGAGGGAGACCCAGAACCCAAGTGAGGGCAGGGCCAGCTCACGTTCATCAAACTGTGGTTCAGGCCCGGCCTGCACGGCTCAGGGGTTGAGCGTTGACCTATGAACCAGGAGGTCACGGTTCAACTCCCGGTCAGGGCACAGGCCCGGGTTGTGGGCTCAACCCCCGTTGGGGCGTGCAGGAGGCAGCCGATCCGTGATTCCCTCTCATCATCGATGTTTCTCTCTCTCTCACCTCTCCCTTCCTCTCTGACATCAATAGAAATACATTAAAAATACAAAAGAAAAAAAAAGAAAAAACTTTGATAGAAACTGAAATCTTTTTTGAGGTGAAAGATCAAGGTGTGACGCTGGGAGATTTAGAGGCCGCGCCGCTCAGGGGCTGAGGGGCTGGGCCAAGGGGGCGGCCAAAAAGCAGACTCTCCTGTTCTCTCTCCCTCTCTCACCACCCCCATCTGTCTCTCCCCCTCTCACCTTCCCCATCTCCCTCTCTCTCTCTCACCCCCCATCTGTCTCTCCCCCTCTCACCTCCCCCATCTCCCTCTCTCTCTCTCTCTCACCCCCCATCTGTCTCTCCCCCTCTCACCTTCCCCATCTCCCTCTCTCTCTCTCTCTCACCCCCCATCTCTCTCTCCCCCTCTCACCTCCCCCATCTCTCTTTCTCACTCGTTCCAGCCCCACCTTCCTCCTTTCTCCCCACGGCGTCCAGCTGCTGACCCAGGACACAGTCTGCAGTGTCCATGGGACCTCGCTGCCAGGCCGCGCCCGCCCCCCCCTGCCATGACACACCTGCTCTCTGAGACTAACCAGCCCCCCCAGGTCCCCCATCCCCAGGTCCCCCACCCCACTCCAGAGTCTGAAAAGGGTGGCCCAGCCAGAGACCTCCACCTCCCTCCCCCCCACCCCGAGGCTGGGAGAGGGGAGAGGCTGTGAGGGCGGAGAGTGCCCCATGTCCCCAGAGAGCGCTGCAGCAGCACATAATCCTGTTAAAATATTAATCCTCATTCAAGGCGGCTGCTGAGATAAAGCCCTGAGAAACGATAAAGGTCCAGGGCCATTGATACAGGGACCTTCGAGCTGATAAACCCGCCGTCGGGACAGCAGGCCCGTCCCAGCCTCCGCGGGGGAGGGGGGGCGGGGGCTCCTAATCCCTCCCAGGCTGGAGCCCCCCAGCTGACCCTGCTCCCTCACCAGCCCAGGCCGCATGGTGGCCGCCCAGCCCGGCGAGTCCTGTTGTAGGGTGTCCTGCTGCACAGACCAGGAGAGCAGGGTCAGTCAGGGGCCGCCCTGGTGGGCCTGCTCATCTCCCCCTGTGTTCTCTCGCTCACGCATCCAAGGGTCCTGCCATGCCTACTGTGCGCCGGGCACTGCGCCAGGAGGCGGGGCACAGTGTCCCTCTCGGAGACGACCGTGCGTTGGCTCATGCACCAGGTTAGGAAGGAGGACAGGTGGCCGGGACCCGGACGCTGGCCTGAGGGGACGAGCCCGCACGTCCCTCTGCCCAGCGGAAACTGGCCCAGAGCTGGGCAGCTGGTTCGTCCCAGCCCGGGCCAAGCGTTGACCTAGGAACCAGGAGGTCAGGGTTCGATTCCCGGTCAGGGCACAGGCCCGGGTTGCGGGCTCCATCCCCAGTGGGGGGCGTGCAGGAGGCGACCGACCCATGATTCTCTCTCATCATAGATGTTTCTCTCTCTCCCTCTCCCTCTCCCTTCCTCTCTGACATCAACAAAAACATGTCTTTTAATAAAAGGAAAGACCAGCCCAGGTGGGTGCCCAGCCCCGCCTCACCCCGTGACCCTGGGGCAGCCCCTCACGCATGCCCGGGCCCCCCTGCCCTGGCAGCAGCGGCACGGAAGCCACTCCCGGCACCATCGTCCCAGCATCGCGTGGGTCGGGTCCTGCGGAGACGGACACAAAACCCAGGACACAGCTGGTTCTCTCCGTGGGGCGCCGGCCCCACCCCAGGCAGCGCCCCTCATCTGAGCTCGGGGACCAGAGGGAGCAGAATCAGAACGGGGTGCAGCACACCTGGGCTGCGGCAGAGGCCCAAGCGGGCTCATCATCTTTTCTTTGGTCCCATTGGCCAGCATGTAGTCACATGGCCAAGCCTCGCTGCAGAGAATGCTGGGAAATGTAGTCTTTCTCCTTGGTGGCCATCTTCTTGGGAAGAATGGGATTTTACATTCAATTTTAGATTAGGTATTAGATTGTCTTCGCATAGAATCCAGGCTCCTCTGCGGCCTGCCTCCCGCTTCAGCCCGAGCGCGCCCCTCCTGCCCCTCGTCCATGCCCTGCTCCTCCCGTGACCTCCCGCTGACCCCTGTCACAGGTGACACCATCACCCCAGCTGCTCCGTGGGAACTGGACATCCCCGAGTTGCTCCCTTTCCTTGGCTCCCACGGCCACCACCGTGTCTGGGCCACGGCCACGGCCACGGCCTGAGGACGGCACCACCACTCGCCGCCCAGCACCCAGCCCATTCCTGCTTCCTGCCCACACCCTGACCTGCAACGGGCTGCCCCTCTGTTAGACCCGCGGGTGCCAGGGCCCTGCTTGCCGCTGCAGGGCTACGGACGCGGACTGCACACCATGGCCTCGGCCCCCCAGAACCACCCTCTCAGGAGGCCCTGCCCACCGCCCATCAGGTGCTGCCCACGGACACCCCGATCTGGTCTCCCGCTTTACTCCCCGAGGCGACTCACTGTTGCCTGTCCTACTCGTGTCCTTGTATCGTGTGTGTCCCCAACCAGATGGACACAGTCGGGGAGCACGCCTGCCTCCCTCACCACGGGGTCCCCAGAACTTAGAGCAGTGTCCGGTACAGAGAGCAGCTCCATCAGGTGGTGGTGGGGTATTAACCAAAGTCACCCCAATAAATTCAATTTTTAAAAAGGGGTGGTAAGTCCTAGCCGGTTTGGCTCAGTGGATAGAGCGTCAGCCTGTGGACCAAAGGGTCCCAGGTTCGATTCCAGTCAAGGGCATTAAAAATAAAAAAAATAAAAAAGGTTGGTAGGGAGAGAGACACAGAAAAGACACAGAGATGGAGAGATAGGGAGAGAAGGGAGATAAAGATAGAGAGACAGAGATAGAGAGGCAGAGATAGAGCGAGAGAGATAGAGAGAAATAAAGATAGAGAGACAGAGATAGAGAGAGACAAGATAGTAACAGAACGTGCCCTGCCCAGGGTTCCTCTCACACTCTCCCCCACCCATGAGCACAGGTGACAAGGGAACCCCTCTCCTGTCCACCTTGCTGACGAGGCTGCCCATGCCCACGCCTCCCTGAGGATCCACAGGGACGAGAGGGAGGCGCGGCTATGCTGACCTGGCCCACAGGGTGGCTCCGCCCACCCCGCCCCAGGAGGCCCCTCGAGAGGCCCTCCCCAGGCTGGGCTCCCGTGGCCCTCGGCCCCCTGACCCTGGGAAGCCCCTCCCACAGCCCTGGCCCAGGCAGGCCCAAGGCCCACAGACCCCAAAGGCCTCCCCAAATGTCAGGCTGTGGGTCAGAGTGAGCGGGGCCCAGGGACCGAGAGAGGGGGTGGAGGCCAGGCCACCCCGTGGAGGCCCCTTCTGCTCTCTGATCCTCGGGCCTGGCCCCCACCCCTCCCAGGAGGGCACACGCCCACGGGGGAGGAGCGTGGGCAATAAAGGCGGGTGACACGGCCACGGGCCACAGGGCCTCCTCCTGAGACACAGGTAAGAGCACAGACTCGCTCGCAAAGGCGCCTGGAGCAGGGGCCCGGTGACCCTGGGACTTTGCTCTGCTCCGTCCGTGGCAGGAACACACCCGGCACCGGCGCCTCAGACAACCCACCATGAGCCACCCAGCTGCCCTCCTGGCCGTGGCCCTGGCCGCCCTCCTCGCTCTGGGGGCCGGGGTGCCCGTGCGCCGGCAGGGCTCCCGGCACAAGCTGCTCTTGGTGTCCTTCGACGGCTTCCGCTGGGACTACGACCAGGACGTGGACACCCCCAACCTGGACGCCATGGCGCGGGACGGCGTGAAGGCGCGCTACATGACCCCCCCCTTCGTCACCATGACCAGCCCCTGCCACTTCACCCTGGTCACCGGTGAGTGCCGCCTGCGAATGGGACCTGGGGGTGGTGGGGGCTGAGAAGCCAAGGGGACAGGGAATGCACACAGCCTTGTCCCAGGGCACCGTGTGGGGACAAAGGTGAGCCAGGAGGGGGCACTCGCTGGGGAGAACAGCCTCCAGCATTGGTGACATCTGATAGCGGATAAACACGGGCAGTGGTCTCCCTGGCAACAGCCTGGGGGCAACCCAGGAGGCCTCCCAGAGGAGGTGAGTGTGGTCGGGACTCAGAGATGAGTCTGCAGCTCCAGCTTTATCTTTTTTTTTTTTTAATCCTCACTCAAGGGTATTTTTCCATTGATTTTTAGAGAGAATGGGGAGAGAGAAGGAAAGGCAGAGAGAAACATCGATGTGAGAGAAACACATCGATTGGTTGCCTCCTGCACGAGCCCTGACCAGGGCCCGGGCCGGGGAGGATCCTGCAACCGAGGTACATGCCCTTGACGGGAATCGGACCCGGGACACGTTGGTCTGCAGGCCAGCGCTCTGGATGGGAATCGACCCCGGGACCCTTCAGTTCCCAGGCTGACGCTCTATCCACTGAGCCACACCAGCCAGGGCCACACTGATCTTTTGCTAAAACTGATAAGGCTGCAAGCGATGCCTCCCAGTGCGTACTGCACGGACGCGGGGTGGGGCAGGGCGGGGCTGGGCCACCGGGTCGGAGCACGTGCCCGTGACCGTGGTGATGAGCCTGGCCCGTTCCCTCCACCCCCCGCAGGCAAGTACATCGAGAACCACGGGGTGGTGCACAACATGTTCTACAACACCACCAGCAAGCTCAAGCTGCCCTACCACGCCACGCTGGGCGTCCAGCGCTGGTGGGACAACGGCAGCGTGCCCATCTGGATCACCGCCCAGAGGCAGGTAACGCCCAACCCCCGCCCAAGCGCGGGCAGGCCACGGCCCCGGGGAGGCCCGGGCTCCCGGCACAGAAGGGCGGGCAGCGTGGTCCCCGGGGCGTGCCGGGCAGTCATGGGATCTGGGGGGGCTTCCCAGTCCTGCCCGGTGCCCCCCGGAGCCTGGGACCCAGAGGGGCGGCTCCATCCTCCCAGTCAGACAGGAAGCCACCCCTGGGGACCCTTTGGCATTTGGGGAGGGGGTCGCACAGGAAAAGGACCCCACGTGACACAAAGGGGTGTGACCACAAAAGGGCTTTGTCCCCTCCCCCGCCCGCACCCCTCGCAGGCTGGGCAGCTAGACCCTGGGGGTGAAGGTTAAATAAATGGAGCTGTCTGTCAGCCCAGGAACGCCATCACCCCGAAATGTCCTGAGGGCTTCCTGGCCCTGGGGGTGTAGCTCCTTGTCAATGATGTCCAGGGGAGGGCACCCCCCAAGTCTGAGCCCCCAGCTCCGGATGGAGCTGCCCGACGCCAGGCTCAGGCACCCCATGGCCATCGGGCCCCATGCCCCGGCCCGCGCTCCCGCCGCCCCAGCCCCGCACCGAGGCTGAGAACTTGGCCTGGGGGGCTGCACGGGCAGCGGCCACATGGGACAGGCAGCTGGGGGGACAGGTGGGTCTATGTAAATAAAGCAGCAAGTGGTTGATGGAAAGACGGACAGACGGACGGACGGATGATCAGGGTGAAGGCTGGAAGGACAGGGTGGGGCACGGTGGAGGGGCTGACGCACTCCTGGCCGTGAACATGGCAGGGAGAGGCCGGGCTGCAGGCCAGAAAGGGGGGCTCTCGGGGCACCCCAGCCCCCGGGCAGCGCCCTGGGGCCCCGCGGCAGTGAGGACACCGCATACCCGGGACACTTGTCTGTCATCTCATTAGTGTGAGTCCACCGCGCACCTGCTCCCTCCTCCATAGCCTCGGCCTGGCCCAGATAGAGAGGCCTCTCAGCCAATGAGGAGGCTCAGCCGGCTGGTGTGGCTCAGCAGCTGAGCAGTGACCCAGGAGCCAGGAGGTACCGGTCCGATTCCTGGATCCCTGGTCAGGGCACATGCCCGGGTTATGGGCGCCCTCCCCTGTGGGGAGTGTGCAGGAGGCAGCCATTCGAAGATGTTTCTCTCATTGATGTTTCCATCTCTCTATCCCTCTCCCCTCCTCTCTCTCTAAAAATCAATAAGAACATATATTTTTTAAAAGAGTAAGTTCAACAGGGTTGCAGGATACCAAGTCAATATACAAAAAATCAATTTAAATAAAAAGAAAATGGAAAGGTTCGGACAGCGGTAGGCACAGGGATGGGCTGGGCGAGCAGGCAGACACACGCCGGGCATGGGCGCCCTGTGCCGGGGCGGGGGGCCCGGCGGGGTTGTGCCTCATGGCTGCCTTCCCGCAGGGCCTGAAGGCCGGCTCCTTCTTCTTCCCCGGCGGCAACGTCACCTACCAAGGCACGGCCGTGACGCTGAGCCGCAAGGAGGGCATCCTGCACAACTACAAGGACGAGGCGGAGTGGAGGGCCAACGTGGACACAGTGATGCGCTGGTTCACGCAGGACGGCCTGGACCTGGTCACGCTCTACTTCGGGGAGCCCGACTCCACGGGCCACAAGTTCGGGCCCGAGTCCCCGCAGAGGAAGGCCATGGTGCAGCAGGTGGACCGGACGGTGGGCTACCTGCGCGACAGCATCCGGCGCAGCGGCCTGGAGCACAGCCTCAACCTCATCGTCACGTCCGACCACGGCATGACCACCGTGCACAAGAAGGCCGGCGACCTGGTGGAGTTCCACAAGTTCCCCAACTTCAAATTCCAGGACATCGAGTTCGAGCTCCTGGACTACGGGCCCAACGGGATGCTGCTCCCCAAGGAGGGGCGGCTGGAGAAGGTGTACGAGGCGATCAAGGACGCGCACCCCAAACTCCACGTCTACAAGAAGGAGGACTTCCCCAAGTCCTTCCACTACGCCAGCCACCCCCGGATCACGCCCCTGCTCATGTACAGTGACCCTGGCTACGTCATCCACGGGGTGAGCTGCGCACGCGTGCACGGTGGGGCGGGGCGGGGCGGGGGGCTGCTGGGTCTCTTCCCAGCCCTGTGAAGAGCACCCCCTATTCCTAGCTAGTCCCCAAGCTGAGGGACATTGACCACCAAAGGGATGCAGTCATCACTATGCAATAGGTGTGCCTGCATGTACATGGGCACACGTGTGTACACGCCGTGTTTGTGTGATGTTACGTGTGCATGTGCGTTGGTGCACGGTGTGCCTGTGTGCACAAGTGCCTGTGTATGTGTTGCGCATGTGTGGGCGTGCATGTATGTTTGTGTACATGTGTGTTTGTGTGTGCATGTGTGTGCACATGCTTATGTGCACATATGTCTGTGTGTTTGTGTGCATGTGTGCGCTTGTGTGCACATTCATGTAGGGTGACGTGTGGGGAGATCAGCCATGAGAGTGACAGGGACCAGGCCGCTCAGAGAGGCCAGGGCGGTGCTCAGGGAAGCGAGATGCAGGCAGCGGGAGGGGCCGGGAGGAAGTGCTGGCGGAGCCCGTGCGGCTGGGGCAGCTCCGCCTGCCTGCTGGGGTCCCCGGTGCTGGGGTCCCCGTTTATGTCACGGGTCCTGGCAGAGGTGCTGGCTTTAGGCCACCAACCTCTTAAGGCTCAGAACCCCCCGCCCCCATGTCCAAACTCTTTGGGGCTCCTCTGCCCCGGATGCAGGGGCGCTGGGGGAAAGGGGGGCTGGGGGAGGGGGCGGAGGCCGGGAGTCCCACGAGGACTCAGGATGCCCCACGCCCCCCACCTCGCAGAGGGTGAACGTGCAGTTCAACAACGGGGAGCACGGCTTTGACAACGGGGCCCTGGACATGAAGACCATCTTCCGGGCGGTGGGCCCCAGCTTCCGGCGGGGCCTGGAGGTGGAGCCCTTCGAGAGCGTCCACGTGTACGAGCTGCTGTGCAAGCTGCTGCGCATCGAGCCCGAGGCCAACGACGGGGACCCCCGCGCCCTGCTGCCCATGCTCACGCCCGAGGGCGACGGGGGCCCCAGCACCCCGTCCACCACAACCCACTCAGGTGAGGCCCCGCCCTCCCCTGCACGGTCCCGCCCCCCGTGGCTGCAGACGGGGTGCCTGCCCTGGAACAGGTGCCCCCCAGCACGTGGGGCGCCTTCTCCTTCCCTGTCCTCAGCAGTGTGGGCGGAGAACAGGGACAGGAGCGTGTTCAAGGTGCCAGACTGAGGACCAGGGATGTCGGCCCAGGGGCAGGCCTTTGGGGTGAAGCCCCTCCAGGCTCCTGGTCCCGGGGGGCCCAGGCTCCACAGAGGGATTCCTTCCTGGAGTCACCCTCTGCCAGCTCCCCACCCCCACCCCCACCCCCCTGACCCGTCTCAGTGGCAAAGGTCACCTGGGCGCTGGACCACGGGGGTGGGGGCGGTGCGCTGGGGAGGGGAACAAGAGGGGTGCTGAGAGGTGACTTCAGGGGGCTCGTGGGGCGGCTCTGGGAGGAGTTGGGGTGGTGACACGCTCCCCCGTCCCTCACCCATGGGGCCCTCCGACTCCCCATAGGATCTGCCCCCCTGGCTGGCGGCTGCTCCGTCCTGATGACAGGCCTGCTGGTGGCTGCAGTTCTCCTGGCCAAGGTCGCATAATGCCCATCGCTCAAGGTCAGGGCCCAGGAGGTGGAGGGAGGTTGGGACCCCTGGGACCCCGTAGACCCGGGCCCTGTCCCACCACAGAGAGGGGTCCGTCCTGGGCCCCGGGCCTGGAGCAGCTCTTTCGAAGCAGACAGTCCAGCCTCCCCCCTCTGCTGTGGGGCTCTGTGCTTGGGGACAAGCAGGGAAATACTCAAAACTGCAACAAGGGGGTGCGGGGGGGGAGGGTGGGGGGCCTGGAACACCAGGGAGAGACAGCTCAGAGGATTGGCTTGCTGAGGGACAGCCCCTTGTCTGCCCTGTGATGTCACAGCCCCCTTGTCTGCCCTGTGATGTCACAGCCCCCTTGTCTCTGCCCTGTGATGTCACAGCCTTCTGGCCAGAGTGACGCAAGTCATTCATTCTAAGAGAACGCAGTGGGGCCCGCTGGGTGTCGGCTCCGTCGGGCTTGTGGATGCGCAGTGAGCCAGGCAGCCAGGCCCTGAGCCCGGCATCTGCCCGTTGGGAGCCAGGAGGCGATAGGACAAAGGGAACCATGGCCGGGAGGACGGGGCATAGAGGGGGGGCGCAGGGCCGCGCCAGGGTCTGACGTGGTGACTAAATGGGCACAGACACGGGGCAGCAGCACAGGTAGGGACAGGTACTGCCAGTTCGGAGGTCACCCGAGGTCGGAGGTCACCCGAGGTCAGGGCAGCACGTCTTGGTGGCAGGGTGAAGAAGGGGCAATGAACCGATTCCGATGCGTTAAGGGCGGGCCTTCGAGATGGAGGTGGGTGGAGTGGGGGACAAAGGAAACGGGCCTGAGGCTGGGTGGGTGCCTGAGGCCCTCGGGGTGCCTGAGGCCCTGGGGGTGCCTGAGCCCGTGAAGGACGGAGCATCTGAGCCGCCAGGAGGTCAGGGCAGCGAGACTGAGAGGGATGGGCCCGCACGCCTGATCCCCACCCGCGCTCCCCACACCTCCTCTCCTCAGCGACCCGTCCTCACCCCACCCCACCCTCTGCCAGGAAGCCTCCGCAGCTGCCCTCGCGGTGATGCCGGACACCATGGACTGTCTGCCCAGCTGACCAGACGGCGCACTGCAGGCCTCAGTGTCCCCTCAGCCCCGGCCCGTGCTCCGTCGTTACGGCGCTGGCAGTCCGGCCCCTGCCCAGGCTGAGGTGCTGCGAACGCACAGGCCCAGGCCCACTAGGTCCACGGCCCACACCGGCACCTGACACTTCCCTCCTCCCTCCTCCCTCCTCCCTCCTCCTTCCTCCCTCCTCCCTCTGCAGGACCTGTCCCCGAAGCCGCGCCTCTGTCAGTGGCCACACGGGGGCGCGCGAGAGCCCCGCTCGGGAAGGTATCACCCTGTCCTGGACCACGGACCTTGGCGTCCAGCCCCGGAGGGGGCCAGGCAGGCAGCCCGAGGCTTTGCCCCTCGAACTCCCGGCCTCGGGCCCGTCGCCATCGGGGCTGGCCAGCTGCTGCTCCCGGGCGCGGTCACGGGAGGATGCTGCGCCCCAGAAAGCGCCCGTGGGCTAAGGACACCCCTGGGCCTTAGAAGGCACCCGGCCGGCGTGGGTGCGACTTCTCCCCGAAGCCTGCCGCTCCAGTCCTGCCGCTGCCGGCGGGGAATAAACTCCTGATCCTCAGGACGATAACCACGCGGCACCATTCATTCCGGTCGGACGCCAGGGACAGGGGGTGCGGTGTGGGCTGCACATGAGAAGGAAAAGGGTTGGGGGTCCAGAGGGCTCCTGTGACAAGATGGGGAATGAGAACCTCCAAGCCACACTGTTCAGCAAAAAACACGTTAAAACTCGGCAAACAGTAGCGCCCCGTTGGGGGGAAGGGGGAGAAGGGCGTGAGCACATGTGTGAGCCTGTGGGGGGGGGGGGGCGACCAGGAATAAACACACCCCTGGGGGCTCTCAAGAGAGAGTGGGCATCGCCTGTCTCCAGAGGGGGCGGGGTGGCCAGGCCAGGACCCGAAGGGACACTGTCCAGCCCCTCGTCACCCAGACGCACGGACGCTGGGCCACTTCAAGGGCTGTGCGCTCAAACCCACTGGTTAAGAGCGTGGGCTCTGAGTCACACCAGCTCCTGCCCCAGCCTGTCCCCCCACAATGGGCCCCCCAGGACCCGCCTGCTCCTCACCTGTGACTCCCTCCTCCCCACCTGGGCCTCTGGCTTCTCCCTGCGGCCGGAGGGCCATCCGGTCTCAGGATCCATCCCAGCCTCCCCCCACAGCGGCCTAACCGGCAGCTCCGCCTGAAGGCCCGCAGCGCCGTGGCCCTCACCCAAGGGTTCCTGGAAGCACCCCCCAAGCCCGCTGCCTGCAGCCCAACCCCGACCGATGCCCAGGCCAGCCCGCCCGCACTGAGGACGGGCCTCCTGTCCTTACGTGGTCACGGGGCCAGGCGATGTCTCTAAGTGCATCCACCTCCCAGGTGCCGTGAGCACTCGCCGGTGCTGGTGCCGGTGCCGGAGCGGCCAAACCGGCCCCCAGGTCCCCAAAAGGTGCCCGGCCTGACGCTGCCAAGAGCCCACAAGGGCCGGGCCTGCTTGGCCTAGCCTCTTGATTGGCTTTTTCAAACAGAAAAGAGAAAGAACCTGGTCCGTCCCACATGAAGAACTGCCAGCCCAGGCGTCTGGCGTCACAGGTGACTCCTCAAAGTCCCATGGGTTGGCTGACGCCGGGGCAGGAACGAGGGAGGGGCCTGAGCCGGCTTCGGGCTGCATGGCTGTGAGAGCAGCGAGTATGCGGGCGCCACCTGAGCCCCGCTCCAGCACTCCGCAGCTCCGGGCTCTGCGGCCCGCGGCAGGCGGCTGACCACTCCGGCCTCACCTGTGCATCGAGGCCAGCGGCACCTGCCTCACCACCTGGGCCAGTGAGCAGAGCAGTTAACAGGCTCAGCCCTCAGCGCAGGGCGGGGAGGCCCGCGTGCTCCACGTGCTCCGTTCAGGAGCGACACCCCCCCTCCCCACCCCCCCACCCCCATCCTGTTTCTCCAGCAGAGTCTCTGGTCCGGGATCCTAGGCCAGGGATGGCGAACCTTTTGAGCTCGGCGTGTCAACATTTTGAAAAACCCTAACTTAACTCTGGTGCCGTGTCACATATAGAAATTTTTTGATCTTTGCAACCATAGTAAAACAAAGGCTTATATTTTTGATATTTATTTTATTTTATTTTATTTTTTATTTTTTTAAATATATTTTATTGATTTTTTACAGAGAGGAAGGGAGAGAGATAGTCAGAAACATCCATCAGCCGCCTCCTGCACATCCCCCACGGGGGATGTGCCCCGCAACCCAGGTACATGCCCTTGACCGGAATCAAACTTGGGACCTTTCAGTCCGCAGGCCGACACTCTATCCACTGAGCCAAACTGGTTTCGGCGATATTTATTTTATATCTTTAAATGCCATTTAACAAAGAAAAATCAACCCCAAAAATGAATTCGAGTGTCACCTCTGACACGCGTGTCATAGGTTCGCCATCACTGGCCTAGGCCTTGGGCACCTCCCTGGTGCAGCCGCAGGCCCCAAGCCCAGAGCCCTGGGGGCAGCTGCCAGGATGCAGCGTTGCACGTGTCATGTGCGTGGTACCTGTTTCCGTGATCACCTTTAGGTTTGGGCAAGTGCTACTGATTGTCCACTTACTTTATTTTAAAATTAACTGAAGTCAAAGCCAGGCCAGTGTGGCTCAGTGGTTAAGTGTTGACCTATGAACCAGGAGGTCACAGATCGATTCCCGGTCAGGGCACATGCCCGGGTTGAGGGTTCGATCCCCAGTGGGGGGGCGTGCAGGAGGCAGCCAATCAGTGATGTTCCTCTCTCATCATTGATGTTTCTATCTATCTCTCCCTCTCCTTTCCTCTCTGAAATCAATAAAGACATATTTCCAAAAAAAGGACCAAGTTGCATTAAAAACAGTGAATGAATAACAAACAGCGCGGGTGTCGGAGGCCTGACCCAGTGGATCAAGGAGGCTGGGCCGCGAACCTGTGCAGGCTGCCCACGCTCCTGGCCCCTCCTCTCCCTGCCCGGGGTGTGGTCACCCGGGAAGCTTCTGGAAGGCAGCCCTCGGCCTCCCGTGGCCGGCGTGGGGGGCCTCCCTCTGCGGCCTGGCCCTGAGGTCCCCAGGCGCCCTGCACCGTCCCGGCCGCTGGGCAGAGGCGCTCGGGAGGGGCAGCCTGAAAACCGACACATCGATTCACCGCCCAAAGTTCATGTCGCTCCGCCGACTCGAGCGGGGTCGGGAGAGAGTCCCGGCGCGGCCACGCCTCGCAGCGGCCAGTCCCGGTGCTGGGACCGTGGCTGACACACCGCCTCCCGCCGGCCTTCCTGGGCCTTCCCGCGAGGCGAGGCCCCAAAGCCGCTGTCGGAGGCCCGTCCCCCCTAGAGCAGCTCCGGGAGGCGGCGCCCCCTTCCCCAAGCAGCCGCTGAAGTCGAGGGGCGCCTGGGACCCTCCCCCCGCCCCCGGTCCCGGGGTGAACAGCGCACGCCCCCACCCAGCCACCCGGCCTCGGCCTCTCGGGGCTGCAGGAGCATCCGTTGCCATGGTTACCCGCCGCTCAGCTCGCGTGGGTTGAGTGAGGGTCCCGCTCTGAGCCCTGAGCTGGGGGCTCGGGAGGGAGGGACACGGAACCCTACGGGGCACACGCTGACATACCACACCCCACACACACCATCTACACACGAAACACATGCACTCGCATAACGCGCGCACCGCACCCACCCCACGCTGTGCACGCCCCTCGCGGCCCTGCCACACACGCACACACGCCCCACAATCCCGCGCGGGAGCCCTGCTCCCTGTCCGTCCCCTCCGTCCTGTCAGGACACTGGTCACGGGACTCAGGACTCACCCGGCGAATCCAGGGTGATCTCTCCGGACCCTCCCGGCGAATCCAGGGTGATCTCTCCGGACCCTGAATCACGTCTGCAAACACCCTTCCTCCATAAAAGGTCCCGAAGGACTGGGGGGTCCGGGCTTCCTGTCCTGGTCCCTGCGGCCTGGGGACCCCCGCCACGCCTCTGCCTGGGCATGGAAATAAAAAGGAGTCCACGTGCCCGGCCCGAGTGGCTCAGTGGTTGAGCGTCGACCTAGGAACCAGGAGGTCAGGGTCTGATCCCTGGTCAGGGCACAGGCCCGGGTTGTGGGCTCGATCCCCAGTGTGGGTCGTGGGGCGTGCAGGAGGCAGCCGGTCCATGATTCTCTCTCATCATTGATGTTTCTCTCTCTCCCTCTCCCTTCCTCTCTGACATCAATGAAATATGTCGTTTTTAAATAGAAATGGGAGCAGACAGTGTGGAATGCCTTGTGCCGGCCGCTCCGCGAGCACGGCCCTCGGAGACGTGTCCAGGCGCCGTTTCACCCGTGATCTCCTGTGGCTGCTGCGCCGCCCACCGTCCCTCCACGGCTGTTCCAAACCCCGCGGACCCGCGGACCCTCGGACCCACACTGGGCTGCTTCCACTCGGGGCTGTAATGAATGAAGCTGCTGTGAGCACTCACGGACCAGATCCGTGTGGACATGTGTTTTCAATCCCCTTGGATGGAGGCCTAGGGGGTCTGGGCCGTGTGGTGAGTGTGCTCGTAGCTTTAAGAAACGGACAAACCAACTCCCAGAGGGGCAGCGTGTGTGCGGTTCCCACTTCCACCCCCTCCCCGCACCCGTACCCCGCCCCCCACCGGCCCATCAGTCTCCCCATCCTGTCTACTCCTGCCTGTGGAGATGTGATTTTTTTTAAAAAAATCCTCACCCACGAATAAGTTTAGAGAGAAAAAGGGAGAAACATTGATCGGTTGCGCACGCGCGTGCACACACACACACACACACACACACACTCCCCTGACCGGGAATCGAACCTGCAACCTTTTCGGTGTTGGGGACAATGTTCCATCCGACTGACCCACCTTTTAATGGGCGTTTCCCTAATGGGCCGGCGGCTGAGTTGCTTTGAGGGCCCGATGACCTTCTTACGTCTGCTTCCTGCGCAGCCGCAGCCGTTTAGACTCTTCCCCACACACCTATGTCTCCTGTTTCATGGCGTCCTGACCAGGCCCGGGGCCTGCAGGCTCCCACTTGGGGGTGTGCTGTCTCCTGGCCGAGGGCGTAAGTTTACAAACGTCGGACTGGACGCTGCAAGGGACTGTGGCCCGTGGGTGGAGGGAGGGGACACCCGTGCAGGCGAGGAAGGCCCCACACTCATTGCAGCCAAGAGCTGAACATCAGACCAACTCACCTGCCCTTGGTGGCCCCCACGTGGGGAACTAGGCTGCTGGGGACGGGAGGGGGGGAGGGCGGGTTTCGGGGTGTCCTCTGAGCCTTTGAACCCAGCACCCGGCCTGGCCCACTGTCTGTGGGGAGCGGCTACAGCGATTGGACAGGTTCAAGCCTCGGACTGATGAGAGGGCACGGTCCTCTCGTGGCAAAACCACGTGCGAGTCCCCGCACAATGACAGCCAGAGGCCGTGGCTGTGAGCTTGACCTCATGGTCCGAACCTGTGGGCCCACGTGGCTGAGTGATATGGGCGGCGGGAGGTGCAGCAAATAAACAAAGCTTGACCAGGTGCCTGTCATTGAGTGGATTCGAAACCCACGATAACATTGTAACCATCTTGACCTTGACCTTACCCTTGCTTTGCCTCCTAGAATCTGGCTATAAAATAAAGACTCGGCTTGCAGGCTGTGGCACTGTCTCTCTATCAGAGGGCAGCGTCCCACCCAGCCCCAGCTTTGTCCTCTTGTCTGTCTTCTCCATCCTTCACCGCCCCTCAGGCTCACCCCTGGCCGTGCCGGCTCGGCACACTGTTCTTGCTGAGTTGAGGGCCACAGAGGCTGGAGGTGGGGCAGAGCAGACCTCCAGGCAGTGTGGCTGGGTGGCTGGCGAGATGCTGCCCAGCAGGGCCGGGAGCTGAGGCTCAGAGGCCGACAGCCCGCACACCCCGCCTGGCCCCTGGCTGCCCGGAGCTCACGGTCCCTCCCAGCCCCACATTCCCTAACTCCAAATGCAATGCCTCCAATTATCACTGAAACTTCTGCCAAAGGAAAAGGAGCTTTTAAGAACATGTGTCCTGTGCCCGGCTGGCGTGGCTCAGTGGTCAAGTGTCCACCCATGAACCAGGAGGTCAGGATTGGATTCCTGGTCGGGGCACATGCTCGGGTTGCAGGCTCCATCCCCAGTGTGGAGTGTGCAGGAGGCAGCCGATCCATGATTCTCTCTCGGCATTGCTGTTTCTCTCCCTCTCCCTTCTCCTCTGAAATCAGTAAAAATATGTATTTGAAAAGAAAAGGACACGTATCCTTGGACCACGGCTCAGCTCAAAGCGGCAGGACTGACGGAAACAGCCTGCCCGTTTGCGTGCGGGTGACCTTCTCTCGGGGCTCCTTGATCAGGAGTCGGCAGCTGAGGGAGGGGGGAAGCCGCACCTGCGTTTGGCTCCGAGGGGATTCGCAGTGGAGCCCTGAGAGCCAGGCCTCCCTCCCCAAGCCTCCGGGTCACCCACGGTGCCCGGGGCCACGGAGGCCGCGAGATCGCCTGTGACCCAAGAACAGCCGGCACACCTGTGAGCGCGGATCCGTTTGCCACTTTGAGTAACGGCTTCGCTCCAGATTTCAGGACTTGGTGACGTGTGAGCTATTTCTAAGTTTGTGAAAATAATGCATTTCACACCGAAAGGCCACGCTCAATGGCTTTACACCTAACCGCCCTGCAGCCGGAGCGACCTGGAGACACGCAGCCAGGGGCCTGGTATGACTCACCCGCATGACGCAGAATCGCCGAAACCCACTCCGCGTCCAGCATATCCGCCAGCGCTCTCCATCGACTCCTCACTCCCAGCGCCGCTGGCAAAGTGGGGACAGAGGCAACCCCGCTGGCGGGGGACCCGTGGGGGGATTAGTGCAGCCCCTGGGGGGGTATGGCAGCGAGACCCCGTACCCTTTAACGGGCACCCAGTGCTGCCCCCCAGTGTGGGCACAGCGCAGGTGCAAAGGAAGATGTCTGTCTGGGCACTGCTTCTGGTGTAAAAAACTGCAACCAGGGCCGACGTGGCTCAGTGGCTGAGCGTCCACCTACGAACTAGGAGAGTGGTCGGCAAACTCATTAGTCAACAGAGCCAAATATCAACAGTACAACGATTGAAATTTCTTTGAGAGCCAAATTTTTTAAATTTAAACTATATAGGTAGGTACACTGTTATTAACTTAATTAGGGGACTCCTAAGGCTTAGGAAGAGCCACACTCAAGGGGCCAAAGAGCCGCATGTGGCTCGAGAGCTGCAGTTTGCCGACCACAGAACTAGGAGGCCACGGTTTGATTCCCGGTCAGGGCACATGCAGGGTTGTGGGCTCGATCCCCAGGAGGCAGCCAATCAATGACTCCCTCTCATCAGTGATGTTTCTCTCTCTCCCTTCCTCTGAAGTCAATAAAAAATATTTTTTAAAAGAACCGCACCCAGGGACTGGTCCGATTGCAAACTTAACCAACGCCACCTCTGAAATAAAAGCTTATGCACACAGCCCTCCCATGGGAGCTGCGGGCTGGTCTCCACATCACGGAGGGTGAAGGGCTTGGCTGGTTGACTGTCGGTTTCTGCCTCCGATTAGCAACGTTCCTTGCCCTCCCTGCCGCCAGGACCCAAGGGCGGCCAGTGTGTGCAGGTCTTTAGGGCCGAGCAGTCGGCTGGCGGCCCGTCCCAGGCGCTGAGGCTTCAGCTGCCTCCTTCCACCCTGAGCCCACAGAGCGCCCACCGCACCCCACCAGGCACCCGTGGGAAACGCCAGGAACACACTCCGTGGCCTGAGGCCACGCAGGGCTCCTTCTCCTGCGTAAACCGAGGCTGGGATAGGCTGCCCCTTGTCAGAATGGTCCAAACCGCTCCCAGCCCCCGGGGCTCCTGGGCAGGTTCTGGGGCGGGGTCCCAGGTCGGTCTCTGCCCGTGCCCCCGGAGGTCTCAGGCAAACCGCAAGCTGAGAGCTCGTGCAGCACCTCCGTCTGCTTATTGTTGCCTAAACACTGCAGGTCCCGTGGGTAATATTTCCCCGTGACTCACACAGATCACCCCTCCCTCCTGCCAGCCTGCGGGCCCCTGGGCGGGGACACACCATCACGTTAGACTAAAGACTGTGCAACGTGTTGCTTGTCCTGCCTTTCTCCCGGGCCCACCTTGGGGACGCCTCTGCAATAACGAGACGGAAGCTGCTCTGGAGGAGGGACTGGGCTGCTTAGTGGCTGCCAGACTGAGGCAGGGCGGCTTCATCTTAGCCCCTGACTCTTCCAGCTTGTGAGGGATGCTGTCATTTTTTTTTTTTTTGCCTCAGTCGTATGTTGGATTTTCAGTCCACATGAGCAGCATGAACATGCTTATTTCAGCAGCAATGACCTACCATTCGAGTAGAAAGCGGGATTGAGTGGAGCATTTAGCCTGAGTGTGCGCCCGTTTGCCCGCACTCTGAATCGCTTCTGTACATTTTAAAACACTGGCACGTGTGACAAAGCACAAGGGGAAGTGAGGGCGCACCATTCATGTCCCAGGGTTCACTTAGTGACTGCATTCCTGTTGCTTAAAACATGTTTAGGGCCAGTCCTGTCTGGTATGTGACCACTAGCTACACGTGGCTCTTTAAGGTGAACTGATTGGAGAGAGAAAGGGAGAGAGGGAAAGAGAGAGAGAAACATTGACGTGAAAGAGAAACACCGATGGGTTGCCTCCCACACCCCCCGCCCTGGGATTGCACCGAACCTGGGGGAACGCCCTGACCCAGAATCGAACCACCACCTTTGGGCTCCGGGTTCGCTTTAAGGAACGCGTCACCCTCCTTATCTGATCATTTAATTCCACTGAAATCGGTCACATTTGTTTCTCCAAATAAATCACCTAAACATTATTTTAGCCAAAGTGAGCGTTCATCGCTGGACCGATGCCGTGAGAGGCAGGCTGGCCCTCGTCCTGTGCTGCCGGTTCTGTGCGCCACGGGGAAACGCTACCCGAGGGGACCCGCAGTGTTTAGGTGTCAGAATCCGAGTGACAATAAGCAGCGAGGAGCTTGCAGGGTCTCAGCTTGCGGCTACACCTCCCAAGAAACCGATCCCCCCGCCCAATGGGTTAGGCCAACTTCTAGAAAAACGTATTTAAGGGAAGAAAGAATTCCCTTTACAAAGCTTTATCTCCTTAAAAAAAAAAAAAAAAGACAAGTGTCCAGGACACCGTGTATCCCCAAGAGGAAACGAAACTGCCAGGCAAGGCCTCATCAGTCCTCCCCCAGCAAGGAGCCCAAGCTGCCCAGCTCTTCGCCCATAACAGCAAGGACGCCTCCCGCCTCCGCCCACAACGGGCTGCCCAGCTCCACACGATGGGAACCAGAGGAACTGCCTGCTGCCTCTTTCCACCGCAGCCGGGCAGGTTTCGCCCCCAAACCAGGGTCCCCGGCTGGCGGCCCCTCCCCGGGGAGCAATCCTTCCCCCCAGCCCCACCCCAAGCGAACCTTCCTTCTCCCCACCTCCTTCGCAAGCAACACCGCAGTTGGCAAAGGTCACCCCAGGTCTTTCCAGGACTTCGGTTGAAGGGAACCTATTTCACCAAATAAATGGAAAACGTGCCGAATCGCAGAGGGCTCCCTGCAGCTCCGCGGGTCGCACAGTGGGCCTTCCGGTTAAAACAAGTGCATCTGTCCTGCAGGGCCCTTGTGAACACGCTCCACGGGTCAGAACCCCAGTGGGACGCAGCCTCCTGCAACTAGAAACGAGTTTCTCATTTGCTCAACAGAGCACTTTGCAGCTGCGTTCGAGGAAGACACAAAGCCAGAAAGTGAGTGTTCACGGAGTTAAACTGTATCGACGCGGGGGCGGGGAGGGGGGGGGGTAAGGCTGGCGTTTATCTTCATTCAGCGTCTGGCTTCCTCTGGTTCAAGAGCTACATGACTTACGGGGGAATTGCTCCTGGAATACGGGTCTTAACAGTAGAAAATAAAAGGGTCGCCTCCACCCAGGACCCCAAAAGGGACTCCAGGCCACCCCACTTCTGAAACGCGGTCCAATCCTCTTTCTGCCGCGCGCAACTGATCCAAAAGATGCGCATTTCCAAATGCTGGCGGCCCGAGGAGGACGCAGTCCTAGGTTACAGCCACCGCCCGAAACCTCGCTCCCAGTCCCCACATCCGTTTCAAAAGCGTGAAACAAGAGGTGCACCTCCCGTCCTCCTACGTGCGCCCTAAAACGCGGGGCTTGGAGTAAGAACACAGCAGCTCGCGTCCTCAGGGGATGCATTTCCTCTCTCGCCTTTGGGGGGGAGGGGGCGGCTCCGTTTTTGCTGCTCCCTGGGCTCCCGCCAGCACTTTTGCTCCCATCCCTTCCCCGCTACCCCCCCCCAACCCCCCCTCCCCGGCCCTGTAGCTCCCGCGCAAAGCAGGACGAGTGCCGAGACCTGGAGACCTAGTTCCAAAAGGCGGAGGTCCCGTGGAGCCTGGCGCGCCCGCAGCAGCGCCCCTCGCAGGCGGGGGCAGGAAGCGGCCGCCGCTCCGTCCGCACTTCCCCTTTCGGGCCAGAACAATGGCTTTTTTCCTGGAAAACCCAGTTAGGAGGCGGCCGGGCGCTTCCCGGGGGGCCAAGCCGGACTCAGCCGGCGACTTCCCGGGTCCGAAGCCCCGCGGCGCACCCCGTCCCCGCCCCCGCCCCCACCCGAGCGCGGTCCCCCGGCCGCGCCCAGGGATTCCCGCGCGAGGGGTCCGGCCAGCCCAGCCCCGTCCCGGCGCCCGCGCGGACCCCGGCCGCGGGCACGAGGCCGAGCTCGCCGCGAACAATGCGCGCCCCGCCCACGCCCCGCCCGCGCGCGCTCATTGGCCGGCGCCGGATTGGCCGGACCGCGGGGCGGGGCGGGGCGCGGCGCCGTGGGGGGCGCGGCGGCGCTGCGCGTGCGCGGGGCGGGCCCTGCGCGGGCGGGGGCGGTGCTTTGTGTGCGGCGGCGGGCGCGCGGCGGAGCGGCGGTGCGGGAGCGGCGGGCGCCGCGGAGGGGGACGCGGGCGCGGCAGCATGGAGGAGCTGAGCAGCGTGGGCGAGCAGGTCTTCGCCGCCGAGTGCATCCTGAGCAAGCGGCTCCGCAAGGTGCGTGCGGCCCGGCCGGCCCTGCTCGGCCCGCGCCCCCCGCCCGCGCGCCCGCCGCCCGCTCACGCGCCCCTTTCTCCCTACAGGGCAAGCTGGAGTACCTGGTCAAGTGGCGCGGCTGGTCCTCCAAGTGAGTCCCCCACCACGCGAGGCCGCCTTCCCGCCCGGGCCCCTCGGCCCCGGGGAGAGGGAGGACCCTCGGCGCCACGGAGTTGGCGGGAGGGGGGGGGAGGGTCTGCGCGCAGCGCGGGAAGTTCGCGGGGTCCCGCGGGCTCCTCCAGCCGGCGGGGCGGGGGCGCCCCGGCTGCAAGGGGGAGCCCTTTGTTTACAAACCCGGGGAGTGCGGGGCTGGCGGCTTCCCCTCGGGCCCCCCCTCGGGTCGCGGCCCAGCCCCGCTCCCTGCGCCCCCGGCCGCCGCTTCCTGCGCCGCGCGGGCCTCCGCGCCCATTTGTTGCTCGCGCCCCCTGCCCGCCTCCCCTCCCTGTGGACGCGAGCCCCCCTCCTCCGGTCCGTGTTCCCCGCTGTAACCTGAGCTGTCTATTGATGGATGTAGGGCTGCCTTCTTTTTTTTTTATGGGAGGGAGGGACGCGGCGCTCCCGGAGGGGGCTCTGTTTACCGTCGCTCGCGCAGACCTATCTCCCCTTTATTCCCGGGCGGACCCCACGTTTCTTGGCTTTCCCCTCCCGGTGCCTGCCCCGCGCTTGCTTGGGCGCCAGCCACGTTGTTTTCAATCTTTGGGCTGCGCTTCTGTGCCCCTCGGCCTCCCCTCCCGCCTCTGGACAGCCTTCCCTTCCCGCTCGGGCTCCGGGCCAGGGTTTGGGGCTCCCTCCGCCGCTTTCCCTTTCACCAGGATTTGTTTTCCTCCCAGTGGGGAAACCAGCCCTCTTGAGGCGGGAGCTCATGGGGGGGGCGGGGGGATTGAAGTAGCAGTTTCCCCTGGAGTTGAAAGGTAAGGCACTGGCCTCCGAACCCGTTTCCAGGCGCTCACCCTGGACACGAGCGGGGCCTTTCTTGGGGTCGGTCTTCCGGGACTGGGGGCCGCAGGGATCGGCTGCCTTCTCAAGTGGCTGCTGTTTACCACGACCTGCTCTTTGCTTTTCCAGACACAACAGCTGGGAGCCGGAGGAGAACATCCTGGACCCGCGGCTGCTGCTGGCCTTCCAGAAGAAGTGAGGAGGGAGCGGGGTGGGGAGGGGGCGCTGCGGGGAACGCAGGGGGCGGGGCCTGCCACAGGCATGGGGGCGTTGCTGGCTGCCCAGGGGTCCCCCAGCTGCTGTCAGGGCTCCCTGCTGCCATCCCCAGGGCTGTCTGTAAAGGTGGAGCAAACTTTGAGGCCCTGTAGGAGCCGTCCGCGGGCCAGGGCTGTGTCTACACCTCAGGGCCCGGCCCGAGTCAGGGCTGCTGAGAGCCAGGTTTGCCTAAAGGAACCGTCTGGATTCCTTCACCAAAAGTCCTGCCTTTCCTGTTGAGTGATTTGCAAACAGGGCTGATGACAGCTAGGAGGCAACAATACAGGCCCGGCCTCCCTACCCTGCGCGAGGTGCCACTGAGCAGGAGAGGCCCAGAGAGGGAGCGGAGTGCTGAGCACCGAAGGGGCCTGCAGAACACACTGTACCGGGCGAGTGGTACCCAGCAGCACGTGCACGCAGCAGCCCCCGGCCAGTCTGGGCTGAATCTGCTTCTGTAATTCTAGGTGCCGTTTCTATGTTTAGGTAGGAGCCTTGTTAGAGAGAGGCCTTGAGATGCTCGAGGGAAGGGGTGGTGAGAGGCAGGCGTTGGACAGGCCACCCCAACCGGCAGGAGAGTCCAGAGGTGCTGTCGGGAGCACGCTTGACGGGGAAGGTGTGGGCGCTGGGCAGGCGAGTGCCTGTCTGTCGATGGAGGCAGATCCGTTAGCTGCTCAACGGCTGTCCCTGCTGGGGTCCAGCAGAAGGCTTGGGGCTTCTCCGAGGGGCTGTGATGGTGCCGTGAGAGAAAAGCTGGCCTGCGGGGGGGAGGCGGGCGGGGGTGACAGGTGAGCGGAGGCTTGCCCTCCTGCCTTTGGGAGGCCATAGCTCAGGTCCCAGAGCCGTGAGGGGGTGCCCACACTGACCAGAGAGCCTTCGGTCCTGGCTGAGCTCCTTATGGTTCAGCAGAAGGAACGGGGTCGGCGGGCAGGATACCGAGATGGGGCTGCCGGACCCTGAGAGGCCAGAGAGGTAAAGCCGGTGGTCTGGGTCACATCCTGGGACGGTGGGTGCTCTTTCTCCCGGAAGTGGGTGGAAGGTCCCGCCGGAGGCCGGGAGCTAGCGGTTCCGTAGGAGACGGTCGGGCTGCCTCGGAGAGCCCGCTGCGGCGGGTGGTGCTCACTGGACCCGGTAAGGGTCACCTGCCAGGCCCCAGGGAGATGCCGTCGGCCCGTTTTAATCATCAGGAAACCCCTCCAGATAGATCCTCCTCCCCGGGGATGGGCAGTAGCCTGAAACACAGGGGCTCGGAGGCATCTCTTGTCGCCGTGGCTGAGTCGGGGCTGGTTGAGGGCGTCCTGGGGCTTCGAGCTCAGCCTCTGTGGGATCCAGGAACCGGGCGTCTTAGGAAGGGGAACAGGCGGGACTGCGCAGGGCACTGGCCTGGGGAGACGCGTGCGGAGCCGGCAGAGCTGTGAGTTCTCTGTGCTCCTCAGACCTGCAGGTTTTGTGCGGGTAGTTGGGGGGGGCGGGTGCTGGGGGCAGGTCCTCACTCGGCCTGGACTCCGGTTTGAAATGAGGGGATTGGGCCATGTGACCACAACGACTCCTCGTGGCGTTCTAGAATTCTCCGGAAACATTCTGCCTGCAGAAAGGCCTGGGTCCGGGGTGCTGTAAGTGGAGTCGGAGAGACCAGAACTGTTCACGTGGCGGGTCCGCTTGGCTCTCTTCGACTTGTCTTTACCCGACGCCAGTGGAATGGGGGGCGGGGGTGTGCACACATCACGGGCGCTGCAGAGGGCTGGGCTGGAGTGGACGGGGTTTGGGGCCATGGGGTTCCGTGTGCGGGCGGTTCTGTGACCCCGATGGTGATTCTCTTCAGGGAACAGGAGAAGGAGGTGCAGAACCGGAAGAAAGGCAAGCGGCCCCGGGGCAGGCCGCGGAAGCTGGCGGTGATGTCCTGCGGCCGGCACTCCAAGCTCAAGGTGGGTGGCGGGGCCTGCTCTGGCTGCTCACCTCGGGCGCTGGGGTGGCGCGCAGGTGCGGGCGGGAGGGCTGAGGGCTTTGGGGAGGGAGTCCCTGGCCTCCCGCCGCCTCCTTGCTGCCTCCAGGCCTCTGCGTGCAGGCTCCTGAGCTGAGGATATTTCTCCATTGGTTTCTATTTTTATTTCTTTATTTCCATTGATCTTTAGAGAAAGTGGAAGGGAGGAGGGGAGACAGAGAGAGACGCATCGATGGGTTGCCTCCTGCAGAGCCACGACCAGGCACAGGCCCTTGACCAGAATCGAACCCAGGGCCCTTCAGTCCTTAGGCCAACGCTCTGTCCACTGAGCCAGGCCCGCCGGCGCCATTTTCCTGCTTTTATTTCACTCCCCCCGCCCCCGTTTGCCTCTAGTGTGGAAGCGACAGGAGGTGCTGGCTTTAGCGTGGCCGAGACCCTGGGGGGGAGTGTGTGTTCTGGACCCAGGGACCAGGCCGCAAAGGGTGACACCTTCCCTGGATCTCTGCAGGAACCGGACACCACCTCCAAGTGCAAGTCCAGCAGCTCCTCCTCGTCCTCCACGTCCTCCTCCTCTTCCTCTGATGAAGAGGGGGACAGCGACCTGGACGCCAAGAGGGGCCCCCGCGGCCGGGAGACCCACCCAGTGCCACAGAAGAAGGCGCAGATCCTGGTGGCCAAGCCCGAGCTGAAGGACCCCATCCGGAAAAAGCGGGGCCGCAAGCCCCTGCCCCCGGAGCAGAAGGCGGCCCGGAGGCCCGTGAACCTGGCCAGGGTGCTGAAGACCGCCAGGAAGGACCTGGGGGCGCCGGCCAGCAAGCTGCCCCCTCCGCTCAGCGCCCCCGTGGCCGGCCTGGCGGCCCTGAAGGCCCACGCCAAGGAGGCCTGTGGCGGCCCCAGCAGCCTGGCCACCCCCGAGAGCCTGGCCAGCCTGATGAAGGGCATGGCCGGCAGCCCCAGCCGCGGTGGCATCAGCTGGCAGAGCTCCATCGTGCACTACATGAACCGCGTGAGCCAGAGCCAGGCCCAGGCCGCCAGCCGGCTGGCGCTCAAGGCCCAGGCCGCCGGCAAGTGTGGCCTCGGGCTGGACCTCAAGGTGAGGACGCAGAAGAGCGAGCTGGGGTTCAGTCCCCCAGGAAGCAAGCTCCCAAAGGCCCCCGGCAGTGGGGCGATGGAGCCGAAAGGGGGGTCCGGGGGGCCCCCGCACGCCCACAGTAGCAGCAAGGTGCCTGCCGGTGGCCTGGGCCCTCAGCCTGCACCCACCCAGGAGCTGAGCCTCCAGGTCTTGGACTTACAGAGCGTCAAGAATGGCATGCCGGGGGTGGGCATGGTCGCCCGCCATGCCACAGCCGCCAAGGGTGTCCCTGCCGCTGTGTCCGGCGCTGGGAAGGGGGCCGGGGCTGGCCCCGCCGGGGGCAACGGAGCCGGCATGCTGACCGACACCAGCAAGAGTGAGAAGCTGGCCTCCCGGGCTGCCGCTCTGCCCGCCCCTGCAGGGAAGAGGGACGGTGGCAAGGGCGGTGCGGCCCCCGGAGGGCAGGAGGGGCCTGGGGCCCTGGGTGACGCACGCAAAGCGGCCGCGCTGTCGGAGATGAGCACCGGCGAGGAGAACAGCAGCTCCGACTCGGACCCAGACTCGGCCTCGCCGCCCGGCGCCAAGCAGAACCTGTCCGTGTCCGTGCAGACCAGCCAGGACTGGAAGCCCACCCGCAGCCTCATCGAGCACGTCTTTGTCACCGACGTCACCGCCAACCTCATCACGGTCACCGTGAAGGAGTCCCCCACCAGCGTGGGCTTCTTCAACCTGCGGCACTACTGACACCCACCGTGGCCGCCGCCGCCTCCCCCGCCCGCTCCGGCCTCTGGTTTGGCTCCAGTAAGTGACCCACACCCCAGGCCACGCCAGGGCAGGCGGGAGGCCTCCTGGGCCCACCCCTGCCTGTGGCATCGGGCCGGGTCGTACCTCGATGCCTTGCTGGGGCCTGGCCGCCCCATTCCTACCTCGGCCTTTGCTTCCCTGTGGCCTCAGGAAGTCTGGGCACCCCCTGCAGCTCGAGCCAAATCTCGGAACTGCCCTCCTGGCTGTGGTGACGGCTCCCAGTTCCCAGGGGCACAGTGTTCAGGAGGGAACTTCTGGGCCAGCGTGGCTGTTCTGCCTGGTGGCACATGGCTGTGGGGGGCGGGGAGCAGGCCTGGAGGACCACACCAGGGCAGGCGGACTAAGATGGGGGGAGCCGTGGCCTTGCTGTCAGAACTCCCCCGCCCCCCCAACTGTGCCTGAGCTGTCCGAGGTGAGGGGACTTCATCTCCCTGTCGCTGTCCGCTCTCCTGACAGCTGAGGGCCGTGTGTGAGGTGGGGGAGGCAGGGACCCTAGAGAGGTTGCTTTGGTGCTGTCTAACCTGGGGCCGCTGTGCTGGGCAAGTCCCTGAGCTGTTGCACCTGGAGAGCCAGCCTCTGGGTTTAGGGGGCAGGAGGAGAGGGTGTCACTCCTGCTGCCTGCCTTCTGCCACCTGTGCCAGGGCCATGCAGTCCTCATCTCAGCCCCACAGACTGCCTGGGCCTGCTGGCTGTGCGGGGGCCGCCACCCCTGACAATCCCCCCCCTCTGGGGGCTCTGTGTCCTTCCCAGCGGAGAAGCTGTCTGCCTGCCTGTGCATTGGGGAAGTGGGACAAAATCAGAGTGGCCCTCCAGGCGGAGGCCCCGGGGAGCTGTCCTGGGCGTGGGAGAGGTGGGCCAGCTGGGGCGTCACCGGGTCTGTAATGCCAAAAAGGGAGGCTTTGGGGGACTCTGGTTTTTTTTTTTCCAGTGATTGGTTAAGTCAGCCAGCAGTGTGGGGCCCTGACTGCAGGAGAGCCGGGGCTCACACAGGCTGTTCCCCGGGGCGGGCCTGCTACACCTCCACCCCCTTCCCCACTCCCAGCCCCGCCCTCCGTGCCAAATAGGACACGGGGCTTTGTAGCCAAATCTGTTTGAACTGTGTGCCTTTGGGGACAGCCTGTGTCCAGGGCCCCACTGCGGGGTCTCCACAGGAGCTGGGGCTTGAACACGGCAGCCCCGCCGGCTGCTGCAGGAATGGTGCCCACCTTGGCAGCCGAGGGCGAGGAGTCCCTGACCACCAGGCTGAAACTGGAAAGTGGGCAGTAAAGGGAGAATGGCCACCTGCACGCCCAGGCGTGGGAGGAAGGGGTCCCAGCATATACTGGGCCTCTGGCTCCGGCCTCCCCTGCTGTCCCCTGGGTGTGATCAGAGGGGTTCCTCCCCCACAGAGGAGCTGACAGCCGCCCCCGCCCCGAGCCTGTGGGCGGCCTGCAGCCCCAGCAGCCAGGTCTCGAGACCCAGCGAATGCGGTGCCTTTCTGTTCACCAGCTATTTTCAATCCCAAAGTTTGAACCTGCAAACACCTTGCTCCCGGCCACCTTGCCTTGCTGTGTGGTGTGTGTGTTTCCTCGGTGCCGTGACTCCGAGCGGTGTGTGTGTGAGTGGGCGCAGGTGTGACCGCCTTTGCTGGAGCCGGCCCAGGTGCTCTGAGCTGGGCGCCATGTTTACCAATTAATAAAAGTCGTCCTGTTTTATTTGCTGCTATGTGTGTGTGCGCGTGTGGGTGTATCTAGGCATCGGTCACATGTCCAGCGTGAGATTTCCTCGATCCGCGGGGGCTCCTGCCGCGCAGAAAGCACAGTGCGCATGGAATGGGTGTCCGGTCCGGTCCTGTCTTTGCTTCTGTGACTGGGTGGGAAGAAGTAACCGGCCTGCCCTCCTCTTGGGGGGAGGGGGGGTTGGCATATTTTTATACATATATTTTTGGTACCAAAAAGAGTGCTCCTTGTTTTGGTTACACTCAGAATTCTGACCTGACTTTCAGAGGGCCCTGGGCCTCGCTAGAGGTTTCATTGGGGGTAAACTTTGGGGAAAGACCAGTGCTGTGGGCCAGTGCCAATCATTGGCTTGATTTGTGTGTTTTTTAATTAAAAGAAGCCAAATTATTTGTGTGTACCACTTTTAGTTGCTTTACACTATGGCTGTTTGCTTTCTTAGAACAAAAGTGGGTATGTTACTTCCCTGGGAAACCTAAGGTCTTTGTTGGAACAGGACAGCAGCCCAGCCCCCAAATTCAAACAGGACCAACCAGTGAAAGGAAATGCCTCCCCCAGGAAGCCCACCAGGGTTTGGAGGATGGGGTGAGAGCCAGGGAAAGGTAGTGCCTAGATGGCCAAATTTTTGCTCACGTGCATCTAAAAATTCTGTGCATTTTGTAGTATTTTTGGGAAACTAACACTAGCAATAGGTTGCAGGGGTTTTTTTAGACGTTAATTTATTTTGCAGGGGAAAGACATTAGCAAATGTGTCAGACCTTTGCCTTTTCACTTAGTATATCAATAAAAATTTTTTTTTTACTCATCAGCCTGTTGTGTGTCATGAGTAGTGCCTGGAAACACCAGTGTCTTTACTTTCCCTTGAGGCAAAATCCTCCAACATGACAGAATAGAAGGAGGGGGCTCTGGGGGAGGCGTGGCCACCTTTCTGGGGTGCAGAAAAGGATTTTTTTTCCTAAGCAAAGGTGTGGGGTCGATTATAGAAGTGAGTCCCTATACCAGCGTTTCACAAAGAGCGGTTTGGCATCCCAGGGGACATGGGGCACAACTGGGGGGCCAGGGGTGAGTGTTGCCACTGGCATCCAGCGCTAGAGGCCCAGGTGCTGTGATACTTCGTGAACCCACTTTGAGACATCGCCCAGAAACTGGTACTTTAGGTTGAAACAGCCCGGCTCCTCCCCTCCCCCCAGCATCCAGAGATGCTGCCATGGGAAGCCGCTCAAGCCCTCGAACCCACCACATGTGGTAACACTTTAAAAGGACACAACAATAAAATTCCGGGGGAGTTGCTGCAAAGCCCGCCAAGCTCTGCCTGAGCGGCTGCTGCGAGGCCTGACCCAGGCCCACGACAGATGACATGCTTCCTAAAGGGCCTTCCCTGGTCCCTTCACGTCTGCAGCACCTTCGGCATGAATTTATTCATATATTTCCGCCTCCGGGCAGAACTAGCGCCCTTTGAAGCGAAGAGGAGCTGGGCCTGCCTGTCTTGGGGCAAAGGCCTGGATGCCTTCGTTCAGGAGGTTCCCACTGCAGCTGGAAGTGCAACCCCACCCTGCGAATTTGAAATCAGATTCCGCGCAGGAGGCTGCCGGCTTGTTCTCTTGTTTCGCCTTCAGAGGCTGGAGCAGGTTCGTGTTGGGGAGAGTGGGCTGGGACCACCCTCGTCCTGGGGTGTTGAGAGCTGGGGTGGCTGGGAAGGAGCAAACTGGCAGTGGGAGCCGGTGCCACACACACACACACACACACACACACGCACCCCGGTTTCGAGCCAGGCTTTCCTGGGAGTAATTTATACGGAGCCTCGGACAGATGGGTGCGGGCCAAGGTGCACACCGGCCTTTGTTACTTTTATGCGCTGCTGAGTTTGCGGCCTAATCCACCGCCTTCCCAGAAGAATGGGCACGGTCGCCAAGGGGTCCGACCCGGCCTGAGGGCTGGGCCCGGAGCCCCCAGGTCCGAAGGCGCCTGGCATGATCCGCACATCCAGGCCCCCAGACGGGGATCCGGCGGCTGGACACGGCGTTCCCTCCACCCTCCCGCTCGGAGCCCTGGCTGCAGAGGGGGCACGCACGGTGCCCACTTGGGTGGGGCAGAGGAGGCCGGCCCTGCTCCCTTCGCGACCCAGAGAGGCAAGGGCCGCCCGGGGAGAAGGGCTACGGCCATCGCCTCTAGAGGGCGCGCGCGTCCTGCCAAGTGCCGGCCGCGGGCGCTTCGGGCGCGCGGGGAAGTTCCCGGCTCCCGGCTCCGAGCTACCCGCGGGAACCGAACTGCACGACCCGCGCCCCGACGGCCCGAGCGGGCCCCAGCTGCCCCTGTTTTCGAATTCTCTGGAAGAGAACCCCGGGCACAGCCCACGGCCCCTCTCCCGGTGTCCAGGCCCCGAGGCTGGGCGCCGCTGTGGAGCACCGTCGAGCCCCGAGCATCTCCGTCGCGCGCCCCGGGCCCGTCCAAGGCCTCCTCTGGGCGGGGAACTTCTCAGTGAGAAGGAGAAACCGGGGTGCGAGCCTCCAACGTGCTGGGCAGGACTGTGGGCCGCGGGGTCTTCCTTTGCACAGCACAGGGCCTCGATGGGGATCCTAGACAAACGGAAAAGCCATAAACATCCCAGTTCCGCCGGTGTGGGCCCGGCCGGCTCCGCGCTGGTGGCGGCTGCCCGAGCCGACCCTGCCCTCGGGGCGCAGAGGCGCGTCGGGTGGGACGGGAGGTGGCACCGCGGCCGGGGCCTCCACACCCGGGCGCTTTCCTGGAGAGTCTGCCCAGCGAACGAAACCCGAGTGAGGAGCTCCCGGTCCAAGCGAAGGTCGATGGCGGCCAACCAGCCGGGGAACGGGGCCGAGGGGCGCCCACTGCGCCGCCCCAGCACCCGGGAGCCACGCGGGAGGGAGTGTGGCGGAGCAGCAGGGCCGTGGCTTGGGGGTGACCGCCCGCTGCGCCCTTCGCGGAGCCCTCCACTCCCGCCCCCTGACTACCCCGGCAGCGCGGCCCGCACAGCCGAAGGGCACTCGGCGCTCCGTGACCCGCAGCCCCAGCCCGCCGCTCCCTCCCTCCCTCCCGTCCTCCCACGCAGGTCACAGGACTGGGGGCGGAGGCAAGGAGAGCGCCCCGACTTGTTGGCGGAGAGAAGGAGATAAGAGGAGACACGCCCCTCCCTTCGCGCTGGGCCAGGGCTCCTGGATCCGCGCTTGTTCTCGGGGCGCCGTCTGCGGGGCTCAGGGTGGATGGGTTCCATGAGACGCCCACTTTGGGGATCCTGAGAGCGGCTGTCCTGTGCGGGTTTCACGACCCCGCCCCCACTGCGGCCAGGAAGGCCCGGAACCCCCACCCCCACCCTGAGACCTGGTCCCTCCCGATTCCGCCCCGCAAGAAGGCCGGGACAGAGGGAGAGGCTGTGGGGGCTCGCGGGGAGCGCGAGGCAGCTCCGGGTTCACTAATCACATCAGTTCGCCCTGCGCCGCTTGGAGCAGCCAGTTGCCTAGCAATACCCGCGAATTCAATTCCTCAATCAATAGGCGAGAGGCCTGCATTTCGGGGAGAGCAGTCGAGGCTGGGAGGATGGGGGGCGGGTCCCACGACTGGACTGGGAGCAGGCGGGAGCGCCCCGGAGCGCGGCGGCAAGGAACTCCGGCCTGGGGGGGACCGGCAACATGGGGCCTGGGGGTGGAGCTCGGTGGGGGAGACCCGACACAGGAAGGGGGACGCAGAGGTCGCGCCCACCCTCCCGGGGTCCCCGAGTTCTGCTGGGTCCCAGAGCAATGCACTAGGTAGGCGAGGGAAGCCGAGACCTCCTCCCTCCCACTCCCTCCCAAGCCCTCCTCTCTCCCCTCCTAGTTGGAGTTCCCCCAGTTGGGGAAGGGCCTTTGGGGGTGGGATCCCCCTGGGCTGCTGGGGGCGAGAGTGGGGGGGGGGGTAGTATTGAGAGAGGAGGGGAGGGGGTCCCCTGTCCGTCTGCTCCAGTGGGTGGGGGAGGGGAGAGAAGGAATAAGACGGAGACATCTCTATTTACAAAGTATATATTTAAACACGTAAAAAGCCGTATTGGATACAGACAGACATTCACGACCGCAGAAGGTAAGTACCGAAGCCTCACTGTTGAGCTGAGGCGGAGATCGATGCAAGATTTGCACGAACCTTAGAATTAAATAAACCCGACCCGCGCAGTCCCAGCGGTTGCTGGCCACCAGCCACAGCCCTGCCCGCCTACCCGGTGCCCAGGTCAGCGAGCGGAGGAGACGCACGGCCAGGGACAGACGGACGGACAAAGGCGCGGGGGCAGAGCCAGGCTAGCCCGGGGAGGTGGAGGAAGGAGCACAGGCGGCCGGAAGGGAGGGAGGAGGAGGGAGGGCGGACAGGCGGCAGCCAGGTAAAGACACGTGTCCCCGAGTTACTGTCCACTCGGGTCCAGGCAGGTCCCTTCAATGAAGTCTCATCTGAAAATAGCGTCGACATTTCCATAGATACACTCAGTCAACGGCGCTTCTCATACAAAGTCTAAAATACCAGTTTACAAATGTGAGCAGATAAAAATCCCCATCCGAGGGGCTTCTTTATAGGCGCAATTTAATATTCAAAAACAAACAAAGTCATGTAATACACTGTTTCACTCTTCTTTCACCCCCTCTCTCTCAAGGCAAGAAAGTCTGGAGGAGAGAGAGGCTGAGGCGCAGGGGGTGGGAACACCCCGGTGCGGAGGGCCACGAGGCTGGGTGCCCGCCCTGTCCCCCCAGTGAGAAGCTCCCCCTCGCCCCGCTCCCCGCCTCGCTCGCCCCGAGTCTGTGCTTCCTCCAGCGCGCCCCCCCCCCCGCCCCTTCCTCCAGGAGCGCTGAAAAGTTGGGTCTCCGCTGGCCCTTTAAGGGCGGGGAGGCCGCAGGATCAGTCTTCGGAGGGAGAAAGGGGGCAGATTTGTGCTTTTGAGTCGAGTAGGGCTCGCGTTCTGCGTCCCGGGAGCGCAGCGTGGTCAGGAGCCGCCGGGGCGGGGGCGTCGGGGACCTGCCGCCACGCACGGCCTCCCCCGCCGCGGCCGTCTCCTCCCCAACTCCCGCTCCTCCCTCCCCTTTGGCGGAGTTTGAATGTGGAGTTCAAATAGAGAACGCCGCGCATCGAAAAGGACTATAAATTATAGCTTTTGCTTTTAAGAAGGCGGGGAGGGAAAAGCAAAAGTTCTGATGCGCATTCTTGGATGGAAACCTCGCCTCGCCCCTCCTCCCCTGGCCCCGCCGCCGGAGCCGCCGGGGTGGGAGTCCTGCCCGGCGCCCAGCCAGGGCCCAGACCCGCCACCGCACCCGCAGCCAGGCCAAGGCCAAGGCCAAGGCCGGGGCCGGGGCGCGAAGCCCCGCTCCAGCCGCGCCTCCCTCCGTGGGTCCGCCGGGTGGGCCCGTCTGGCCGTGCGTCTGTCGGTCCCGGGCTGGCGGCCCGCCCTCCGCGAGGGAGGCGAGTCCAACTCTTCCAGGGAACTGGGGGGCCCGGCTCTGCTCCCGAGACGCTAGCAGACGCGAAAGGAAAAGTCCAACCCCAAACCCTATTCTGGTGAAACCGTCTCCAGCTCTGGGCACTGCCGCGCCATCCTCCCCGCTCCTCCTGGCATTTCGGGAATGTAAACAGATTCGCTGGGTTTCTGTTCTCTGTGGAGTAAGGAAAGGGAGGGAGGGAACTGGGCAGTTTTATCCGCATGACACACACATACACATGATCCGATCTGCGTAACACACACATCCCCCGTAAAGTGCATTTCCTGGTGTGGTCCTGGGGGGAAGTCAGCGGCTCCCCACCCACCCGCGACTTTTCACCTTCAAAATCACCCATGAGAAAAGTGATTCAAGTTAATACTCCGCCCCCCCACCCCAGACTTCTTAATCTAAAAAAAAAAAAAAAAAAAATTGGAAACACAGACTGACCCCACCCCCTATTTTCTGATTGGGGAGCCAATCTTTTGCTGGCCTGGCTGGCCAATGGGGAGAGAGAACAAATCTGGGCCCTGCCTTGGTTGGAGGGGGCTGCCATGGGGCTGTGGGAAAAGGGAGGGGGGGGGAGGGCCAGCTGAGTCCCTCCAGACACCACCAGAGGCCCAGTATCCAGGTCCCCAACCTCCCTAGTCCCCTGGGGAGCTGAGGGGCCCCTCCTGCCCCATGGCAGCCCCTCTGCCCCAGCTAACCCACACTGAGTCTGTCTCTCTCTCCTTGTTAAATAAAACAACTTCGAGAGTTGAAATATATATATTTAGATATTTTTTTCTTAAATAACATATTTACATCTAATAGAAAATATAACTCTAGAAATAATCTTCCAACCAAAACTGATAGGGAGGAAGGAGGAATGAAGGGGTGGGCTGTGTGAAGTTGGGGTGGGGGGGGAGCCCAAAGGCTGCCTCCCACCCAGAAATAAAAAGCATCATTTATGCCAAGTTTGCGCTCTCACTCTCTCTCCTGCTCTCTTATCCTGGGATCACCCACCCAGCAATTCATCTTTTCTCTTTAAAAAAGCCTTGGTCCGTGTTACTTTCCTTAATGGTGACGGTCAAAAAGTTTGAGGTCACGTCGGTGACAACCACCTTCTCCAGGTTGGTCAGAGAAGGACTCCAGGACTCTTCCTCGGGGTCCCCCAGAATTCTGGCCACTGGGATCCTGGCGATGAGAGAGGGCCTGCCCCCCTGAGCCCCCATGTCCCGATACAAGCCTCCCACAGAGCCGGGGGTGCCCGAGGCATGCCGGACCCGGGGGCCACCAGGGTCCAGGGCACTCTGGCCTTTGGCCTCCAGGAAAGCGGCCCTGTGCTTTATGACCCTGGCGGGAAAGGTGTCCATGGCCAGTTTGCCTGTGGCCTCGGCAGGGCCGGGGCTGGCCACCCCGCACTGGGCCAGGTCGGAGTCCTGCCTCCGGGCCAGCTGGATCACGCTGTGGCCGGCGGGGAACTTTCCGGCCCCAGAGGAGGCATCCTCCAGCTTCCTGTTCTTGAGGTAATCTCCCAGGCCATCGCTGGCTTCTCCCAAGGGCCTCTGCGCGGGGTCCAGCAGCTCCTTCCGGGGCTTGGGGCCTCTCTTCTTGGAGCTGTCCCCTGGCGAGCTGGGCTTGTCATCCACGCGGCTGGCGCCCCGATCACGCTCACGATCCCTCTCACGTTCCCTCTCCCTCTCTCGATCCCGGTCCCTGTGGTCCCTGTCACGGTCCCGAGGGGGCTCCACGCGGCAGGTACTGCTGGTGCTGCTGCTGCTCCCGGGCGGGGACAGGCCCATGTTCCGAAGACCCTCCCGGGCACGGGAAGTAGAAGCCAGGTCCTGGGGTGAGCGGCCAGGGTAAGGGATCCGGAGGCCCCGTGCAGAGTCGCTTCGGAACTCATAAGTTTTGGCCTTTGCCTTGGCCTGGGCCTACCGAGAAAGGCGGTGTCAACAGTGGAGCAGGGCCCTGCCCACCCACCTCCCCAGCACCCCTCTCCCAGACAGACTCTGGGTTTCCCCCTCAGATGCCTCGGAATTTCTGTATGGGTGGGGGTGGGGCTTAGGGGAGGCAGTCTAGGGGGAAGGGTAGGGAGTCATCTGGGATCAGCCATTCGCCGCAAGCACACCTCTTGTATTTTACTATCTCTCTATTTGGGATGGCTGGGGGGCAGGAATTCTAGGGTGGCTAAGGCCCTCCCCCGCAAGACACCCCTTGGCACAGCCACTGACCTGGTCCACGGCCTGTCTGGGGATTCCCTCCTAGATTACAAATAGACAAAGTGTGTGGGCACCCCATTGGTTCACCAGCCCGCAGGGTCAGCATCGCTGTCCACCACTGGACAAGGCCGTCCTACCTTGAGGAGGAAGGTTTTGGGTTTGGGTCCTCGCTTTTTGGGGCCATAGAGCTCCATCTCTCGTTCCCTGGAGAAAGGAGGTGGGAAAGGCGTGTGTGAGTAAGGAGACAGCATGGGACTCCGGTCCAGGCTGGAGAGTAGCCGCCTCCTTGTTCCTAAGGGAGAAGAGGCTTGGACGGGCCTGTACCTTTCCTCAAAGGCTGCGAGCAGGCGAGCATCCAGGATGTTTTCTTCCGGCTCCCATGTGCTGTACCTGGAGGGAATCAGGAAGAAGGGGCGTCAGTCCCGGGGACAGGCAAAGAACAGCGGGTGTGTGTCTGTCTATAACTTTTCTCCTGGCATTGTATTGTATTTCGACATAAAGGGAAAAAAGAGGAAGAAAGAAACCTCCCGAATAACAGTCTGGGCTTGAGCACTGCATATAACCTACTTACTTCTGCGACCAGCCCTTCCATTTCACGAGGTATTCCATGCGTCCCTGTGGATGCAAAGGGGGAAATGTGTGTGTGCACGGGAGAAATGCATGACGAGGACACAAGAAATACATGCAAAAAAATGCATGCACCAAATGAATGCGTGAAATCCTGTCGCGAAAGGCAGGAGTCCACCGCATCGCCCCCTGCACGAAACGCTGCACAAAGTGCATGCACCGGCATTCACCCCCACCCCGCCCCCCACTCATGCAATCTGTGCATCGCTGCAAGTCTAAGGAAAGCGCTTGGGCTCAGAGCCGCCGCCGCCGCCGCCGCCGCCACGGCCGCGGCCGCTGCTGGGACCTGGGGGAAGGGAAGCTGGGCTGCAGCAGGGGGAGGGAACCTGGGCCGGGAGGGGAGGGCTCGCCGGCCTCGGCCCCAGGCCCAGGGGCACCTACTTTCCGTATGCGCCGTTTCAGTAGGGCTTCGGCCGCGAACACCCGCTCCCCAACCGCTGAAAGCTCCATGTTGACTCGCCGCTTCCCCCCTTGGCTGCTTCCAGGAGCAGAAAAGCAGCAGCCAGCGCACGACAGACCATAATACTCTCCCGCTGACGTCAGTTCTCCTCCCCCTCCTGCGCGCTCGCTCCCTCCCCGCCTCCCGCCTGCCCTCCGCTCCCCCCTCCCCGGCCGCCCAGCGCTTCCTCCCGCCCCACGTGTTGCTAACGACGTTGCTAAAGCCGAGCGGACTGGGGGGGGGGGGGCCCTGCTCCCCCGCGCGCTGATTGGGCGAGCGCCGGACCACGCCCCTCTCCCTTTCTGCCCGCGTTGCTACGTGACCCGCGTTCCAATCGCCAGGGGGCGGAGTCCGAGGCAACTCCAGGGACTGAGCGCAAGGGGGTGGGGGCCGCCGCCGGAAGTGACGTCGCGGGGAGGGCGGCCCGGCTGCTGTCAGTCTGCCGGGCTGGCTAGAGGGGCCGTCCGCCCTGTGTCTTCGCCTGGGCCCCTTCCCCCTCCGCTAAGAGGTCCCTCCGACGCGCCGGGTTCCCCACAGCTCTCGCTGGGACCCCCGCGGCCGTGTCAGCTAGGCCCCGCCCCCTCGGCAGACCCCCGCCCCGCCCCACCCCCACTGCCCAGGCTCGCGCCCTCCCCTCCCCCCGTCGCTCGCGCCGCACAATGCACAATGCACAGGTGCTGGGGCGCCCTGGGCCGCGCCCGGACCCCGGGAGCCGGCGACGCGCCCCTCGCCCGCTTCCCTCCCCGCCCCTCCCCGTGAGCGCACACCCGACCTTCGGTCTCCATAGCAACGGCCTCCCCCGCCGCCGCCAGCCCCATCCTGCTAACAAATCAATGTGCCTGTGTCTCCGTCTCCTGTCGCGCAGCCCTGCCCTCGGCCACCCTCCGGGCCCTGCGAGCCGGGCTGGGCTCCAGAGCTCGCCCCCAGCTCGGAAGCCGAATGCAGACCCAGGAGGGACCCACTCTTCCAGCCCGAGCCTCCCCGCGCCCCGGGACCCCGCGGAGGGATGTCGCGCGCCTTCTCCCCGCGTCCCGACCCGTCCCCACGCCCGCAGCCACCTGCCCCTGCCGCCAGCCCGCGCTGCTCGTGCCCGCCAGCCTCCGGTCCTAGTGTCGCCAGCCTCAGCCCAGCCGCCCCGGCCCCGAGCCTGGATGTGTTGGGAGAGGGCGTCGACCACCGAGGCAGAGCCCAGGGCTTGGCTAGGATTGGAGCGTGGGGCTGGGGGTGCGTCCCGGTGCCCTGGACCCGGGCGACCTGCGGGGGCCGAGTCACGCACTTCCTGTCCACGGCTCTTCCCGACGTGCGCGACATTCACTCGGCGAGGAAAGGCGGCGCGGCGCGTGGCGGGGTCCCGTGCGAGGGAAATGAGAGGGGCTCTGGGGCGAAGATGGCGGGGTCCTGGCTGGGGGGCCCGGGCCGGGCCGCGGGCGGCTCGCGTGTGCACAGGAGCGCTGGCTCAGCCTGCGGTGACCATGGCGGGGGCGGCGGTGACCACAGCGGCCGAAGTCTGGGCCCAGCTCTCCCCGACCCTTTCTCTCACCGCCCCGACTGCAGGCACAGCACTCACTCCCGGGAACCCACGATTTAGTTACAACATCGACGATAAACTTGAGTGAAGGCTGTTTCCTTTGGAGAGCGATAGGGTGGGAGAGAGAGACAGAGAGAGCGCGCAAAAGCGAGCCAAGAAGCCTGACTCCCAGGAGCAGGAAGCCCCGAGCGGAAAACCCGGCCGCCCGTCCAACGCTGGGTGCGCGCGGGCGGCGGGCGCAGCGCGGCCCTGGTCCCGGGGGACCACCCGGCTCCGAGCCCACCTTCCCTCGCCCTCCCCGCCCCCACCCCTGCCAACGCGGGGTTCCAGGTCTTGGTCTTGTTCCCGAACTTTCCAAGGTGGGCGCTGGGTCCGCAGTCTCATCCCTCGGGCCACTCGGGCCGAAGGAACAGCGAGCTGGCGGCGCCCAGACCGCCCCGGCGACCCGCGCGGGGCGCCCGGGAGAGGCCGCCGACGGCCGTGTCCTTCATCATAAAAAGTCATTCCCGGTAACAAATAGTTTCGTTGGCCGGTGCCAGCGATACAGCTGTTTCTGTTTAAGCTTAAATACTTTCCAACAGTTCGGGCAGTAAAAATAAAGTCGGTCTCAGCCGCCTCTAAGTGTCTGGTTTCCCCGCCCAGAGAAAGCCCACCCTCCGCCCCGGCCGAGTGTCTGCGCACGCCGCTCGCCCCTCCCGAGTCCTCCGCCCGCCGCGGCCCGGCTCCTCCGGCTGCCTCCCGGGCCCCTCGGAGGCTGGAGGGAGGGCGCCACCCGACCCGGCTGAGGACCAGACCCGCCTCGCCTCCCGCCCTCCCCCAGCCCCCAGGCCTGCGCCGCCCAGAGCCGCGGCCTCCCCGCAGACGGGTTTCTGGAGCCCGGTCCCCGAGAGGGCGTGCGCGTGCCTCCGCCACCCGGCGCGCACCGGTTTCAGTTTCACGCTGAGAAAGTTAGCGCCCGGGCTCCCTCCCCGCGTTTGTCTTCTTTCCGCTTTTCTCTCCCTCCTTCCCGACTCCTTCCTTCCTTCCTTCCTACCTCTCTCCTCCCTCCCTTGCTCCTTCCCTCCCTCTCCCTCGCTCCTTCGCCTAAGAGCCGTGGAAGCTTCTGTGGGGAAAGGAACACCCTGGCGCTGCCTCGCGGGGCTCCCTGCCCTGGCGGGGTCGGTCTGTAGTCCTTTTCCCCGCCGCCCCGCCGCCCCTTCCCGCCTGTCTTCCTGTCTGGGGGCGAACACGCTTGTTCTGCACAAAATCATCCCGTGTGCGGTGTCTCCGTTTGCAGACGTCGGGGATTCCTGCAGAGCCCGTCGCCAGGGCGGAACTCGATTCCGAAGGACCCAGGGTGTAGAATAATCCGAGAGCGACCAGACCAGGCCGGTCCTCGTCGCAGCAAACCCAGTCCTTCCGGGAAAGCAACCCCTGACCGGGGGCGGGACGTCTACCCCCGCCCCCCCCCGCCCCCCCCCACAGCTGTCCTCGGGAGAGCGGGGCTGCAGAGACGGTGCACACAGGCCCCGGGGTGGCCTGGACTCCCTAACAGCTTAGCGACTGAGACGTAGCATCTGAGAAATGGATCTGCAGACAGAGCACCGCAGCGCGGGCCTCCCCGGGGGCGCGGAAGGGCGCCTGTCTGTGCCAGGAGAGGGCGCCAGCGTGGGGCGTGCGGAGCCGGCGCTCCCGCGGAGCCCGACTCCCCACCTTTCTTAATGGAGCCTCTTTTCCTCCATCGCTCAGTTCTCCACACCTCCCTTCTCTTTCCCGCACACCCGCCGTCCTCCTTCAAAGTTAGACCTTGGACGGTCCCACGTGCACCTCCTGGGAGTGAAAACAAAGTTTCCAAGAATGAGAACCGCTGCCACTCATCCGGCCGCTGGGCCGTGGCCGGGCTGCCAGGTTCGCGTGCGCCGCCTCTGCAGTAAATAAGGTAACTGCTTCCTAGGACTTCAGCCCCATATGGCTGCAATTTGAGCGTCTTTGGAGACAGTGCGTGTGTTGGGGCAGGGGCAGGGGGAAGTGAAAGTGGAAATCAAAAGCTCTCAGATCGCATTTTTAGGAAGGAAATTGTCGGCGATGCTCTCAGCAGCCTCCCGCCACCCCCTGGTTCTCCGAAGGAGCCCAGTTTCTTTGTAGGCGGAAATGCAGGCGCTGGCCCACCTGGGGCACCTGTCTCCTGGACCCCGGGGTCTCCTCTCTGGTTCTGCACTCATTTTGGTGACTTGGGCACACACCTTCGACTTCCTTTCCCCACCAAGGACCTCCAACCTGCTCCCCAACACCGGGAGCCTGCCCGAGCCACCGGCCGACCCTGGAAGGTGCCCAGACTTTGTGTTCCCTACTCCGGCCTCATTCTCACTGGGGCCATCTTAGGCCTCTGCGTACGGGCTGCCAGGGCACTTAGCCCCTGGGGAGCAAGGCCGAAGTTTGGCCACATCAGAGGGGTGGGAAGGGGCGGCCTGGGTGAGGCGCTGGGCTCCTGGGTCGCCCGCCAGACCAGCAAGCCCCAGCGCATCCTCTCGCCCCAGGGGGAGGTCAGGCCTCAGCTCGTTCTTTGGGAGCGAGTCAACTCCACAGCTTGGCGGGCGTCGGATCTGCTTGGTCTTGGCTACAGACGCGGCCAATCTGGAACCCAACCATTGGCCTCAGGCGTGTGGGCAGGCGGCGGTGAGGTGAGCACCGGTGGCTCCAAGGTATGGCCGCGGGGCGGTAGCCTCGGTGCAGCTGCTGGGCCCGTGGCTGACTCGGAGCAGCTCTGGAGCCGGCCCGGCATTCTCCCACCCCAGCCGGACACCCGCGGGGCGCTGATCACCCATGGCACCCTGCAGAGAAGTGCGAAGACCCGGCCTGGGCAGGCTGGCCAGTGACTGCCCCCGAGGCTGCTGAGCTGACTGGTCTGGGCTCCAGCTTCTACTTGATCCCCGAGCAAGACGTCCCACCTCTCCTGTCCCCCCTTCTCCCGAGCAGGCACCCAGGCCGTCCTTGCTAGAGAATCACTAGAACTCTGCAAGACAGAGGGCTGGCGGCTGCAGGGATTTCCCTCAGCCCGCACCACTCCAGAGGACACAGAGCCTTCCCTTCCGCCCCTGAAATCCCCGGAACCCAAACCAAGCCCCTCCTGGGCCTCCACAGGAGGCACAGCGGCCCCTCCCCGCAAACAGCCTTTACTGAGCAGCTGGATGGCGCCCGCGTTTCCCCACTTAAGAGCCACAACCACCAGGGAAGAACCAGTCCTTTCTCCCTGTTCCGTAGGTGAGCAAACGCTTCGGTGAGACCAAGTAACCCGCCCAAGGGCACAGAGCAGGGCTTCTGCCCCGAGCCTAGCCCAGCCTCCAACACCCACAGCGGGCTCTGCGCCCCGCGGGCACTCCTGTTCCTCCAGGCTTAAAGGAGGACTTCGAGGGAAGAACCCCGGGATGGCCCCAAGGCCAGGGTCATTGCCAGCAGCAGCATCCTGGTCCTGCTCAGCAGGGATACGGTTGGCAACAAAGATGAGGCTGGAACAACGGTGGGGGGAGGGATTCTAGGAGCCGTTCACACCCCCCCCCCTCCAGGCTGGAGGTTGGTGGCTGGTGAAAGTCTTTGTTTTCCCTTCATCATAGAGCTCAGTGGCTAAAATGTGGGCTCTAGGACCAGCCTGCCTGGGTTCCAATCCACTTAATAGCTGTGTGCCCTTGTGCGAGTTCCTTAACCACTCTGCTTCCGTTCCCATGATGATTTTAAAAAGGAAGAGTAAGTGCGCTTGCCCTGCGGTCGGAAGGAGGGCTCGGGAGGTGGGGTGTAAACACAGCCACCCTCAGGCACAGGCGGCGCGCAGTGGGTGCTCATTATTCCGTGACAGTGTCGCCAGCATCCGCGACCTGGGACCAGGTTAGTGGGTCTGGTTGGGGGATGTCCCTACTGCCCACTAAGAGGGAGCGGTGCCGACCGACCTGCACGGGGAACGGCCCGTGTGCTCCTCAGACACAGTCTGGACTGGCCCCTTAGGGCGTCTCCCCTGGACGGGGCCCACACACAGGCTCTGGGCCAAAGCACCCGCGGATCTCGCAGCCCCAGTGGGCGCACTGCGGGTGCCCTGCGGCGGTATGCACGCGCCCACGGGAGCCGCAGGGTGGCTCCCATCCAAATCTCTCCCGAAGGCCGCCTGGTGTTGCTTATGAAATGCGGGGAGGCACCCTTGGCCGTGGGGGTGGAGGAGAACCAGGCAGCTGCACCCCGTGACTGTCCCGCCGAGTGGATGGGGTTCCAGAGCGGATGGGTCCCCACTTGGGTGGGCGCTCCGTTCCCGTCGCCCCTGGAGATGGATCAGACCCCATGGCCTAGGCATAGCTCGGGAGGTGGGTGTGTGGCAGAGACGCGTGGGTGGCCTCGGGGTCAAGGCTACAGCGCTCCGTCGGAGGCGCGGGCGCTATCGGACCCCCCTGGGCCGGATGCGCGGTGCTCTGCGGCTGTCGTCGATGCCCCCCGCGCTGCCAGATGCCCCGTGGAGAGTGTGGCCCCGATTCCGTCTGCACGGAAAGACCCTCGGCCTCGAGGTTACTCCGCACAGCCCGCGGGCGCCCCCTCCCCTCCCAGAGCGTCACCGTCCGGGGAGCGGGGAGCGGGCACCTCCCAGGGAAGACGCCTAGGGAGGCTGAGCAGGGTGCGGCTTAGAAGGGTGGTCCCAGCGCCCCTGCTCAGCGAGGGCGCCGGGCTCCCTCGAACCCCGGCTCTGCCAGGGTTGGTACTTCGGCCGCCAGCCTGGCTGGTCCGCTGGCCGCCTCCCTGTCCACGTCCCACCGGCTCTCCCGCCGGGGAAGCTGCCGGGAAGCCTCGGACTCCGGCTCCCTGGCCGCCCGCCCCCAAGCGGAAGGAATGGAAGTGGCTCTGTGAGGGCTCCAGGGACCTCGAGCAAGTTCTGAACCCGAGGCCCCGCCAGTGCCGTCTCCTCCCAGGGGTTCGCGCGGGGAAGAGCCGAAGCCCAGTGTCTCCAGGGGGAGGTCAGGACGCGGGGCAGGAGCGCCTGCCCGGTCCTTGGCGACGGCGGCCTGGGCTCCGGGGGAGTCGGGGAGCAGAGGCGTCCGCCGCCCCAGCGCCCTCCGCGGGAGAGGGCAAAGCGGGGCGCTGGGCGGCGGCCGGCCCTGGGCAGACGCGTGGGATTCCGCGGCGAAACGGCGCCGGCGCCGGCAGGGTCCGGCCTCCTGGCGGCCGGTGGACTTCGGGGAACCTCGGCGGCTCTGATCCGATCGGTGCCTTTCCGTCCATCCCCCGGCCCCCCCCCCGCCCCCCCGCCCCGCGGTGCTTCCTCGGCGCGCCCCAGCCTTGGTCCCAGGAGGGGGCGCTGTCTGGGGTCCGACCAGGCCGAGTCGGCGTCGAGGCTGCGCGGCCAGAGCGCGCCCGCTCCGCGCACGCCCAGAAGCCGCGTCGCCGGTACCGGGGCTGCCGGGAAGCGCGTGGCGGGCGGAGGCCCGATCCCCGCGCAAGCGCCTCGCTGCCCCGGCCCGATCCCGGGGTCGCCCGCCCCCTCGCGCGCGGGGAGGCTCAGACCCAAGCGGGAGGGAGCAGACGGGCCCCTGGGGCCGGGACACCCTCTCCGGGAGCCGGGAGCCCGGTCTCGCAGCGGACGGCGGCCTCAGAGCGGCTCCCGGGCCTTCGCTCGGAAACCACATGCGGGGAGCGCGGTACCGTATTTACCCGCACGGCCTCCTCCCGGACGTCTGCCCGCGGGGAGCCGGCAGAAGTCGCTGTGCAAACATCGGGGTGCCCAGCTCCGCTCCCCAGCACCTCTGAGTCCCGGGAGAGCCCGCCGCTCATTTGCATAACCACGGCGCCGGGAATACCAGCCGGGGGCGGGCTTCACCGCTCAGCGGGTCCTGGAGGTGCTGACACGGGGCGCCGGCGGGGACGCGGGTGCTGCCGAGGGGCTCCCCAGGCCCAGGGAGAGAAGTTTCCAGTCGCGGGAATGGGAAGCTCACCGGAGTCTCCGTGTTTCCTAGTTTCAGTCTTGGAGTTTAGCTACTTTTTGGCCAAACGGGTGAAGGGCTGAGCCGCCCTGGGGGCGCCCCACAGACACCCCATTCATCACCCCTCCAGTTGGGGGACGTTTGGTGGCCCCAGAAGCAGGGGCAGCGCGCAGAGTCTGGGGGCTTGGGAGGCAAACTCTGAGGTGGCTCAGGGCGGGGAGCGGGTCCAGCTGGGACCCTCTGCGGATCAGGGAGGCGCCCGCCCGCCCGCGGCCGGGTCCCCGCTGGGCCCCTCCAGGGCTCGGAGCCCGTCCTTCCGACAGATGGCCAGGAAGCCCTTCCCTGGCCCTCGCCTGGCAGCCGGGGCAGCACTTCTGGGTTTAAAGCTGAGAAACTGGGTGCTGGGTGGTGAGGGAGTTATGTGGAGGGCACGTCTTTCATCCATTAAAGAATCTTTTTGGTCTTTTTTTTTTATGTGAAGAGGAGTGGGAGGGAGACACCCACAAATACATGTGGGGGATGAATGGGGCCCAGGATTGTATCGAGGGCCACGTTTGGGGTGACGCTGGGCTCCGGAGGGTTTTCGCAGCTGAACTCGCCCCTCCAAAGCCACTGCCCCAGGGAACAGTGCAGAGAGGGAGCAAAGGTGGACCTGGGACCCACACCCCCTGTGGGCAAGACCCCCATCTCTTCTGAAGAGATGAAAGGAGGAGGGGCAGCTCGGGCTGGTCACCGGGAAGCCACCATCCCAGTCCCTTCTTTTAAAATAATTCTTACGTTCCCTTTAGAAATCGCTGCGTGGAGCGATCTGCAGTTAGAGGGGCGGCGGGAGGGACGGGGGAGGGGTGGTCCCACCGCCCAAGGACGGCTGTTTGCAGGGGGAGGGAGGAGGGTGTCTGGAGAGTGGAGGCTGCTGGGTGGGGCAGGGAGGCCTGGCTGCCTCCAGCTCCGTCCTCTGGGTCATCCCGCCGCCTGTGGGTGCAGTCTCCTTCCACACCTCCTGACCCGCCCAGGGCCGGCACCTTATTTCTAGTGGGGGCTGTGATATTACAGCTTTTGGGGGCTCCTGGGAAGGGCTCCCCTGGAATACCCCAGCTGGAAAACGCATGCAGGGGGAGTTGGGGTTCTTGGCCCCATAGTCAAGCCCTAGGCTCCAGCCTCAGTTTCTCCCTGAGCGAGCGGAGTGGGGAGGGGCGGAATAAATAGAAGAGCGGCCAGCCCGCAGCCCTCCGCATTCCCCAACCTCCCAGTCTCCAGCGGGAGGTCACCTGCCACCCTGTCTCCCAGCCCCCAGGCTGTGGGCCCAGGCACCGCCTCCCCACCCCGCTGAGGAGAGGGGTGAGACCTCTGGGGCCCCAGCGCCGCCTCTCCCCTGAGGGTCGCCATCCCCTTTGCAGGGGCCGGGCAATGGCAGCATTTGCCCCAGAGCCCAGCCAACTGGGCGCAGCCGCTGGGCTTTGGCCTCCAGTCCGGTCGCAGCCCGGGTGCAGGGTGGTGGGGGGTGAGCTTCTGCGGGTAAAGCCCCTGACCAGGCAGGAGAAAAGTACCCCCCCCACCCCCGCACCAGTCCCGTCTGGGGTCTGAGGGAGGGTGGTGTCCATTTGAAACGGAGAAGCTGGGCGCAGTGGGTGGGGGCCCCGCAGGGTCCAGCTGGGCTTTAAAGGCACCTGAACCACCTCTCTCTGCTGCCGGAGGAACTGGCAGCGACCTGGGGTGAGAGTTCCAGGGGGAGGGGAGGGCGAGGAGGGGGAGGAGGGGCGGTGTAGAGGGGAGGGTACACGGGGGTAAGTGCAGGGAAGAGAAGGGCTGACAGACAGGTGAGGAGAGGAGGCCGGGGCGACCTGGGCCTCCGAGGCCCCCTCACCTGCACCGGGTTGGGCATCGGCCCACCCGCTCCCTTGGGCTGTGGTCAGCCCTGTTGCTGCGCAGGGAGTCCCAAGACGCACCCTCAGCACCGGCACTGCAGGGCCAGCCTCCCCCCAGAAAGCCAGGGGGCAGCTTCTGTCCCACTTTGTGGCCGACAGACGCCCCCACATACACAACACACCCCACTACCATGTTTTTCCCAAATCAGAGGAAGGGGTCCCGGCTCAGTGTTGGGGGTGACAGTGCTTCTTCTAGGCGCTGTGGGTTCAGGACCGCTGGGTCCTGGGTCCTGGCTGGGAGGATAGGGCAGGGGGCCTGCGGGGAGCGCGGTTTCTACCCTGGCTCAGGTGGGTGAGATGCCCCGCTGGCAGGGCGCTGGGCAGGGGCGGTGGGCGAGGATACATGTCGCCGTCACCCCACCGACGAGGGCGCTCCCCGCTGCTGCGCTCTGTGCTGGCTGCTTCCTGGGCTCTTCCCCATTGTGATTCTCCATCACAGCCTCAGAGGCTTCCCTACCCCGCACTCACAGGCGAGGACACACTCAGGGCGCCCAGGCAACGCGCCTGCCTGAGACCAACTCCAGCTGCAGGACAGGGTGTGCCCAGCTCTGCTGTCCAGGAGGTGAGGGGCCTGAGGAGGTGCCCGGGCAGCGCTGGCTGGTGTGCAGTTGGGTCAGCAGGAGCCGGTCAGCCTCAGCCAGCCTCTGTGGGTTCCGGTGAGAGCCGCCCTGTGTGTGTGGCGGGGGAGGGAGGGGGTCACTGGTTCTTGAACTTCCCAGACTCTGGTGAGACCAGAAACCCAGCAGCTGGGGCCAGAGCGCCCCGAGGACAGTCTTCCCGCCTCCTCCAGGCTGCCCCAGCAGAATGAGCGGCTGGGTGGCGAGGTGGTCGCTCCGAATGCGTGACTGGCTAGTCTGTCTCTGAGCCAGCTCCAGGGCGGGCCCACAGAGGGCCTGGGCTGCGGCTGAGATGCACCTGCGGATCCATAACCCACAGAGCAGTGGGCTGGGAAGGAGAGATGGTGGGACCTGCGCCTGCTCCGCCCTGGCTGGCTGAGTTACCTTGGACTAGTCATTTCCTCGTCCCCCCACCATCAGTCTCCCGGTAAAACCATCGTTTGGAGCAGGCAGCCTCGGAGCAGCCTGCCTGGCCTCCACATCCCGTGCAAGTGGGTTCATCCACGCAGGTTTACTAAGATTCCAGCACGTTTAGAAAGTGCTTGTTAACCACTGACAGCCAGCGGCCCCGAGGTGGCCACTGCCAGGGGTGGCATGGGGACCCCTAGCGAGCGCAGTGAGCTCCTGTCCCAGCCGTGCAGGTACCGACTCCGGGTGCAGAGCTACCACCCGTTAGGACGCCCAGGAAGGCAAGGGGAGTCCCAGAGGAGGCACTGGGTGACCAGACCTCTCCGGTCGCGCCCTCAGCTGGTGACGGTGAGGGGGTCCTGTTTCCGCGCCCTCCCGCACGGCTGGAGTCGGAGCCGCGGGACTACTTCCAGGCACTTTCTATAGGTGGCATCGCGCTCCTGGAAATGCGCTGCTGAAGGGCGGCTCGCTCAGCGGCATCTTCAGACACCAGGCAGCCCAGGCCAGGTGTGCGCAGCCCGGGGCCAGACTGCCCGAGAAGGCGCTGGGGGTGCCCGTGGAGAGTGGGGAGAAGGTTCTCCAGACTGGAGGGGGCTCCGGCTTCTCCAGGGCCTGCGCTGCTGTGCACCGGGCCTCTGGGAGCCCCCCCGCCCCCCGCACACAGTGGAAAAAAGGCCTCAGCGCAGGACAGTGGGGAGTGCTGGGTGGGCTATGCCAGCCCTGCAGCAACGTTCCCCCCGCACAGCGATTCTGTGCCACCCAGTGGGCTGGGGCTCCTCCCTGCCCCAGGTCCTAGCCAGGGGCCACTCCGTGTCCAGAACCCCATGGCAGGAGCCCAAGCCCCTCTATGTTGGGCGAGGGGTCATCCGGAAGTGGGGAGAAAGGAGCAAGCAGCAGCGGTGGGCCCAGGACTTGGAGGTTAGGCCCAGCAGGAGCCCAGGTGGGCGCTGACTGACGGATCTCCTGGGCCTGCGTCCGGGGGCTGCACCCTGTGCCAACTGCCTTCTCCAAGAGACCCCTGCGGCCCCTCCTCCTGCGGCCCCTCCTGCGGACGCGGGCAGAATCCCGCCGCTGGGCCGGGGCCTGCCAGGCCTGCCACTGCGGCAGCGAGTGGCCTGACACCAGGAGCACCGGACAGCGGTGGCAGAGAGAGGCAGCGGCGACGCTTCTCACCTCTCCCTCTGCCGCCCGGCTGGCTCCAGGCTGCCGACGCCCGACCAGGCACGGTGCCCGCGGGTCCTCGCTGCCCCGCGAGCCCAGCCTGGGACCAGGGCCAGGCCTGGCGCCGAGGTGGTCAGAGGAATGGGGCACTGGCTCTCAGGGCGGCAGGATGGTCAGGCCTTGGAGCAGCAGGAGGGACCCTGAAGCCCCAAATCACAGGCCAGGTCTCTCCTCCCCAGCCCCAGGCGTTGGGCTCGGTTTCTCCAGACCCTGGGCCTTTGCTCAGACACAGCCCAGCCTCGCACACATTATTTTTTTAAACAAAAGCAATTAGATTTCGATCCCGGCTCATTTGCATTGTCACCTCGGAAACAGTAGCGGGGAGCAGGACGGAAAAGGGGGGGGAGCCTGGCAGCCGTGGGTGACACCTCAGAGCGCCACAGCTGGCGCGGGCCGCCTTGGCGCGGCCACATCTGGGCGGGCCGCGCGGCCGCCGCGCCCCCTCCCAGCCGCGCCCGGGCCCGCGCACCGCAGCCCGCTCGGCGGCGCGCCCATCGATCGCCGGCCGCGGCCGCGCGCCGAGAACAAGGTATAGCCTGTATTTAGGTTCCTGCCCTTATATGGCGAGGAGCGCGAGCGCCCGCGGAGCGGCCGCACCATATAAGGGCACGCGGAGGGCGCCAGGCTGAGCTGGTGCGCGCTCATTGGTCCGCGCGTCTCTCGGCAACCGGCTCTCACGAGTGGAAAGCAGCCAGCCGCCCCCGCCCGCTCCCCGCCCCCTCCCTTTCTCTCTCCCGCGGCGTCCCGGTCTCCAGCCGTGGCACCCCCTCCTTGCCTACCCCTATTTTTACTTGCACCGTCTCCCCAAGTTTTCTCCCCTTCCCCCCCGCGGTCGTCCCCCTCGCTGTCATTCCTCCCGGTCGGCCTGTCTTTCATCCCTTCGCGCGCGCTCCCACTTCCACCCCACGCACCCCCTCCCCAAACCCTGCGAACCGCGGCGGAGGAGCGGGAAGGCCCGGATGCGGGAGGGAGCGAGAGGCGGGGAGGGTGGGTGGGGGTGGTGCATCGCTGCCGCAGTAGCCGCCGCAGCGCCAGGTCCCAGGCGCGTACGCACCAGGCTCCGGGAACAGTCCGAGGGTGCCCCCTCCGAGCCCCCTCCCTGCCCTCACGATAATCAGAGCAATTAGCCGCCAAAGAAACGGGCTTTCGGAGCCAGAGATGTGCTAAACCACAAGCAGCCTTAGGTACCAGCAAATCACCATTTCCCAAGGTGTCCCTTCGGGCTGCGTATCTGAATGCAATCATCATAATGACAAATCGATGTCTCATTTAAAGGTTACTTTAAAAAACCAGCCAATTGTTGTTGGGGGGGGGGGGGTAACCTGAGTGCGGGGAGGAAAGTGCCCTGAAGAGCCACCGCGGTTTCCCAGGCAGAATGCAGGAGAGCGCGGTGCGGGGTGCAGGTCAGGTGCCCGACGCTGGGCCCACCCGCGGGACGGGAACCCGCGGAGCGAGGAGCCAGCGCGATTCCTCCGGGGATTAGGCTCCTGTTAGCCTCAAACTCAGGCAGCAAAGGCACCGCGGTTCAGGGGGCTCCCCTCGCCTCCTCTCTCACACGCAGAGGCTCGGGGGCGCGCGCGCACGCGCACGCACGCACAGGTGTCCGTCTGACCCCTCCCAGGCTGTCGCCAGTTCCGAACCGAACCTCCAGTTCTCCCAGCGACGCCACGGCGGCCCGAGCCACCCCCTTGGGGACCTGCTCCAGTCCCCAGGGACCCGAAAGGGGGCAGCTAAGACAATGGGTACCCCAGCGCCTGGGGACTTAGCCTGTGACCGAGCTCGCCTCTAGGGCCGCCGCCTCGCGGAGGCGCGGAGCAATGCCCCCTACTGGGAAGCCTGCAGCTCCGGCCGCGCGAGCGGGGGTCGCACCGGAGGCCGTAGGGGAAGGGAGGGGGGACAGAGCGCGACGACTCAGCATCCTGCCCCCCGCCCTGGCCTTTCTTCCCTTCCAAATCTCAGTCCCCAATCCGGCCCCTCCTGGGGGCAGGTAGCGGAAACGGGCAGTGCCCGGACCCTGGGGGGCGAGGTCTGGGAGGGCGCTGCCTGCTGGATCGAGTTAGCTTCGGCCGCCGCCGCCTCCTCCTGGCTGTTTCCGCGGAAGGAAGCTCTGTGGCCGCCGCAGCCCCGGTGCCAGCACGGATCCCTCTGACCTTGGCGGCGATTTGCTGCTGCGGTGTCTGCCTCGCAGAAAGCAGTTTCTCTCCTGCGCGGGGACGGGGAATGCCCCCGGGACAGAGTTTCCCTGGGTCGGCGCCCAGAGCCGGACTTGTGCCCTGGAGTCTTCCCTGCGCCCTGGAAAGCCCGGGGGTGCCCGGCGCCCCCGCCTCGCCCACCCCTGCCCCGTCTCGCCCACGCCCATTTACTCCGGTCGTTTCCATGAAATCCCCCTCCGTGTGCTTAGGGACGTGGGTGCCTTCGCCTGGCCGGGGTTGAGGGGATGCGGGCCGACGTCCTCCGACTTCTCCCCGCACAGGGACGTGTCCCTGAAGTGTGCCCTCTCTCTACTCCTGACCCAGAGAGCCGCAGGCTCCCGGACCTGGAAGCCCCTTCCTCTGGCCGGTGGCCCCTCGCCCCTGCCCTCTTATTTATTAAATGTGAACTTTCCAGCCACTGGTGGAGCTCATCGAGCCGACGACGCAGTTGGCAGGAGGGGCGAGACACTTGTCGGCGAGGAAAAATAAAGCCCCAAACTCATAGCCGCACCCCTCCCCGGCCAGCGGGCGCCCTGGGCCTGGGTTCCCCGGCTCAGGGGAAGAGGGGGCTCCAGACCCGTTCCACTTCGCCCAGGGGACCTGACGCCAGAGCCCCACCCCACCCAGGAGCCCTCGACTCGCATTTTTCGTTTATTCCTCCGCAACCCTGGCCCGGGGCTTCGGGAGCAGTTTTATCCCCATCCGGGTGCGCCCTCGGCCCTGTCCTGAGCTAGCGCGCCCGGGCGGGGTCTCCAGCTCTTGCTGGGCGCCCCTCTCCAGAACCCCGGGCTCCCCTTGGCGCCCAGACAGGTGTCTTGGGCCGGGGTGCAGGGAGCAGCAGGGGGGCCCCGGGCGCCTCCTCGGTGGGGGCGGGCGGCTGTGGGCCGGGCAGGGTCGGGGCAGGGGCGGCTCCCCGCCTGCGGGAGGGTGGGCGCGCGGCACCTGCTGAGCTGCCACGGCCGCCGCGGCGCTTCCTGGCGCCGGAGGATCCACCCGGATCTTCTCGGCGAGTTCCGGGCTTGGGTCATTTTGTAGTCGGCGCGCACATAGCGTTTTCATCCATTTCTTATTTTTCCTTGTGTTGTCTGGCCGTCAGGACTGGCCGGCCGGCTCCCACGCCGAGGTGGGGTGGGGGTGGGGACCGGGATATCTATGGGGGGGAACCCGGTCACCGAGGTCAACAGCCCATAGCACTTCCCACCCGGGCGCCGCGACCTCGCGAGGGCAAGGGTCGGGTCTGCGGTTGGGGTCCACCACGCGCACCCTCCCTGCACTGTCCCCTGCCCCCTCCCCCCGCAGGTAGCCGCCCTTCCCCCTCCCCCTCCCCGCGCGCCCCGCCGCGGCCCCCGCTCCCCTGCGCCCGCGAGGGTCTGAGCGCCCCGCGGAGAGTCGGGAGCCGGGAGGCGAGCGGGGAAGGGCGAGGGCTGCGGGGCTGCGCACCCCCCGCCCGTGGCAGCGTGGCGACGGCGCCGATTGGCAGCCATTTTCTGCAGCTGCCGCGGCCCGGGCTCCGCGGACTGAGACCGAGGCTGCGGCGGCCAGACCAAGGCGGCGGGGACGCAGGGGCGCGGGGCGCCGGCGGGGGGACCTGGCTGCGGCTGAGCCGGGCGGGGGGCGCAGTGTCCCGCGCTCGCCCCTCCCCCGCCGCAGTGCAGGCGCAGCGCGCAGCTCCGCGTGGCGGGCGGCGCGATCCCCCCTTTCCCCCGCCATCTTGTACCCGCCTGGCGCCTTCCCAATGCGGGGCTCGGCAGACAAAGCCGGCCGGCCCCGGGGGCCCCCGCACCCACGGGGCAGCGCGGCCTGGGGCCCCGCGCCCTCGCCCGCCCCTCCCCCCAAGGAGGCTCCGCGCGAGGCGACGCCACTGGCTCAGCCCTGGAGGGTCAGCCGGGACCCGGCTCGCTTCCACGGGGTTGCTGGGGGGACCCTCGCTGCAGCCCACCCTGTTTGCGGGGAGGGGGCCCCCCACAGGCGGCAGCGGTGAGGAGGGCTGGGCACCCTTTCAGCTCCGAGTTCCTGGTTGGGTGGGTTGGGGGTCATAGTCCCGGAGCCCCCACCGCCCGGGATAGTGCCAACCGCACGGAGGACCCCAAAGAAGCCTGCAGCGTGGGCGCCTCGAGGCCCCCTGGCTGCCAGCATCCGCCGCCCACGGGAAACTCCACACTCCATTTCCTGGGTGGCAGTGCTGTCTCCCCAGTCCCCATCCTGCTCAGCTCCTCCTTCGAAGCCCCTAGGACTTCCAGACCTCCGGGCTTGTGAGGTGTGGGGGAGGGGAGGCACCCCTTCTTCCGCCCAGAGACCCTGGCGCCCGCCAGCCCAGCCCAGCCCGCTGCTCCTCGCTAGGGAATTTGCTCCCCGAAGTCTGGGGTGGGTGGGGTCCCCACTCCTCAACCCCGGCGAGCCCATTGCCACAGGCTCTGGCGCAATCCTTCCACTTAAGTGGGTCCCCACGTTTCCAGGACCCCAGGAGAGCCAGACAGGAGGGTAGATTCACAAACTGAGGCCAGGAAGGGGGGTGTCTGGTGCAAGGTCATTCACAAGGTCACTCGCAGAGCCCGAGGCTCTTTCTTCCAAATACCAAGATCAAAGCTGGGCTCCCGATGGAGTCTTCCCTCCTCGTCCTGCCGCCGCAGCCGCAGCCGGACAGGGGCCGGGGCTGGGGGGGGGCGGGGCGGGGTGGGGCGGAGCGGCCTCGCTCACCTCTGAAAACTGGGTTTCCCACCGCGATGCCTGCGGCCTCTGCACCCAGCCCCACAGGGTCGCCCTGGAGGGTCTACAACCAAGTCTCACGGGTGGCCTCTCCAGCGCGCTGGTGGGGTTCAGTGCCTCCCCCCCAGACCTGCCAGCCCGCGTGGATTCCGAGCCGGGCTCCAGAAACCTGTCTGACCACTTCGCCCATTTCCCAGGCTTCCCCGGCAGGCAGCTGGCTCCCCAGTGGGGTGAGGCTCGCGGCCTCGGCTGCCCCGGAGGGTGGCCAAGGGCAGGCGGCCGGCATCTTGGGGGGCCTCCCAGCGCTCCCCCCGCTCCCCCTCATCTCGAAAACCCGCGTTTGGAAGCTCCACTCCCGGCCTCTGTCCGCCCTGAGCGCCCCTCCCGGCGGCGGCTGCCCTGGGGGCGCTTCCAGTCCCCGCAGCCGACCCGGAGCTGAGCCCCAGAGCCCAGAGGCTGCGGAGCAGCCCGAGCAGCGCCCTGGTGGCGGGTGGGCACCGCGGCCGCCGCCCTGCGCCCCAGCTTCAGAGGTTCTAGCAAGTCACCAGGTCGCCCCAGAAAGGGAGTGCGCCCCTCACCCGCTGCGGCCTGTGGGTGACAACCCTCTAGAGGGCAGGGCCAGCTCTCGGGCCCCACCCGCCCTGGGACCACCCGTTGCACCAACTGACCCCCAGAGGCGGGGATGGTGTGTGGCTTTGGGCCAGGTGGGGAGTGGCTCCCGCTGTGTGGGGCTTCCCTGCAGCCGTGGGGGGAGGGGGAAATGGCCTAACGCTGAGGCCGGGGGTGCTGGGCCGAGTTGGGCCTGTGAGCTCCTTTTCCCCCTGCCTCGCCCCCTCCACATCTCCATCTCGCTCTTTTGGGGTGAAGGTCGGGCAGTCAGCACGTGGTGTGGGTGGGCATCCTCCCGACCTGGGGAGGAGGGGGAACAGACTCCCCCAGCAGCACCTACCCCCCCTTGCCCAACCCCCCAACCCCCCCCCCCACCCCCCGCCAGCAATAGCTTGGGCTTCCCTCTGGGCCAGGTGGACAGGCTTAAGGAAGGGGTGGGATGGAGAGAACAAGGGGCGGGTGCTGGCCACTCCTCCCCCCTGCAGGGTATTGGGTGTCTGTCTCTTCTGAAGGTGTTGGGGGAGGGGGGTACAGAGCCTAGGGTGAGGGGGAGCCTCCTGCTAAGGCTGTGTCCCCAGAGCTCTGAGCACTTGGAGCCCTGAAAAGGGAGGAGGCTGCAGGAAGCTGGGTTTCCAAGTGGTTCCGGAGGAGGAGCAGCGGCCAGTGAGCTGGCCCTAGAGTGGCCAGGGCTGGGCACAGGGACACCTGGGCCCAGCAAGGCCTTGGGCAGTCATGGGGCCCATTCCTGCTTTGGTAGAAGGGTAGCCTGAGTGACAGCTGGGGACTCCGCCTTCAGGATCCCAGGGGACCAATGACACAGAAGCATGGCCCCTGGGCTCCAGGCCATGCACCGGGGCCTTGGCAGGGCCCTGAGGCGACTCGGAAGTGCCTGGCACTCAGTAGTGGGGAGAGAGCCTTTATTTCCACATCCGAGCCCACGGGCCTCCCTGCCACCGTCCTGGGAAACTGCCTCCAATGCCCGTCTGTGCCCGCGTGGCCCTGGGGCCTGGGGCCTGGAGGAGGGGCCTGTGAGTCCCGTGTGCCATGGGTGGAGGCAGCCACCGTGGGAAGCTTGTCTCCCAGGAGAAACCCTCCCCCTGCACCTCCCCTCCTCCTTGGGGGAACCCCAGGGTAAAATGAGACACCGATCCCGGGTTGTGCTCCTCTGGAAGTCCATGGGGATCCCTCCAGTCTGCTCATCACCCCCCCATTACTGGGGTGCACCTAAAACCTCCTTCGGAGCAGCAGGCACAGGAAGAAGGGGCAACATCCTGAGAGCAGAAGGGACGGGTCCAGCGGGGCCTTGAACAACGGGCTACAGGTTCTCCTCGGGAAACACCTGTATGTTGTCGGGCTGTGGCCGGGAGGCTGCGGTGCAGAGGGCTGGTGTGTGCATGGGCTGGTGTGTGCAGGGGCTGGTGTGTGCATGGGCTGGTGTGTGCATGGGCTGGTGTGTGCATGGGCTGGTGTGTGCAGGGGCTGGTGTGTGCATGGGCTGGTGTGTGCAGGGGCTGGTGTGTGCATGGGCTGGTGTGTGCAGAGGGCTGATGTGTGCAGGGGCTGGTGTGTGCATGGGCTGGTGTGTGCAGAGGGCTGATGTGTGCAGGGGCTGGTGTGTGCAGGGGCTGGTGTGTGCAGGGGCTGGTGTGTGCAGGGGCTGGTGTGTGCATGGGCTGGTGTGTGCAGGGGCTGGTGTGTGCATGGGCTGATGTGTGCATGGGCTGGTGTGTGCAGGGGCTGGTGTGTGCAGGGGCTGATGTGTGCATGGGCTGGTGTGTGCATGGGCTGGTGTGTGCAGGGGCTGGTGTGTGCATGGGCTGGTGTGTGCAGGGGCTGGTGTGTGCATGGGCTGATGTGTGCATGGGCTGGTGTGTGCAGGGGCTGGTGTGTGCAGGGGCTGATGTGTGCATGGGCTGGTGTGTGCAGGGGCTGGTGTGTGCATGGGCTGGTGTGTGCATGGGCTGATGTGTGCATGGGCTGGTGTGTGCAGGGGCTGGTGTGTGCAGGGGCTGATGTGTGCATGGGCTGGTGTGTGCAGGGGCTGGTGTGTGCAGGGGCTGGTGTGTGCAGGGGCTGGTGTGTGCATGGGCTGGTGTGTGCAGGGGCTGGTGTGTGCAGGGGCTGGTGTGTGCATGGGCTGGTGTGTGCAGGGGCTGGTGTGTGCAGGGGCTGGTGTGTGCAGGGGCTGGTGTGTGCATGAGCTGATGTGTGCAGGGGCTGGTGTGTGCATGGGCTGGTGTGTGCAGGGGCTGGTGTGTGCATGGGCTGGTGTGTGCAGAGGGCTGATGTGTGCAGGGGCTGGTGTGTGCAGGGGCTGGTGTGTGCATGGGCTGGTGTGTGCAGGGGCTGGTGTGTGCAGGGGCTGGTGTGTGCAGGGGCTGGTGTGCCACTTTCACAGGGGACTTGAGCACCTGCAGATTTGGTTTTGGGGGTGGTGGTCCTGGAACCAACTCCCCGCAGATACCCAGGGACAACTTCAGTTTTAGGGGAGTCGGGAGTTATAACTCGGATTTTCAACTGCGTGGCGGGTCGGTGTCCTAACCCCATGTTATTCAAGGGTCACCCCGGTACCACCACCAACCACCTGCGGCGACAGGAACAGTAGCTGGTGCGGGCGGCGCCCGGGGCATCTGGCAGGAGCTTCCTACACGGTGGGGACCCTGCGCAGAGCGGGCAGAACCAGTGCGCCTCCTGGGCCCCCCTGGCCTCACTGTCCCACACGCTGGGCATCACTCAGCGTCCGGTCCTCTGGCGTCCGAGACAAATCCCCAGTCGTTTCTCAGTACGCGTCCGCCCACCCATCCTCCACCACCCACCCATCCATCCACCCACCCATCCATCCACCCACCCATCCTCCACCTACCTACCCATCCATCCACCCACCCATCCATCCACCCACCCATCCTCCACCTACCTACCCATCCATCCACCCACCCATCCATCCACCCACCCATCCTCCACCACCTACCCATCCATCCACCCACCCATCCTCCACCTACCCATCCATCCGCCCACCCATCCACCACCTACCCATCCATCCGCCCACCCATCCATCCACCCACCCATCCTCCACCACCTACCCATCCATCCACCCACCCATCCTCCACCTACCCATCCATCCGCCCACCCATCCACCACCTACCCATCCATCCGCCCACCCATCCATCCGCCCACCCATCCTCCACCACCTACCCATCCATCTGCCCACCCTTCCACTCACCCACTCACTCACCCACCCACTCACCCACCCACTCACCCACCATCCACCCACCCACCCATCCACCCACCCATCCACTCACCCACCATCCACTCACCCACCATCCACCTGCCATGTATTCATCCAATAGAGATTTCCTGGCACCTCCTCGTGCTGGCCAAGCCCAGGGCTCCAGGTTAGGATAAAACAGCTGAATTCTGTTCTCCTGAGCTTAACGCCGGGGGAGAAGACACAGCCACAGGAAGGCCACACCTTATGTAACTTACAACCCTGGTCAGTGCCAGCCAGGGAGTGTGAGGAGCTGCCAGAGCAGGTGCCAGGCTGACCGGGGGCTGGGGCTGGGGGGAAAGGCCGGGAGGAAGCTGCCTGGCCAGCCTGGGCTTCCGGTTTAGGAGTCTGAGAGCCGGCAGCTGGGCAGGAGGCTGCGACGAGGCTGGAGCAGGGACGGGGTAGCCATGGCAGTGGAGCCCCAGGAGGGGAGGTGGGGAGTGGACACCCTGGCCAGCTCGGGCTGCCGGAGAGGCTGCGGTGCACATGTGGGGACCAGTGTACAGACCCCTCCTTCAGGGGCTACTGAGAGCCAAGCTGAGCCTGGGCTTCCAGAGGGCCGAGCCCGGCTGGAGGAGGCCCCGAGGGTCGCAGGCCGAGCATCTGGCCCGGCCGGCCTGGAGCCGGACCCCAGGCGGTGGCTCCCTCGGGGTCCTGACGTGCTGGCCGCTGGAGTGTGGGGCCCAGGCGTCACGTGTCCGCCTGGGACGTGCGGGTGCTGTGCTGGAGTCCCCCCCGGCCCGTCCAGCTCCGTCCTTGTGGTGACTCTACGGTCCCAGCAGCGGCTCCCCAGGTGGGGCTACCTCAGGTCACAGCCGGTGCCTCTGAGGGTGGCCGCTGGGGTCCACCTGACCCTCCTGCGGAGGGGCCTCCTGGCTGGACGCCCACCTCCTGGCATGTGGGCCGGGTGGGAGCCCAGCACCTGGATCCCAGCCCCAGCTCCGCCCTCACCAGCTCTGTGACCGGAGCTAGGCCCGGGGCCTCTGTGACCCCCGGGAGCACCCATTCCCGGGGGACAGTGGCGTCCGCCTCCCAGCAGGGTTCTCCCTGTCACTGTGAGTTATCGGCACTGGTGGCCGTGGGCACAGGCATCTCCTAACTCCAGCTCCTGATGGAAAGTATCAGAGAAAGAGCCGGGCGGGCGGGGCTCAGGGGCTGAGCATCGACCTGTGAACCAGGAGGTCACGGTGCCTGGTCAGGGCACAGGCCCGGGTTGCCAGCTCTGTCCCCGGGGGAAGGGGTCGTGCAGGAGGCAGCGGATGAATGATTCTCTCTCATCATTGATGCTTCTCTCTCCCTCTCCCTCTCCCTTCCTCTCTGAAATCAATAAAAATATTTTTTAAAAAATTATCAGAGAGAGACCCGCAGACCAGCTTGGGGGTCCCTGGGGACAGTTCCTGAGAAGCCATGGCCTGGAGCAGTGGGGGGTGAGCGGGACCCCCTGATCTTCACTTTGGGGAGGAAGGGAGCAGCGGGGACTCACAGCCTGGTAAGCAGCACACGCCATAAACACTCACCGGCCTTCCTGCCGCCCCTGCTGGGAGGGACGGCGACAGACACACAGCTCCACCTGCCAGACATTCCGGCCAGCGGGCCAGCGGCCAGTCAGGAGCGGGAGGCAGGGTGCCTGCAGGGCGGCAGACACCCCCCCGGGAGGCATCTTCCCATCCACGTTCATGTCTGGGCGGCGGCGACAGGGCTGCAGGAGATGGGACCTTTGGGGCTGGGAAGGCCCCGTGTCCAGCTCCCGGAGAGCTCACGGCGGCCTGAGGAAGGCCCCTGGGCAGCGTTATTTATAGGCCGGTCGCTTGCCCACTCTTATCGGGTCACAGGCAGGTCCGTCCTCTGTCGGCAGCCCACTCGCCAGGGCACTTCCCACACCGCCCAAGGCGCGGGCGGCACAGAGCGGCTGCCTGCGAGGCCCGTGTGCTTAGACCGTTACGGGGTCGCGGGGAAGCCACCCAGCAGTGGGCGCAGCGAGCAGTGTCCCTGGACGGGGCCCGAAGCCTGTGCCCTGGCAGCTACTTCCTGCCTCTTGGGTTTCAGATCTCCTTGGGCCTCATCAGGTTGGAGAAGGGACCAGCTCCATTTGGGGTGCCTGGTCACCTCTGGGGAGCCGTCGTCACACGCCCTGCCAGCTCTCCAGGGCACAGAAACCAGGCCCGGGTCGGCGGCCCGCTGCTTCCAGCCCGTCGTAGGCACCGGGGAGAAACCGAGCTGCCTAAGCTGACCTCTAGACCAGAGGTCTCCATTCACTCACCCGCTTCCGCTCACGGCCCGGCCGGCCGGGCAGCGTGTCCTGCCTGCACTCGGCCGGCCTTGCCCGTCACCGTCACCGGAGGCCAGTGGAGAGGTGACGTGCACCCAGTGGGTTCTGCGATCAGGATGGGAGACCAGGGTCAGCAGGAGGAGGGCATCGGGGGGTCTCTGGACGTGACTAGGCATCGCGGGGCCCCGGCCTCTCTGGCCCGGACCCAGGCCTGGCCCGTCAGCCACCTGGATGTCAGGCCTGGAGGCAGCGGCTGGGGACTCAGCTGGTGTCATTCCCGCTCACAGGACCGAAGGAAACCCCGTCCACACCCCCCACAAAGAAACCGGGAAAAAACATCATGACAGCCCTGGCTCGGGGACAGAGCGTTGGCCTGCGGACTGAAGGGTCCCGGGTTCGATTCCAGTCGAGGGCACAGGCCAGGGTTGCGGGCTCACCCCCCGGTAGAGGATGTGCAGGAGGCAGCCGATCAATGATTCTCATCATTGATGTTTCTCTCTCGCGCGCTCCCCCTTCCTCTCTGAAATAAAAAAAATATATATTTTTTTAAAAAAAGAGTTGCTGGTTGGATCCCCAGTCAAGGCACATGCCCGGGCTGTGGGCTCGATCCCCAACAGGGGGTTCCCTGATGCGCCTCTTTCATCGACGTTTCCATCTCTCCCTGCCTCTCCCTTCCCCTCTCTCTAAAAATCAATGAATACGTATTTTTTAAAAACTCGAAACAAGTAGCTTTGGCAAGCCACGCTCTGGGGATCAATGAGCCAACAAAGACGCGCTCTCCTGGCCCCCGAACACAAGGCAATGGCTTCCGAGAAGGCTGCCCGCATCTCGGGGTACGAGATGGGGTCACGGGGGAGGCCGCTCTCAGAAGGTGACACTTCGGAGACTCACAGGTGAGAAGGGACCAGCCTGGGGCACTCGCTTGGCTTCTTATTTTCCTGTTCCAAGAGCCAAACCCAGGGGTGAGCTGCACTCGGCGCCCTGCCTGAGTCCCCTGTGCGCGGGGCGGGGTCCCCCAGGTACCACAGCAGGGGCACGTGGCTGTCTGTCCTGATGGTGTCGTTACCCTTGATCCCTCCTAACCTGGTGTTTGAGTCGCTCGGCTCCTCCCAGGCTCATCTGTCTGATCGTCTCCGCACCTGCTCCTCTCCACCTCTCTCTGTTCTAATCATTTCCATTTCTTTTCTTAAGTCTTTTTTTAAAAATATTTTTTTATTGATATCAAAGAGGAAGGGAGAGGGAGAGAGAGAGAAACATCAATGATGAGAAATAATCATGGGTCGGCTGCCTCCTGCACGCCCCCCACTGGGGATCGAGCCCGAAACCCTGGGCGCGTGCCCTGACCGGGAATTGAAGCCTGACCTCCTGGTTCACAGGTCGACGCTCAACCCCTGAGCCTCCCGGGCCTGGTGTTTCTCCATTTCTTTGTCCTGGGCCTTTTGCTCTCCTTCCCTCTGTGTGTGTCTCTCTGTCTCTGGTTCTCTCCAGCTTCCTTTCCTCCTGCTGCCGCCTCACCCTTCCTCATTCTCTCGCCAAAATACCGAAACGGGTGGAGTACCGCCCCGACGCGCCGCCAGGTGATGAGAGTTTGCCGAGAGCCTAGGCCAGTGGTTCTCAACCTCGGCTGCACATGAGAACCACCTGGGAATCTTTTTAAAATCCTGATTTCTGGGCCCCATCCTCTGGAAATTCTGTTTCTTTGTTATGGGGTGAGGCCACAACATAAATAACAAAGAAACAGAATTTCTGGAGGACGAGGCCCAGAAATCAGGATTTTAAAAAGATTCCCAGGTGGTTCTCATGTGCAGCCAAGGTTGAGAACCAAAAGGCCTGGCCCAGGGGTGGGCAAACTTTTTGACTCGAGGGCCACAATGGGTTCTTAAACTGGACTGCAGGGGCCGGGACAAAAGCATGGATGGAGTGTTTGTGTGAACTAATATAAATTCAAAGTAAACATCATTGCATAAAAGGGTACGGTCTTCTTTTTTTTTTTTTTAGTTTTATTCATTTCAAACGGCCAGATCCGGCCCGAGGGCCGTAGTTTGCCTAGGGCTGGCCTAGACCTTCGAGGCATCACAGTGGACTCAGCTGAGGTCTCGCTCCAGGGACGTACCTCCGGGCCCAGGAGAAGGGCAGGCGTCCTGCAGGGAAGCCCTCCCACCCCCCGCTGCCCTCTGCCCACCCACAGGCCTCCCCCACGGGACAGCGCACCGCCCCCCACACCCTCCAGGCCCAGGGCTGAGGTGCGCTGTGGTTTGGCCAGGGATGAGCAAATCCCCTCTTTCCGCCAAGGCCCGGCCAGCGCCAGCTCTGAGGTTAGCAGGTCTCTCGCCACCTCGGGAGCTGAGCCTACAGAGGCCTTTGTCTGCGCGGGGCGGTCACTGGGTTGGACGGCGCCCAGACCCTCCGGTCTCCTCTCCGGGTGGGGCCCCAAACCACCGTCCGGAGAACAGTGGCCAGACCGTGGCACTCAGCACCCGGCCCGTCGCTCGCGGCTGTGGCTTTGACCGCGGGATCACGGTCGCGTCGTTCCTATTAATACACCCGGCTTTGCAGCAGGTGCAGCGGGGCGAGCAGGGCTCCTCGGAAGGCACATACCCACGGGCGGGCAGAGCCTGACAGACGATTCACCTTGATCTTGGCTTTGGTGTTTTGGGGACTCTGCTTCCCCACTGGCAGAGTGAGGGAGGGACTTGAAGCAGCCCTGCCGGTTGGGCTCGGTGGATAGAGTGTCGGCCTGCAGACGGAAGGGTCCCGGGTTCAATGCAGGTCAAGGGCATGCACCTCGGTTGCAGGCTCGATCCCCGGCCCTGGTAGGGGCTCCTGTGGGAGGCAACCAACTGATGCGTCTCTCACATCGATGTTTCTCTCTCTGTCTCTCCCCCTCCTCCCACTCTCTCTGAGCATCGATGGAAATATCCTAGGGGAGGATTAACAACAAGAAAACACCCCAGGCCTCCTGCCTCCTCTGCTCCGGCTCCCAGGAGCCTGTGAAGCGAGGTCAATGGGCTATCTTCTCCTTCCCGCAGGCCAGCCTCTCCACCCGCCCGGCAGGGGCCCCAGGACCTCGCATGGGGGTGACTGTTGGGGTGACTGTGTGTTTCTCCGCTGGACCAGCCCCAGGGACTTTCCGCTCTTCGGTCCCCGCTCGCTTTGTTTTCATCCCGGAGGACGGGGGGGGGGGGGGGGGGGGGGGCACTGAGGACCAGCCTGAGGGAGAGGAGAGAGGAAGCAGGCCCCCCGCCCCGCCGTCCCGCTGGGCTGGGAGCACCTTCGCCTGTGCCGGGGGCGGGGAGCAGGGAGGCTGGTGCCACACTCCTCTGGGCCTTATCGGGGTCACAGGCCCAGGGGACGTCAGAGCCACGCACGAGGCCCCAGGAGCTCACAGGCCTCCCGGCCCTCTTGCTCTGCAGGTGAGAAGGAGCCTGGGAGGGGAAGTCAGGGTGCAGCAGGCCCAAGCCCCAGGACCCTGATCCCCCTCAGCACTGCTCCCCGGCCTGGTTCTCTCAGCTGGCCAGCTCTGGGACTCGCTCCCATCCCCAGGCCTGGCGGCAGGCGAGAGGAATAACTCATGTGAGTCTAAAGCCATTTGCAAACATAAATAATTTCCCGGCCAGGAGAGGAGCCAGGGGGAGGACCCGGGCCGAGCGGAGCCTGGGTGTCCTCCGGAGCCGGCTGGGCGGGAGGGAGTCAGAGCAAAGAGAGCAAAGCAGGAAATGGCCGTAGGGATGCTCGCTTCCGCTCCTCCCAGGGCTTCTTCGGGCCAGGCCCCCTGCCCCCCACATGCACATGATTTCCTAACCCCCCTCCCTCAGAGCCCGAGGACAGAGAGGGTCCCCAGCCTGCATCTGGAGCAGCCAGGCCTCTGCCGCCCGCCCGCCTGGCCCCTCGTGCCCGGCCCGAGCAGCACCCCAGCGAAGCCTGGAGGCCGGACACCATCCTGCCCCCTCCGAGCCCACGTACGTTACAGAGGAGCTCGTGGCCTGGCCTGTCCGTTCCGCCTCCGCTGTGCACACTGGCCACCCGAGGCCGCCCTCTGATCCCGCGATAGGTGTTTGCTCGCTTCCCCAGGATGTCAGGGCTCATGTTGCTCCCACCGCAGCGCAGCCCTTTGAAGAGGCCGGGAGGCCGGGGTGCTGGCGGGGTGGGCGCCGTGTCGTGTGGGGGCAGCGCACGGGAGGCACACCTTTCCAGAGCCCACCCCAAGGGGCCGTCGGCAGCGAGAGAGACAATGAGAAACCAGATACCGTGGCATTAGTGGAGAATTCCTCAGATGAAACAGGAAAAGGCGGAAATCCCGGGGTTACCTTACACCTGGAGCAGGTTGGAAGGAGGCCGAGCCCGTCGTTGGCAATTTAAACTCCAGGGCGCCTTTGAGAGGAGCCGCACTCGCGCGGCGGTGAGAGCGTTCCTGCCAGGGCCTCCGCCAGCCCTACATGCACATGTGTACGCGTACACCTGCATCATAATGCGTGCACACACATGTACGCAGGTGCACGCCACACACACGCGCAAGCATGCACACGTGTGCACACACACGCACGCACATGCACTCGGACGCACGCGCTCCTTGGACAGCCCTTGGTAACACCGGCTCTGCCCCTGCCCCGACCTGAGAACCTGCGGAGAACTGGTTCGGTGAAGCCAGTCACAGGCACGCTCGGCGAGCTCAGGTCAGGCCTCCTCCCCCAGCTCACAGAAAGCGCACACGCGGAAGTGAAAGACGGTGTGTGCCGGTCCTCTGCTCGGCGCACACGTGTGCACATGTGTGTGTGCGTGTGTGTGGTCACAGGCCCACACCTCTGCCGTCCTGAACCTCACGGTACACTACACACGAAAGGGTGAGATGGTGGCCGCGCTGTCAGCAGCGCCACCCTACGCGCCACCGGCTGACTAGGGGAGCGAAAGCTGCGCCTGCCCGGACCCCACGCCAGGACCATCCTGAGGGGCTGCTCCCTGGATTCAATGGCCGCTAATCACCTGGCGTCTCCTGAAACTTGCGATCCGGCGAGGGGCCAGGGGCCAGCGGACCCCAGGGCAGCTGGGTGTGTGCGTGTCTTCTCCGCTCAACAGCCTCAGGGCCTGAGGCCTGAGCCCTGGGCCCAGCGAGCAGGAGCAGGGCCCTTGCTGGGTCTGTGGATGCTGTTGAAGGTTGCTGTGCAGGAATCAGTGTTACTGCCCAGGAGGCGCCCGCCACCCCCGTCTCACACACACACACACACACACACACACACACACACGAATGCGCACACACGCGCGCACACACACACACACACACATGCACGGTGTCTGATTCCAAGGCATTTCGATCTGAGCCGCACTAGCTGTTGGGGAACATGCCCCTGGCCTTCCTGGCACTCAGGCCCGTCCAGCTGGAGAGCCGCGCGCGGCCCAGCCTCCGTGTGCTGTTGGCAAGGAGCTGGGCCGGCCTGAACACTGCGGCTCCAGGCACTGCGGCTGGTAAAGGCCGCCTCTCTAACCCAGAACAACCTCAGAGAGGGGACGGCTGAGCTGGCTCCCAGGACCCAGAGGACGCTGGCGGCGAGAGCGCGGCCCTGGACACCAGGCCGCCGGAACCCGCATGCTGCCCTGGCGACGCCCGCTGACCTGGGGCAGGTGCTCCAGCCCCCGCGCTCACGTTTCCACCCGGGAGGGGGGCGCCCCGAAGCCCCCGGAGGGGCGGCGGCCAGGCCAGCTGCTATTAGTCATGCAAAGGCAGAGCCGAGCACTCGGGGCGGGCGGTTCTGAACTTCAGCCGCAGGAAGCGTCCGCTTCTGTCCGAGCGGAACCACCTTCGGTCCTGTTTCCTCCTGGGGTCTGCACCTTCTCAGACTAGCAGCGAGCCGCACGGGCCCACGGGAGGAAGGTGGGCTCGTCCTGCCGGCCTCCTGTCTCCGTGTCATCCTCAGCGACTCAGAGGACAAGGCCCAGGTCACCGGGGAATCCATGCACGGGGTGCGCTGGCGGGGGTGCCCATGGTGGGGTGCCCATGGCGGGGGTGCCCATGGCGGGGGGTGCCCATGGCGGGGTGCCCATGGCGGGGGTGCCCATGGCGGGGTGCCCATGGCGGGGGTGCCCATGGCGGGGTGCCCATGGCGGGGGGTGCCCATGGCGGGTGCCCATGGTGGGGGTGCCCATGGCGGGGGGTGCGCATGGCGGGGGGTGCCCATGGTGGGGGGTACCCATGGCGGGGGTGCCCATGGCGGGCTGCTCATGGTGGGGGTGCCCATGGCGGGGGTGCCCATGGCGGGGGTGCGCATGGGGGGTGCCCATGGCGGGGGGTGCCCATGGCGGGGTGCTCATGGTGGGGGTGCCCATGGCGGGGTGCTCATGGTGGGGGTGCCCATGGCGGGGGTGCCCATGGCGGGGTGCCCATGGTGGGGGTGCCCATGGCGGGGGGTGCCCATGGCGGGGTGCTCATGGTGGGGGTGCCCATGGCGGGGGTGCCCATGGCGTGTGCCCATGGCGGCGGTGCCCATGGCGGGGGTGCCCGCTGGGTGCTCCAGAGGGGCGGGCAGGCGCCGGCAGTCAGTGTAGAGTCCCCACCTCATGTCACCCTGAGGCTGAGCCAGGAGTCATTCGAAGGCCTTGGGATCTGACGGGGAAGTTTCCTGTTCTTTGGTAACAAGAAATAAACAAGCGAACAGCCCGTGGGTGCAGTCAGGGCTCCCTCCTGGCTGGGTCCTTGCGGAAGAGGAGGCGGATCCCTGGGCAGGGGCAGGGCTGTGGGGAGGGGAGTGGGCACTGCCGCCACGTCTGCTCTGCCCTCCTGGTACGTTCTAGAAGTTGCTGTTTGGGTGGGCAGGGGTGGGGAGGTGCCTGGATTCAGGAGCCCACGATGGGCTCATGGACGGAGGGACCGATCTGGTCTTCCCTGACTCCTGTGTGCAGGTCTCGTCACAGGCGCGGCCCACCTTAAGTCGTAGGCACCATTCAGTGCACCGGTCAGTGCCAGGCCACACCCCCAGCGACATGAGGATAACTGCACTGCAGGCCCATTGGTTTAGTCCTCGAACCTTCTCCCCTCCTGGGCTGCACCCCCTCCTGCTGGCTGCACCCCCTCTCCTGCTGGCTGCACCCCTCTCCTGCCAGCTGCACCCCCTCTCCTGCCAGCTGCACCCCCCCTCCTGCTGGCTGCACCCCTCTCCTGCCGGCTGCACCCCTCTCCTGCCAGCTGCACCCCCTCTCCTGCCAGCTGCACCCCCCCTCCTGCTGGCTGCACCCCTCTCCTGCCGGCTGCACCCCTCTCCTGCCAGCTGCACCCCCTCTCCTGCCAGCTGCACCCCCTCTCCTGCAGGCTGCACCCCCCCTCCTGCTGGGCTGCACCCCTCTCCTGCCAGCTGCACCCCCTCTCCTGCTGGGCTGCACCTTCTCCCCAGTTTGGTTCTGGCACCTGCACAGAGCTGGGCAGCGGCCACACCCGGGATGAGCTGTCTGCCACCAGAACCCCCGACTCTGCCGCCAGGGAGCCTAGGGGTCTGATGGGACCAGGTGCTCAATGGCACCAGCATGTCTGTGGAGCTCAGCAAATCGCACCCTTGGACCCCCTTGGGGCCGCCACCAGGTTGGGCCTCCTGAGCTCCTGGTGGCCTGCCATTGACCACTGCCCCTGCCCTCACTGAAGACCCCCCAGCAGGTCCCCCACCAGCCGGGTTTCCAGGCCTCGGGGCAGCCTGCAGGCCCAGGCTTCCCAGTGGTAGCAAACCCCATTCCCTTCCTGCTGGTGGCAGTGCCAGCCCCGCCTCCCCTTCCCCAGCTCAGCCTGGCAGAGGCCGCCCACTGGCCTGAGGGGCACCCCAGGGGACAGGGCTCATTCCCAAGCCACCCGCTGTGCAACCCGAGCCAGGGGCTCCCTTTCCCACCCCCCACGTCTTCCTTCTCCCCCAGAAAAACAGGGAGACGGAGTCCCCGCCAGGCATGCGCCTTTGTGTGCCAGCGCGGAGAGCAGGCCCGGTGCTGGTGCGTGGGCAGCCTGCCAGAGCGTCAGGATGGCCCTCCCTCGGCTCCCAGGGTGGCAAAGGGCATTCATACACGGAGGGGGAGGGGCATGTTTAACTTGCCAGGGGCTGGGGTGGGGCGGGGGGGGGGACAATTCACAAAAGCCGGGCCAGAAACTCTCAACGGTTTTTTTTCTTAGAACTCTCCTTCCCTCCCTCCCCTCCCCCGAGGGCTCCCCTCCCCCACCGGGTCGCTGGTGGCCTGCAGCCAACACTGGCCACACTGTCCGCATTCAGGCCTCCCGGCCTCCAGCTCTTCCGGGGCCACTCTCCCCCCGCCCCCCCATTCGGAGTCACGGTGACCTCTTCCGCCCTGGCGCCCCGCACTGCATGGGCTTGGGCCCCGCTGGGTGGGTCCCAGGAGGCAGCCCGGGCCGTGCCCCCCCCCCCCCCCCAGGGAGACTGCTGAGTCTGCAGAAAGCTGCCTCCGCCCTGCATTGCATTCCGGGTGGCTTCAGGCTGGGGAGCTGCACCTCAGAGTCCAGCCCACTCCCCTCGTCCCCTCTGGGCCCTTAACCCCTTACCGCCCACGGTCAGCAAGTGCCCCAGCCCTGCCATCCAAAGCCAGACGGGTGAGCTGGGGTCCCACACGTCCTGGCTAAGGAAGTGGGGTGAGCGAGCCTGGCTCCCTCCCGGCTTCTCCTCCCGATCCCCATCCACCTCCCAGGAAGCCCCCCTCCGGCCCCGGGTGAGTGCCTGTGCCTCATCAGAGCCTCGGGCTGGCCTGGCGCTTCCGGAGCGAGCCTGGCAGAGAAAGAGCCTCGCCGGCTTTCTGGGTGGGGCGGGGCCGCGATGCCAGCGAGGGACGCAGGAGAGGGCGGAACCTGCCCGACCAGGCGAGGATGACTTGGGAGGAGCACGGGCCCCACCGGGGCCAGCGCCCTGGAGGGTGGGGGGGCAAAGATCAGCAGGTGCCTGGCTGGTAGGACTCTGGGTCTCTGCAGGCTGCTCACCCCACCACGCAGCTCCCGGCCGGGCAGGAGCACCCGCAGGAACTCCCCTCTCCTCTGCAGCGCCTCTCCGCCGACTTCCCTTCCGGGCGCTCGGTCACTCCTCCGGCTGCTGGCGCCGCTGCCCTGGAAACCAGGCCACTTGGCTTCGCTAGGGTTTCGGCAAGATGAGCTGGGTTTCCTCCCTGACACCGGAGGAGGGGGTGGGGTGGGGAGGGGGTCCAGGGCCTCCCGGGCTCCCCACGTCCCCCCGCTGGCTGCGCTAATTCTCCGACAGCGAAAAGGCACCTTCAACATCTCCATTTAATATGTACATTCAAGCAGGTAAGATCGGAAGCTTAGAGTTCAGACAGTTCTAGCAGCAGCAGTTTAGTCTAGAGCGCTCGCGTAGCCTTTTAACAAACTTGTTCTTTTTCTTTTTTTCCTTTTGCACATAGAAACAACACACCCATGTGTACGGTATCAAAAAATATATACCAAGGTCACCGATATTGCAGTTCCTGGGAGGGGCGGACATGAACGCAACCGAAATACTGACCGCGCGGGCAGAGGGCCAACAGAAGCGGGTCTGTGTGAGAGAATATACCATGATCTAGAGGAACTCCATAAATCTAGGCTTTTATATTTCAATATATAAATACCTACAAATAAATATAGATATATCAGCCCGACGGGGTGGCCGGGCCTTCGGAGCTCAAACAATACATTTCCATAATAACACCACGTACAAACGGGAGTGGAGTCTGCACTGACACGTTAGCGGGTTAAAATATAATACTATGCCTCCCGGGCGGCTGGCTGCGGGCGGTCCCGGGCCGCGGGGAGGGGCCCAGACCCGCAGGCTCCGCGCGCTCGGCACCAGTTCCCGCGGAGGCGGCCGGCCGCCCCAGTCCCAGCCAGGACCCCGCAGCTGGATACCGGGGGCGCGTGACTGCGGCTTCGGGCGTCCCTGGAGCTGGGGGCCGGCCTGGCTCCCCTGGAAGTGGAGAGAGGAGTCGCCGCCCCCGGGCGCTGAGCCGGTGCAGCCGCGGGCGGGACTGCACCTCCCGCTACACCGTCACATACTCCTTGAAAGTGACGGTGAGGCAGTTCGCGGTGACGTCGGTGATAATTATATTCCCGAAGAAGGGCTTGAACTCGCTCAGCGGCTCCTCGGGCTCGTCCTGGGCCTCGGCAGGGGGCTTCTCCGTCGCCACCGCCCCCGGCGCAGCCGTCACCCGCCGCAGCCGCGGGCGCCTCGGGCTTCACTCGGAGGCCTCCAGGCAGCGCCCCGGCCTCGCCGCGCGTCTTGACGCAGCGCAAGTCTATGGGCTCGTCCAGGTCCGAGTCCAGCAGGATGACCTCGGGCTGCGGGAGCGCGGCGGGGGGCACGTCGGCGGGGCGCTCAGCGGCCGGGCTTCCCGCCAGGCAGGTGGGGGTGCTGATACTGCGCGCCGTCAGCCGCTTCTTGCAGGGCTCGCGCTCCCCGTGGGTCTCGGAGAGGCAGCGCTTGCGCGCGTGGGAAAGGTTGAGGCCCACCGCGTGGTGGTGGTGGTGGTGATGGTGGTGGTGGTGGTGGTGGGAGGGCGCGTGCGCGCTCCGGGCCGAGTCCCAGGCCAGCAGGTCGGGCTTGGTGGTGAGCTGCAGCGGCTGCTCGCCGAAGGCCTCCTTGGTTGGGGAGAGCTTGCGGGACCCGGAGTCCTGCGGCTGCGGCTCGCCGGGGCCCAGGGCCTCCTCCTCCCTCCTCTTAAAGGGAGCCTGCGCCTTCTTCTCCTCCGCCGCCGCCCCTGCCGCCTTTTTGAAAGTCCTGTCCGATGGGGGGTGGCGCTCCTCGGAGGCACGCTTCTTGTGGCTGGGGGCGTGCGCCTCGCCCTCCGCCGCCTCCCCCGACTTGATCTTCACCGCCTGCATGCCGTTCTCCATGTACTTGCTCATCACGATCACGATGCGTCCGTTCTTGTTCTTGTTCTTGACGATCTTCATCTTGCCCCCAATCCCGTTGCCCGTCACCGCCTCCTTGGGGGCGGGCGTCATGCCGTTGGGGGGTGCCTTCTCAGAGCCCTTGCCCGGAGCCCCGGCAGCGCCGGCCAGAGGCTTCACGGCTCCCAGGTAGCCCTTGGCCCCCGCCCCGTGGGCCCACTTGTCTGGCGCGTGGCTCTTGGCACCCAGGTCGGGGCAGGTGGGGCTGGGCGCCTCCTTGTGGCCGCCCTGGTACTGCAGGTCGTACATCTTGGGGTCCGGCTGGTAGGGGTGGTGCTTCTTGCTGTTGAGCTGGTAGTAGTACTTGCTGCTCTTGCTGGGCGGCGGGGGCTTGCCCGCCCGCTCCTTGCTGTGCGGCTGGTACTGGTGATGCTTCTTGCTGTTGAGCTCGTACTGGTGCCCCTGGCCCTTGCCCTGGGCGCCCAGGTCCAGCTTGGCGCTGCGGTTGTCCGTGGAGGAGTCCTGGAGTCCGCTCAGCACATTGGAGCGCCTGGCAAAGGTAGGCACCTGGGGGACCGGGCGGGCGGAGGGCGAGGTGAGCGGAGGGATAAGACCAGCTTCCGGCATCAGGAGCATCCCAGCCCCCACCCAGAGGGCGTGAAAGGTCAGGCAGGCAGGGAGAGAATGGGGTGCTCAGAAAGAGACCCCCCCACCCCCACCCCAGGCCTGGAAGCAGCTCAGGTGACAACTTAAAGGGAAAGACAAGGGCGTTCTCACCTGCACCACCAGCGGCTTGGGCTTCGGGCCTCTCTTGCGATATCCCATCAGCTGCTCCTGCCGCTCCCTGAGGGCGAGGGCGGGAGAGAGGGCGGCGCTGTGAGCCTCGGTCACCTCCCTCCAACCTGCGGGGCATCTGCCCTCCCCAGAGCAGCAGGGCCGCCAAGGCCCAGAGGGATCAGAGCTCCAGGCAAAAGGTCGCCCCTGCAGCCAGCTGGGCGCCAGCCTGGTCCCAGAGTCCCGCTTTCCACTCGCAGGGACCCTCACCTGCCCAGGGGGGCCTCCGCCTGAGAGGCTCCCTCCTCTGAGGTCCCCACCTGAACTGCCGCCCCCACAGCCCTGCCTCCGGCGCGGGAGGCCAGTGCCGCCCTTGGCCTTAGGCCGGCGCCCTGCGCAGAGCGGAGTGGGGACGGGGTCCAGGGATGCAAACGAGGCCCCAAAGGAGGAGTTTGAGGACCACGTCCCTCTGCAGAGGCGCGGGGCGCTGACGACCTCATTAGGGTTCAGGTGATGAGCTCGGCCAGCGGCGGGAGGGAGGGCCGGTGACCTGCAGGCCGGGCGCTAACCCGCTGGAGGGGCCGCGACCTCGTCTACAGGCGGCGAGTGAGCCAATTAGGGGCCGGGGCGGAGGCCGGGCGGAGGCCGGGGCGGCCAGGTTCCCAGCCACCTGGTGAACCCGCTCCGGCGGCGGGGGCGGGGCGAGGACACAAGCCCCGCCCCTCGCCGAGCCCGGCCCCCTCGATTTCCAAATGGATCAAGTCCACGCGCGCACAACGGGTCAAAAGAGTTGCCTGGCTTCCGCCTGCGGCGTGGCCTGGGGTGACCCGAGGCCGCGGGCCGGGCTTTTCCCGCTCTGTCCCGTCCTCGGTGGGAGAAGGCGGCGCCTCTCCAGCCTCGGCCCAGAAACCTGTTCTCCCGCGACCCTAGGCAGCCTCCGCGGGTGGGCGCACCCCGGGGAGATCCGCCGAGCCCGGGAGCCCCCGCCGGCCTGACTCCGAAGTTGCATGACATTGCAACAGCCCGTCCTTTAATTCTCCGGGGACCCATTACGCAACATGGCATCAGCCGCTGACATGGTTACAGGGCGCCGAGCTCCCAGGTGGAGCCGGGCGATCCCTGCTCCGCGCCCCCTGCGTCGCGGGAGGGCAAGTTCCCCGCCGGTGGCTCTTTCCGAGGGTCTAGAGTTTACGTTTTAGCGCCAAACCCACCACAGGAAATAATGCAAAATAAAAAAGAGGGAAGGGGGATGGAAGGCAGCGGAGTGGCGGCGCTCCCGGGCCCCTGCCGCTCCTCCCTCCTCGCCAGCCCTTCCCCCTTCGGTCCTCCCCGAAACGGAGAACCGCAGCCACCGGCGGGGATTCCAGCTGCAGCAGCTGCAGCGTGACAGGCGTCTGTGTGCGCGGAGATGAGCCCGCGTCCTCCACCACCCCTCCGCCACCAGGCAGCACCGCAGCCCACACCCTCTGGGCCAGGCTCACCCACCAAGGAGCCCAGCTCGGGGCATGAGTACCCACTTCCAGCCAGAACCTGCCCCTGCTCCCAGCCCCAGCCCCCGGGGCTGAGGGTGGGGGCTGAAGGTCTTGTCAACTTTCCTCCGGCCCCCAACAGGTTAAGTTCTGCTCCGTGACGTCCGGCGGCTTCGCAGTGCCAGCGCCCTCCGAGCTGCCCCACGACGGGCTGGCCCAGGCAGCCCCGTGGCTGCAGCAGAGCAACACCTAGGTCCCGGGGGCGGGGCTCTGAGGTGGGGCCAGGAGGGGGGCCCTCGGGGGACCAGGCGCGGCTCCGAGTTCTCGGGGCAGCCGTAGGGCCACCCGCACTCGCCCTTCCCGCAGTTCCCCCAAAACACAAGCCTCGCCTTCTCTGGCCCTGCCCCGCCCCCACCTCCAGGCTGCAGCAACCGCCAAGGACGGTGGTTTGAGCAGCCGAGGCCGCAGCCGTGCCTTCGGACCCGCCTGGGGGAGGGGGCTCCCGCGGGCCCCTCCCGGCCCTCCCGCCCCCCCTCCATGCTGCGTGGCCCGCTCTCCAGTTCCCACACCTGGCCGGCCCGCTGTGGTGGCTGCTGGGGGCCGCTCACCTGTTCTGGAAGGCAATCAGCAGCCGGGGGTCCAGGATGTTCTCCTCCGGCTCCCACGTGTTATATCTTGCAAGGGAAAAGGGAGGGGACATGACGTAAAAAAAAAAAAAACCCGAGCCAGCGCCGCGGCCTCCAGGTGGGAATGACATAAGGCCCTGCTCTGTCTTCATGCACCCAAAGCTGCTTAGCTGTGGACGTGGGCTGGAGCGTGGATTTCTGCAGGCCTGACACGGCCCCTGATACCCCCCCCCCCACCCAAGTCAAAATAAACACGCAGGGGCAGGAAGGGGAGCGGTGAGGAAAATGAAAGTAGCCGTTTATTGAGCAGTTGTCAAGAATTTTAAGCATGTTACTGCGACATGTTCCAAAGCCACTCTGCTCACCAGGAACCCTGCGTGCAAAGCAGCCCAAATGCCAAGTCGCCGTCCCCTGCCGCCTCCCCAGCCCCGGCCCCGGGAGGACTTCGGGCGTTTGACCCCTAATCCTATCACCGTCCGCCCAGCGGCCCCCCAAACCCCCGCGGGGCCCTGGAGCCCGCTGTCACGGGCAAGCACCCCCCCCCCCAAATACTCAGCAACACAAAAATCTGCCTCTGAGTGTGTGTGTGTGTGTGTATGTGTGTGTGTGTGCGTGCCTGCGCGTCAGGCTCCATCCGGTGCCTTCGCATTTTAAATTAAAAAAAGAATTCGCCACCGAAAGCTCTGCAGCGGCAGCGCCCAGCATTTGCTGCCTTCCCCCCTCTCCTGCACCACCAGGAGGGAGGAGGCACACAATTGCATTTTCGTCGCTTTTTAATTTTTTTTTTTTTTTTTTTTTTTTTTGGTTTTGCAATATGGAGCCGTTCGGTGGAGGGAAAGGGGAAAGGAGCCATTTTCTGCTGCACATCAGCCAGTGCCTGCGCCCGCCCTCCCTCCGCCGGCCTCCCCGGCTCGGCCCGCGCCTCTCCTGCTCCGGCTCCTTTTAGCGCATAAATTAGTGATGGCATTTCCCGGAGCGCGGAGCACAACACAGGGCGCCGGGCTCGGGCTCGGCGGCTCGGCTTCCCCAGTGCCTGCCACCGACTTCCCCACCCCCTCCTCCCTCCCCCCACCTCCACCCCGCCTCTCGCCGCTCCCCCCACCACCCCACCAGCCCGCCGGGTCCCGAGCCCGGGAGCCCCGCGCCGCGGCACCCGGCTCCCCCGCCCCTCTGCCGCTACTTACTTGGGGGACCAGCCTCTCCATTTCACCAGATACTCCACTCTGCCCTGCGGGGGGAAGAGACACACTCCCTCAGCTTCCGCGGGATCCCCGGCCCCGGCCCGCAGCCTCCCCACCCCCTCCCCGCCTCCTCGCGGGCTGCTCCGGCCGCCGCTCCCCCGCCGCCTCGCCGCCGCCCCCGCGCCGCCCTACCTTGCGGATCCGCTTCTTCTCGATGCTCTCCACCGCGAAGACGTGCTCGCCAACAGCTGGCAGCTCCATGGCCGAGCCGGAGCGCGCCGGGGCGCGGGTGGCCGGCGCCGCTGCAGACACTGCTGGCTCCCGCCGGCGCCCCGCGGCCGCCCCGGCCAGGCGCCCCCGCCGCCCGCGCTGCCGCCGCCGCCGCTAGCCCCGCACCGCCCCGCCGCCCGCCGCTGCCCGCGCCCGCCGGCCCCCGGCTCCGCTCGCGCAGACACTGAGCCCGGGCCGCGGCGGCACAAGAACTCATGCAAATCCGGCGTCAGCGGGCGGGGCCTCGCGGCCGAGCGCGGCGTCAAGGGGCGGGCCGCGGCCGGGATTGGCGCAGCCGGGCCTACCGGAGCCCGGGTCCCGGGCGCCAAGGGGGAGGAGGAAGGACGCGGGAGGCGGCCGCGAGGAGGAGGGCGCCCGGGAGGTGGGAGGGAGGGAGCCTCCAGCCGGGGCGAAGGAGGCTGCAGGGAGGGAGCAGGACGGGGCGGGAGAGGTGTGTCGGCCGAGGGCGCAGTGGGGTGGGGAGCGTGACAGGGCCCGGCGGTCTCCGCGCGACCCCCGCCTTCCGCCCGGCGCCGTGCCACCCCCTCACCTCTGGTTCTCAGTGTGCGGCGCCCGGGGACCTCTGCTGGGGACCACCAAGGCGTCCCTCGCCGTTCCCAGGGGCATGGAATTGCGTCATGTGCCAACACCGGGGAGCCGCCGGCAGGGGGCAGAATCGGGCGGGGGCAGCTGGGGAGGGCCCCCCCGCGTGCCTCGACACCCCGCCCCGCGAAGCTTCGAGCGTTTAGGTTGGCGAAGAAGAGAAGAGAAAGGGCCCAGAGGAGAGAGGATCGCGTGCCGAGGCTCGCTGGGGAGAGCGGGGAGAAGGGACGAGGAGGGGTGCCGAGGAGCAGCCAGCCCGGGGGGAGGGGGGGCCCTGGCGCGCAAGAACCTTCCCGAAGGGGCCGAGTCCGGTCGCACCGGTGTTGATCGGCTTCCTATTTACCTGAGGCCTTTCCTCGGCGTAGGGACAGGATGTCTACCTCCCAACAGCACCGCCCGCCCTGCCCCCAGCAGGACCAGAGGCGGGAGGACGGAGAGGGGGCGCAGTGACGTCCAGGGGCGCTGGAGGGGGGGAGAATTAGAGGACTTGGTGGGGTCCCAGGGAGAGGTATCGAGAGAGGGAGCGAGAGCGGTGAGAAGAGGCTGAGTCTGGACAGGGGCAGATGGGGCCGCGCGAAAGGGAGGGGAATGGAACGGACCCAGAGCCAAGCCTTCGTCAGGAATTTGCGTGGCCTGGTGCGGGACAGGCAGCCCGGCCAAGGCCTCCCCCATGAAGCCGCGGAGCCCCGAAGTGTGAAGTTTAGCACCTTCGGCTGCCAGACAGCCGACCGGCTGGGGGAGTTGCTGCACCCCACGGGGCCTCCCGAGGGCGCCACCGCGGGCTGTGAGCTCGGTCGGGTCGGGGTGGGGAGTGAAGGGACCCGGGACATGGCCAGGCGGCCGGAGTGGGAGGGGCAGGGGCGCGCCGCCCGGGTGTGTCCGGCAGGCCCGGCGCTGAGCCCTGGAAGGACCTGGAACAGGAAGCTTGCGCAATCCCTTGGCTGCGTCCACGGAGGAAGAAACAGCAGGAGCCGAGCAGAGTGGAACCAGGGGGGGGGGGGGGTGGTGGTGGCGGGCGAAGAGCCATCCGGGTCTCTGCTCCGCCCTCGCGGGCCTGGAGTGCCGGGGTGGGGACTGCTCAGGGAAGGGGTGGGGTGCAGAAGCGAAGCCCCAAAGCTGTGCTCGCGTTCTCCCAGGAATCCGGGCGAAGCCTGGAGATGGCCTGGCGTGTAAGAACGCACAAGTGGGCTCTCCACCATTTCACTTCCGCAGCGGCTCCCTCTGGCTGCTGCGCGGCTAAGGCGACCAGCCTGGCTCCCCCTCTGGGGGTCCTGGGCGTGGACAGGGCTCTGCTCTCTGAAGAGCTCCAGGCGCCCAGCCGAGATTCCCCGGGGTGGGGGTGGGTGGGGTGGCGGCTGGTCTGGCGAGGTGGGGCGACCCGGCTGTGGTCGTGGGGACGGGTGGGTGGCCCTCGGCTGTTACTGAAGGTGGGGGAGACGGGGGAGAACCTGTTGTCTTCCTGCTGCGTTTGGGGCTTTCCCCGCACACTCGTCTAGGGCTAGAAGCTCTCGTGCGGGACAAGCTCTCGCGTGGGCCATCACCCCCCGGGCAGGGGAGGGTCCGGAGAGGAGCGAGCGGGAAGCGCTGTCAGCGCGCAGTCACCTGCGGAGCCGGCCAGCCTCGGCGCTGCGGCCTGCGGGGTCTGCAGCGACCTGGTCCCGCACAGCCCTGCGTCCGGGGCGGGGCGGATATTCCCGACACTCGGTCCGGCCCCTCGTTAGAAAATCCCCTGGAAATTCTGTTTCCAGTGGTTGTTTCCGTGGCGTCCGGGTCCGGTGGCGCCGGGGGAGGGGAGCGGCCGCCGCAGCCTCCGCGCCGCCAGGGGCGTCGGACTCCGCGGTCGAGGCTGTGAGCGCCGGCCCGCGCCCCCAGGGCTGGCGCTACGGACTTCGGGGGCCACGAGGCGGCACCCGGTTCCCCGACGGCGGGTTTGCGCAGGAGCCGGGCTGGGCCCGCGGCTGAGCTGGGGAGGCAGGGCGGCTCCCGCGGCGGGACGCGGACCTTCCCTGGAGCTGCCTGTGCGGGAGGGAGAAGTCGCTGGGCTCCCCAGGCCTGTCGGAGGCAACGACCCAAAGCTCCGCAGAAGCAGGGGAGTCCCGTGCCACCCCCGCTCCTGGCCTTTCCGCCGCGCCTGGGGGGGAAGGGCCGAAACACACCAGCGCCCGCAGGCTCCCCGCGGCTCCGCGGTTGTGTGTTTTGTCCTCTGGAGGGTGGGCGAGGTGGGGAGAGGCCAGGACCCAGCTTCCCCCGGGAGGCCGGGCCTAGACCACCCGGCACCTGCGGGACGGACGTGGGGGGAGCTCGGCCGGGAGCACGGAGGGGCCGCGGGGGGAAGCGGACAGGGGAGGGGCCGTGAGCGCCTGGAAGCTCCCCTGACGCCCGCGGTCCCTCCTGGGGAACCTCCCGCGGGGCCTCCCCTGCCATCCCGCCCCTGGCCTCGGCCCCTCGGAGGAGCCTCAGGCGAGTGGAGCCCGAAGTCGGGATTCCCGGAGCCTCCAGCTGGGGCCCCTGCCTCTGACCCGGGACGTCCTGAGCCCGCGGGGAGCCCGGCGCAGGGCCTGAGTCCGCGGGTCTGACATGGCCCCTCCCGGCCAGGGTCGGCCCGGGCCCCTGGGCTCCGCGGAGAGACAGAGACTTCTGGGCGCCCCCTCGGGCTGGGGCCCCCAGGGGCCTCAGGGGCCCCCGGAGAGAGCGGAGCCCAGGCGCCAGCCCGGCGAGCAGAGGGAGGAGAGGGGCCCTGGCGCCCGCGGCTTCCTAATGACGGGGCCGACGCTGGCCACGGAGAGTCCGGTCCCAGAGGGGCTGGCCGCCCTCGGGAGGACACGGCTCAGACACCTCTCCCCGCCTGGCGCTCTGCCCGGCTATGCCGCCGCCGCCGCCCCGCAGGCCCGGGCTCCGCTGCGGAAGCGCCGCGACTCCCCCACCCGGCCTGTCCCGCGGCCAGGCTCTCCGCTCGGGGCGGCTTTCCCGCCGGAGGTGACCCCGGGAGCCGAGGGGGCGTGAGGAGCCGCGACGTCGACACCCGCGCGGGCTTCGCGGGGGCTCATTTCTCTTTGTTCTTGAGGGACCGGCCTTCGACTGCAGCTCTGGCGTCGGGAACGCGGCCTGTTTCGCGTTGGCTTTAGGGGAGCTGACTAGTGAGACTGTCCTGGGGGGGAGGGGCAGAAGAGCGGGGCGATGGTGGGGGAGCCCCAAACCCCGCCCCTGCGCCCTCTCGGAGGGACGGCTTTGTTCCTCAGGGCGCCCCTCCGCGCCCCGAGTTTCTGCTCTTTGTCGCGCCGCCCACCCGCGAAGGGTCCGCTTTCCTTGGGGTGGAGAAGCCCCGGGCGCCCCCAGTCCCTCCGAGGCGGGTCCTCGGGGCTGGATCTGGGGCTGGGGGAGGGGAGGGCGGGCAAGGTGCTGAGGTGGGGCGACCGGCCTGGCGCGCCATCAGGCCGGGGCCCCCGGGCAGGTTTGGGGCAATTCTTGGGGCCACGCCGCCGCCGCCGCCGCCGGGCCGCGCCTCCGCATTGCCCCTCGCGGGGGTCGCGGGCGCCCGAGCGGGACAGTCAGTTTTCTACGACGGCGGCTGGCCCACCCCCTCCCAACGTCAGGCAGCCCGCCCCCCAGGCCGGCCCGGAGAAGGCCCGCCCCGCCCCCGGCTGCGTCGCGGGGTTCCCGCGGCCTGGAGCTGGGCGCCCCCAGGACCCACATTTCACTGTGGTCTCTGCAGCCGCTCCCGCCGCCGCGCGCTCACAGCGGCCTCTGTGGCTGCGGTTCCAGGTGGGGTTCGTTTGCCCACGTCTCCCCGCGCGTCCTCTGCCCTCCAGGCCGCCCCGCGCGCGGCTCTCGGTGCCCCTGCCGCGCCCCCGGCCCGGCGGAGCCCACACACGCGGCAGATCGCTCTTTCCTTTTCCACCGAGAGCGGCTGCAGCAAACCGAGAGCGAAATAAACAGCCGCGGAGCCCGAAGGGGACGGCAGCCGAAGCGCGACTGCTACCCCCCCCCCCCGCCCCCAGCCCCACGCACACCCCCTCCCGGTCCCGCGGCGCAGCGAGGGTTACGCGCGCGCCCTCGGGGGGGCGGGGGGGCGGTGCGGTGGGGGGTGCGGAGCGCGGAGGCAGGGGGTGGGGGGCCTGGCTCGCTCTCCTTCCCCGCCCCAGGCCTGGAGCGGCGAGGCAGGCGCGATCGGAAGGGCCCGGTGCGTCTCCGCCTCCCCGGCTGGCCGGGAGCCGAGTCTGGCTTCGGCCCGGAACCGCGAGGACGCTGCTTGGAGGCCGCGTCCTGCGCAGCGCGAGGGGGGAGGGGGCGGAGGCCGGAGCCGAGGCCGAGCGTCGCCAGCCGATCGATCCCCTGGGGCAGGAGCGCGGCAGGCCCCGCAGGACACCTGGGGGGGGGGTCCCTGCAAGATCGAGGGGTGATCGAGGGAGTGCTTAGGGATCCGGGGACCGTGGGATGGCGGCCGAGAGGGCCCAGCCCGAGCACAGCTCAGCCTGCCCTGCGGGGGGGGGGGGGGGAGGGTGAAGTCCCAGACACCCCCAAATTCCGCGTCGTCTGTATCGGGCGGCTTTGGCCACTTCCGGAACCGAGTCTGGCCGCCGCGCAGCGTCCCCCCCCCAGTGTTCAGGCCCCCGTTCCCCGCGAACCCCACCCCCACCCCGTGACGAGGTCCTTGGACGTGGTCACCCAGCCCTCCCCTCGCTCCGCCCTCCCGATCCTGATGGACATGTGTGGGTGCCCCACCTCTGGCACCCGGGTTTGCCCAAAAAGTCCCCCTCCCGGCTTCTTCCAGAGGCTCAGGTCCTAGGATGGTCCCTGGGGGCCCCTACCCACCCAGGAATCCCCTTCAGATCCGGGGCCCTGGCCACGGCTTCACCTGCTCACTCCTGGGCCCAGGCCGGGGCTGGGACGCCCAGAGCCTGCACTCTCTCCGTCCTCCCCTAGGGGGAGGGCTCCCAGCGGCTGGCGGCGTCCGGCCTGCCAGGGCGGCCGCTCCCGGAGCGGGAGGTCTGTTCACCGAGCAAAGTGCGGGTCTCGCGGCAGGGGGGAGGGGGGAGGGGGGCGGGAGCCCCGCGCGCCCCGCCTCTGGCTCCCCCCACCCCCTCCCTCGGGCTGCTGTTTTCCCAGCAGAAACCACCGGCCCCAGCGCGACTTTGGACCCTGGAAGCCCCTGCACACGCAGGACTGAGCTGCGTCAGTGCTGAGGGCCATGGTGTCCCCAACAGGCCCTGCTCCGCGCCCGGCCACGCCCACGCCCCACGTCCGGTGAGGCCTGCGCAGCGCATCTTTCCATTTGAGGTTTTTACAGGAAATCTCGGGTCAAGAGCATCGCAAAGCCCCTTGTTCTGTCATCAAAGGGCCAAGAGGAAGCAAACTGGTACCTGCAGGCTTCCCCAGGGAGTCCAGGCTCAGGAAGGAATCAGGGCCAGGGGCGCCTGGCGGGGAGGCCCCGCGGGACTCTCTTCCCTAAACCGGGTTCGCTGAGAAGAGCTGGCTCCCTGGCATATGCCACTTCTTCTTCTTTTTTAAAAATATATTTTTATTGATGTCAGAGAGGAAGGGAGAGGGAGAGAGAGAAACATCAATGATGAGAGAGAATCACTGATCCGCTGCCTCCTGCACGCTCCCCACTGGGGATGGAGCCCACAACCGGGCATGTGCCCTGACCGCGCATGGAACCGTGACCTCCTGGTTCATAGGTCGACGCTCAACCACGGAGCCACGCCTGGCTGGGCTCCAATTTCTTTTTAAGTCAGAAAAAAAAACCCAAAAACACCTTTAGGTTGGAGAAAACATTTTAATAAATAAGACTGTGCCCGTCTGTATGCCAGTGCAGCCACAAGCTAATTGCTAGCACTTTTGTTGGTGGAGGGACAGGCCCACGAGGGCAATAGCGTCCACGGCCCATGAGAGTTAGGTCCTGTGTCCGGGAGAAGTTTGGAGAATGGCGCCTCTGGGGAGACAAGAGACGGGGGACACCAGCTGGTTCTCCCTGTGCAGGCTCAGGGGGCTCAGCTGCTGCCCAGGACACTCCTGCCTATGGCCTGGCACCTGCAGGCATCCTTGGGCCCCTGCTGCTCACCTCGGACACAGGCCTCTGTCTGACGCACTGAAATAAAAGCAAGAAAAGTGAGGGCGCCCGGGGAGCTACACACAGGCCTGCCTTTCCCCTCCCCTCCCTCCGTCCCTTCCGTGGGAGGAGAGCACCCCGCCCGGGGCAGAACCCCGGCTCCGCGGAGCCCCGGATGCCCACCCGGCCTGTGCCCGCGCGCTGATGCCTGCGATCTGACAGTCATGGGGATAAGGGGTGAGTCTGTGGGCTTCGACTCAGGCGGATGCGAAGGTTCAGAAACGGACTCGCCCCCCACTCTCCACCCCTTTGCCCGAGCGGGTGTTTTTCTTTGATTCCAAAGAAACGCCGACGTGTCCTGGAAGACGATCCGGACAGAGGCCCGGCCCTTCCATCCCCGGAGCTGGTAGCGGAGCCTGGTTTCTCTCTGCCGCTTGGAGACCGAGAGCGAGCACCCTGGAAGCCAAGAAACATGGCGCCGAGGCCTCGGGGAGAGGGCTTCTGGGAATCCTGAAAAGCAGCCACAGCCGCTCCAGAGGCAGCTGGGTGGCCACGCCCACGCTCTGTGCAGGGGCCTGCGTGCTGCAGGCGGCGCACATCCCACGAACACGAAGCCTGGCTCGGATCTTCCTCCAAACTGGCCAGGCAGACACGCAGACCCACGGCCGGACACAGACGCAGCGCCCGGGCGAGGCGGTGGGACCCCGGAGGCTTGGCCCCTGACCACTGCCCACCTGGTTTGCAGCTGGGCCCGCTGGCAGGACGCCCAGGAAGCCCCGTGCTCCGCAAGGGACGTGTGTGTCTGGAGGGCAGGTCTCGGCCCTGGTGCGCGGCCCTGGTGCGCGGCCCTGGTGCGCGGCCCTGGTGCGCGGCCCTGGTGCGCGGCCCTGGTGCGCGGCCCTGGTGCGCGGCCCTGGTGCGCGGCGGCAGGGCCGGCGCCTGCAGTATCCACAGAGCAGCTGCGGGCGCTTATGAGCAGCAGCCATTAAGCCGTCCTCACGTCTCTCGCTAGAGGCCTGGCTGTTTGCACCCCTCACCGGCGGGGTCCCCCTAAACCCAGCCCCGCCAGCCCCACAGCAGAGCGCCTGGACTTGCCACTTGGAGGATCACATGTCTACCCCCAGAGAAGACTGGGGCTGAGGGCGGGGGAGGGCCCGCCTGGTCAACCCCACGGGAGGCGAGGGCTGATCGTGCGGGTGCTGGGGGCATAAGGCAGAGGTCCCCACTGCAAAGTGCTTGGGGGGAGGAGCCCCCCACCTCTGCTCTGCCAAAGCCAACCTGCCTGTCTCCACCCCTCCCTCAGGTGGCACATCCGGTGGGAGGGAGGGAGGTCGCCTCCAAAACCAAAGGGGGCCTCGAGGGAGCCAGGCCTGCGGGACAGCCGGCTCCCCGCTGCCCAGGTGAGCCTGCCAGCAGCGTAGGAACAAGCCCCCGCGACTTCCAGCCAGCCGGCCTCAGCCTCCTCGCCTGGCCCAGAGCCGCAGACAGGCTCCCCCCCCCCCCCCCCCCCCCCCCCCCGCGGGGCAGGGCCTCCCGGGACAGAGAGCCACTGGCAAAGCCCCCTCCCGGCCACGGAAGTGGAAGCCACGAGGCTCGTCTCCTCCGCACTCCCACCCACCGTGGCAGGAGCAGGCCCTCGCTGGGACCCTCATCGGATTTCCCCGCCGGCCTGTCAGCCCCAGACGCATCCCGCGGGGGCTTTTTGTCCGCTTTGCGGGGCAAAATACAAATGTGAGGCCTTTGGTTAAAAAATTGTGAATAATCACAGGATGGTAGCATCCACCCTGCACGGGCCTGTGGGACTGCAGGTCCGGGCCCTGTCCACCTAGCGCTCGCTGCCCAGTCTGTGCGGTGGCCTATAGACAGTCCCCTCCTCTCTGGTCCTGGCCTCCCTCTGGGTCCACCCCCAAGACTGGCTCACTTCAGCCCTCAGAGCCCCAAAGGGGGGCCACGGTCCCGGGCCCCGTCCTGTGTGTCAGGGAGATGCCAGTATGGGCTTCTGTGGTCGGTGTCCAGCTCTGGCCAAGATGACCAGGCTCCCGCGGCCCGGAAGTCAGGAGGGCCTGGGGCAAGGTCATGTTTGAGGTGTGGCCTTGCAAGTGCACAAGCCTGCTGACAGCCTCCCCGCCCGTCCCAGAGCCACCGGCACAAGAGTTGGCAATCGAGGAGTTTTGGCTGAAAGGACCCTCAGACCTGGCCAGTTGGGGCTGTGGGGACGCGCTGGATGCCCCTGCAGTCCCGCTGCCCTGAAGAGGCAGGAGTGCAGCATGGTCAGAGCCACAGCCAGAGCCGCCCAGGCTTCTGACTTTCCCACCTGCTCCCTGCGAGGCTCCAGGCCTCTGGCTCTTCACCTGCAAACAGGTGACAAGACCTTCTCAGCTCATGGCGCCTACAGAGGCCACCAAGGCCCTGGGTGACAGGCCCCATCACCTTCTGCCGTCCTGTCCTCTCCCGCTCCCTGCACATGTGGCTCCAGGGACACGAACCCTCCACGGATCGTCAGACACACCAGGCCCGGTGCTGCCCCAGGGCCTTTGCACTGGCCGTGGCCGCAAACGGGAACTTTCTTCCTCAGAGAACTGCACGGTTTTCTCCTTTTCTTTGGAGTCTTCCCTCAAATGTCATCTTTTCAAATAAGCTGCTCTGACCCCTCCCTTGCTTCCCCCGCCCTGCCCCTGCCTGCACCCCAACCTCCCTTTTGTCTCTTCCACCTCCACCTTCACCTTCTAGCAGACAAGATCTGGCCTGTGTTGGTGATGCGCCTCGTCTTCTCCTGCTGGGACACAAGCCCACAAAGGCAGGTCCCGCTCACTCCCCTTCTCTGACGTGTGCCCAGGCTCTAACCACGGCCCGGCGCATGGCAGATGCCCAGCAAAATCTGTCAACGCTGAACAAATAGGGTTTTTGCGAGGGACAGGATGCTGCTGGCAGTGGCGGGCTGCAGCTGGCTCACCCTGGCTTCTGAGGGCTGCTGGCTACATTTTCAGGCACAGACATTATTAACAATGAAATGATCTAAGTTGACAATGAAGTAAGTTCTATTCAGACAAATACATCTCATATCTCCCCAATGACTTCACTGCCTTTCGTTCTTACCACGCTCTTGGGGCGACTTACATCTCCTGCGTCTGTGTGGCGGGGGCTCGGGCTCAGGTGGGCTCCTGCGCATCTGGCCCCGGCTCCCTGCTCGGCGTCCTCGTGCCGGCAGCTGGCGGGAGTGTTTACACCACGGGAATGGGCCACCGCTGCAAGGCGTGGCTGGACGTCCTGCTTCGTCGATCGTCCAGACTTAAGAAAGTGACGGAAAAGAATGTTCACGGTGCAGGGAAAACGGAGAAGCGCCTCACGCCTGGAGCTGTTTTGCTGTGAATGGCTCAAAATTTGGGGACAGATTCCTTCAGTATCAAAAAAAAAACTCTGATTCCGCAAAGGAGTCGCTCACATCCTTAGGAGCAGGTGGAGCGGACATACCCCGCGCCTCCCTTTCATTTCAGTTTACGACCAGCGTCCCCGGCGCCCACGTCAGCACCGCACTCGTTCATCAGGGGCGAACGCAGGTTGGCTCCTGACCCAAGAGTTGGGGCAAAAAGAGTCAACGGAAGCGTTCTGTGAACCGATGGGTTCTATGGGGTTCACAGTAACGAACTTGTGTATTTTATCATAATTTGTAAATTGCATGCTGATTTGTAGAATTCGTATCAGTGAAATTTATATGTTTTCTCCCCAGAGAAGAGGTTGCTGATGCTAAACATTCACCAGGGCCTCGTGCTGCCCAGCCGAGGAGGCGGCTCGATGGTGGTGAAGAAAGGCCGCGTGGAGGACAGTGGGCCCAGGGGTGGATGCGGCCGCGGGCGGCCCCGCAGAGGGCACAGGGGTGGGAGGAGAGGCCCGGCCGGGGACCCGGGGTGGTGAGAGGCCTCCGCTGTGGCCGCACACATGCCCAGGATGTCGGGCCCCCGAGGCCTGTCCTGAGGGCAGATGGCCCCGAGGTCCTTGGGGCGGCCCCTGGCTGCTCTGTCCGTCCTCCCAGCTTGTCCGGGACCTCGGGTCCCGGGACTGATACTGGCCACTCTCCGGCCTCCCTTTCTGCAGGAGCCGAAGGCCGGACCCCCAGCCCTGACCCTCCTCCTGCTGAGGAGGCTTGGTTTGGTTTTGTTTTGTTCTGTGTGTTTGCATGCGGTGTGGTGAGAGGGAGTCAGAGGCGGCCTCACCGAGTGGGATCCGTGTGATCTCCGTGTGATCTCCGTGTGAGCTCCGTGTGATCTCCGAGTGATCTCCGTGTGAGCTCCGAGTGAGCTCCGAGTGATCTCCGTGTGAGCTCCGTGTGAGCTCCGAGTGAGCTCCGTGTGAGCTCCGTGTGAGCTCCGTGTGATCTCCGAGTGAGCTCCGTGTGAGCTCCGAGTGATCTCCGTGTGATCTCCGTGTGATCTCCGTGTGATCTCCAAGTGAGCTCCGAGTGAGCTCCGTGTGAGCTCCGTGTGATCTCCGAGTGAGCTCCGTGTGAGCTCCGAGTGAGCTCCGAGTGATCTCCGTGTGATCTCCGAGTGAGCTCCGTGTGAGCTCCGAGTGATCTCCGTGTGATCTCCGTGTGATCTCCGTGTGATCTCCAAGTGAGCTCCGAGTGAGCTCCGTGTGAGCTCCGTGTGATCTCCGTGTGAGCTCCGTGTGATCTCCGTGTGATCTCCGTGTGATCTCCGTGTGAGCTCCGTGTGAGCTCCGTGTGATCTCCGTGTGAGCTCCGTGTGAGCTCCGAGTGAGCTCCGAGTGAGCTCCGTGTGATCTCCGTGTGATCTCCGTGTGATCTCCGTGTGAGCTCCGTGTGAGCTCCGTGTGATCTCCGTGTGAGCTCCGTGTGAGCTCCGTGTGAGCTCCGTGTGATCTCCGTGTGAGCTCTGTGTGAGCTCCGAGTGATCTCCGTGTGAGCTCCGAGTGAGCTCCGTGTGAGCTCCGAGTGATCTCCGTGTGAGCTCCGAGTGAGCTCCGTGTGAGCTCCGTGTGATCTCCGTGTGAGCTCCGAGTGAGCTCCGTGTGAGCTCCGAGTGAGCTCCGTGTGAGCTCCGTGTGATCTCCGTGTGAGCTCCGGCTGAGCACGGGCTCCGGGAGGGCAGGATTCGGGCGTCTGGAGCCTCTATTCTGGGTCTTCGGCTCCCCGCCTGCGAAGAGGATCTTTGAACGAACGCCAAGCCCGGTGCCGGCCTTGGACACATGGGGGGCCGGGGGAGCCTGGCTGGGCAGGGTGCGGCTAGCGCACACCCCCACCCCCACCCCTGGAGCAGCAAGCTGGGGCGAGGAGGCCGCGAGGGGCGGCCAGGGCGCCAACCAGCTTCTGAGAGCCACTTATGTTTGTGTGTGGGGTGGGGCCCCCCCGAGTTATGTGCCCGGGATAGAAGCTCCTCAAGATTGTGTCTGGGCAGCTCTGATATCACTGTGAGATGGGGAGCTGGGGTTCTGGCTGGGGAGCCGGGGTTCTGGCTGGGGTTCTGGCTGGGGTTCTGGCTGGGGAGCTGGGGTTCTGTCTGGGGTTCTGGCCGGGGTTCTGGCTGGGGAGCCGGGGCTCTGGCTGGGGAGCTGGGGTCCTGGCTGGGGTTCTGGCTGGGGAGCTGGGGTTCTGTCTGGGGAGCTGGGGTCCTGGCTGGGGTTCTGGCTGGGGAGCTGGGGTTCTGTCTGGGGTTCTGGCCGGGGTTCTGGCTGGGGAGCCGGGGCTCTGGCTGGGGAGCTGGGGTCCTGGCTGGGGTTCTGGCTGGGGAGCCGGGGTTCTGGCTGGGGAGCTGGGGTCCTGGCTGGGGTTCTGGCTGGGGAGCCGGGGCTCTGGCTGGGGAGCCGGGGTTCTGGCTGGGGTTCTGGCTGGGGTTCTGGCTGGGGAGCTGGGGTTCTGTCTGGGGTTCTGGCCGGGGTTCTGGGGATAGCAGTTTGGGTTTCCAGGGGATTCGCTGAACGCCCGGATGCTGGTCACGCCGAGCCCGGCCCACACGGACGGTGAGGCAAGCGACGCGTGACTCTTGACAGCATTTTCGGGAGATGAGTGGGCGGCAGAGGGTGGGAGGGAGGAACAGGCAGGCGGAGCGGGTTTTGCAACAGCGCAGACCGGAGCCATCACCGCCTGAGCGGGTGGCGCCGTGGTCAGAGCCACAGGCCCGGGGGCCACGCGGGCAGAGCAGGAGGTCACGGCTCGGGCAGGTGGCGTTGAGGTGACCAGGGGACGGCTGTGAGGCAGGACAGTTAGGAGCCACTGGGAGGTCCGGGCCCCAGGCTCCTCCTCCGCGAAGTGGACCGAGCGTGGCCACCCCCAGGCCCCGGGGAGAGCAACCCGGGACGTCAGCCTGTGGGCACCGGCCCTGCTCTGTGCTCGTGTCGGAACAGCTGGGGCGGCCACTCTGCGAGGAGCCGAGGGAAGGGGACCGGGCCGGGCTGGGGGTGACCGAGGAAGGGCAGCCTTGCAGGGAGGGACACAGTCAGGAGGGCAGAGCCCGAGGCCGCGGGACGGACAGGGGGAGGGAGGAGGGAGAGCAGCGGCAGCGGCAGCGGCGGGGCGGGCGGGGCTTGCGGGGCAGGCAGAGAGGAGCTGAGCATGGAGGCTGCAGGTCAGCGCTGTCTGGGGTGTGAGTTGGCACCAAGGGGGCCTGGGGGACAGCCCCCCCGCTTCACCTGGGTGTGGCATCTTCTGCCTCTGTTTCCCTCCTCTCCTTTAAAATGCATATAATTGATGTCAGAGAGGAAGGGAGAGGGAGAGAGAGAGAAAAACATCCATGATGAGAGAGAATCACTGACCGGCTGTCTCCTGCGTGCCCCACACTGGGGATCGAGCCCGCAACCCGGGCCTGTGCCCTGACCGGGAATCGAACTCTGACCTCCTGGCTCCTAGGTGGACGCTCAGCCCCTGAGCTACTCCGCTCTTTTGTTTTTTAATTTTTTTACCACAGCCACGCCCTGTTTTTGTTTTTGTTTTTTCCTAAAAACCAGACAGCAGTTAAAAGCCGCCCCACACCCAGGGCTGGACGGCGGGAGGTGGAGCCTCTGTGCTTGCGCCGATTGTCTCAGGTTCTATTTGAGGGGCCACTTCTTTGACCCCCCAGGTCCTGGGATGCAAGTGAACGTGGAGGAGGGGCCGCCAGCATCACCCGAATGCACACCCACCTTCCACCGCCGAAGACGCCCCCTCCTTGAGAGGGTGGGTGTGGGTGGGGTCCCGCGCCCCCTCCCCCCCGCAGGGCTAGCCTGCAGCACGGCCCCTCCACCCCCAGCTCCTCCAGGACTTTGCCCGTGGCCTCTTCTCTCTGGTCCGCAGCGGCTCCTCCGTCGAAGGCCTTTCTGCTCACAGCTGGCGCTCCGGTGGCCTCCTCCTGTGACCCCGCGACCCCGCTAGCTGGCTGCCCTAGTTTGCTGCTTCCTCCGGTTTGAGTGGGTTGGTCTGCGGTGGAGTTGGGCTCAGGGGCGCTCAGAGATCCTCAGGTGCAGACCCGGCTCGCACACCGCCTTCCAGAAATGCCCCGCCCCCCCCCCCCCAACCAGTGGCTGCCCGTAAACGTTTCCCAATCAGCTCGGGGAGGGACAACCAGCCCCATTACGACCTGCGCCAATTCCTCTGGTGTAAATAGCCCCACCTCGTCAGCTTCAATGAGCGATGAGGGCATTGACAACCAGGGCAACCCCGCTCCTGGGGGGTCTCTCCCGGGACAGGCTTTCCCCGAGCGGGCTCCACGCCCTCTGGGACCCCGCTCGGCCGTGGAGGGGTCAGCTCTGACATCAGTGGGCGGACGGAGGGACAGGGGGCAGGCAGGCCCGCCCACTTCATAGTTTTACAAAGCGCGTGAGTGGCCGCCTCTAACCCTCTCCCGTCCTTTCCCTGAGGGAGCTGGTCAGCCGCATCCACATGGAGGCTGAGTGGGACCCAGAGTCTTCGAACCACGCTGCCTCCTGGCCACGTTCTGGGAAAGTGCCATCGCCCGCCACCCCTGTGCCCGCCGCCCTGTGCCCGCTGCCCTGTGCCCGCCCCCTGTGCCCGCCCCCCTGTGCCCGCCCCCCTGTGCCCGCCCCCCTGTGCCCACCGCCCCTGTGCCCGCCCCCTGTGCCCGCCCCCCTGTGCCCACCGCCCCTGTGCCCGCCCCCTGTGCCCGCCGCCCCTGTGCCCGCCCCCCTGTGCCCGCCCCCCTGTGCCCACCGCCCCTGTGCCCGCCCCCTGTGCCCGCCGCCCCTGTGCCCGCCCACCTGTGCCCGCCGCCCCTGTGCCCGCCCACCTGTGCCCGCCCCCTGTGCCCGCCGCCTCTGTGCCCGCCCCCTGTGCCCGCCGCCCCTGTGCCCGCCCCCTGTGCCCGCCCCCTGTGCCCACCGCCCCTGTGCCCGCCCCCTGTGCCTGCCCCCCTGTGCCTGCCCCCTGTGCCCGCTGCCCCTGTGCCCGCCCACCTGTGCCCGCCCCCTGTGCCCGCCGCCTCTGTGCCCGCCCCCTGTGCCCGCCGCCCCTGTGCCCGCCCCCCGTGCCCACTGCCCCTGTGCCTGCCGCCCCTGTGCCCGCCCCCCTGTGCCCGCCCCCTGTGCCCGCCACCCCTGTGCCCGCCCCCTGTGCCCGCCGCCCTGTGCCCGCCCTCCTGTGCCCGCTGCCCCTGTGCACGCTGCCCCTGTGCACGCCCCCTGTGCCCGCCGCCCCTGTGCCTGCCGCCCCTATGCCTGCCGCCTCTGTGCCGAGTGGGGGTGCCTGCCCCTCAGCCCAATTCCTCTTGGGACAGCAACTGTGCCCCGTGACCCTCCGCCCTGCCAGGTACCAGGCCAGGTGTGGTATAGGCCTCAGTCCCTTCACTCCCGCGAGGCCTGGGAAACCCTTTGGCAGAAAGGGAAGGGAGGCCGAGCTAGGCCATTGCCCAGGATGCCTCAGCCAGAAAGGGATGCGGGTCGAGGTCTGCCCATTGGGGGCCCCTTAATTTGGGCCGAAGAGAATTAGAGGCAGCTCAGCCAGGAGGCCAGTGAATGGGGCCCCAGGGGCCTCGACCAGACCTCAGGGTGCCAGGGCCACCCTCCCAGGGGCCCCCCGTCCTGAAGGGCAGGCTCCGGCCTCTGGCTGTGGGGAGACCTCTGGGACAGGCAGACCCAGGCAGCTGGACGGAGAGCCACTGCCTGAGCGCAGGGCGCCGGCTTTGAGTTGCCGGCAACAGGTCCTGCTGAGCCCTCGAGAGCTCAGCTAAATGGCCTTAAAGTGCTCTGGTCCCGGGAGAGAGGTTAATGGTGGGATGGAGGGTGGAGCCCTGGTGGGGGGGGGGGGCGGGGCCTTTGGAAAGCTCTGGACTGGCCTCTGGCCCCTTTGCTGGCTCCCCCTGCAGACCCTCCCCTGCCTCCCTGTGGGCCCCCCGCCCTGCTCCTCACCGAGGTCCTCAGACACGGATGCACCGGGACCACCTGCAGAGGGAGAGCGCGAGGCCCAGGGCTCCTCCCCAGCCTCCTCCTAAGGCCCCAGGTGCCTCCACCTGGCAACCTCCAGCGCTTCCTTCCGGGTACTGGCCACCGGGCCGGTCCAGGTCGGAACCCTGTGGCCGCACTGTGACTGCGTGCAGTGGCGTGGGGGGGCAGGGTGGCTGCTGTCAGGAGGCACCTGGGCGAGGCCTGAAGATGGAGCTGTCATAGCACGTGTGTCCTCTCCCGTGTCCCCATGGCAACAGCGCAACCTCACACGCAGGACCTGGTGCTGAGCCAGTGCAGCCCTGACGGCATCCCCCCTGCTCTCCTGTGCCCCACCCTGTGATTATGGCACGGTCCTGTCCCCTGCGGGTCCTGTCCCCTGGGGGTCCTGTCGCCTGGGGGTCCTGTCATCTAGGGGGTCCTGTCACCTGGGGGTCCTGTCACCTGGGGGTCCTGTTGCCTGGGGGTCCTGTCACCTGGGGGTTCTTGTTGCCTGGAGGGGCCTGTCGCCTGGGGGGGCCTGTCACCTGGGGGGACCATGTTGCCTGGTGGGGCCTGTCACCTGGGGGGGCCTGTCACCTGGGGGGGTCCTGTTGCCTGGGGGGGGCCTGTCACCTGGGGGTCCTGTCATCTAGGGGGCCTGTCATCTAGGGGGGCCTGTCATCTAGGGGGGTCCTGTTGCCTGGGGGGCCTGTCACCTGGGGGGGTCCTGTTGCCTCGGGGGGGCCTGTCACCTGGGGGGGCCTGTTGCCTGGGGGGGCCCATGTTGTCTGGGGGGCCTGTCACCTGGGGGTTCTTGTTGCCTGGAGGGGCCTGTCGCCTGGAGGGGCCTGTCACCTGGAGGGACCATGTTGCCTGGGGGGGCCTGTCACCTGGGGGGACCATGTTGCCTGGAGGGGCCTGTCACCACGGGGGGGTCCTGTTGCCTGGGGGGGCCTGTCACCTGGGGGGGTCCTGTTGCCTGGAGGGGCCTGTCACCTGGGGGGGTCCTGTTGCCTGGGGGGGGCCTGTCACCTGGGGGGGTCCTGTTGCCTGGGGGGGGCCTGTCGCCTGGGGGGGCCTGTCACCTGGGGGGGTCCTGTTGCCTGGGGGGGGCCTGTCACCTGGGGGGTCCTGTTGCCTGGGGGGGCCTGTCGCCTGGGGGGGCCTGTCACCTGGGGGGTCCTGTTGCCTGGGGGGGCCTGTCACCTGGGGGGACCATGTTGCCTGGGGGGGCCTGTCACCTGGGGGGGTCCTGTTGCCTGGGGGGGGTCCTGTCGCCTGGGGGGGCCTGTCGCCTGGGGGGACCATGTTGCCTGGAGGGGCCTGTCACTTGGGGGGGTCCTGTTGCCTGGGGGGGGGCCTGTCACCTGGGGGGACCATGTTGCCTGGGGGGGCCTGTCACCTGGGGGGACCATGTTGCCTGGGGGGCCTGTCACCTGGGGGGGTCCTGTTGCCTGGGGGGGCCTGTCACCTGGGGGTCCTGTGGCCTGGGGGGGCCTGTCACCTGGGGGGACCATGTTGCCTGGGGGGGGCCTGTCACCTGGGGGGACCATGTTGCCTGGAGGGGCCTGTCACCTGGGGGGACCATGTTGCCTGGGGGGGCCTGTCACCTGGGGGGACCATGTTGCCTGGGGGGGGCCTGTCACCTGGGGGGGCCTGTCGCCTGGGGGGGCCTGTCACCTGGGGGGACCATGTTGCCTGGGGGGGGCCTGTCACCTGGGGGTCCTGTGGCCTGGGGGGGGGGCCTGTCACCTGGGGGGGTCCTGTTGCCTGGAGGGGCCTGTCACCTGGGGGGGTCCTGTTGCCTGGGGGGGCCTGTCACCTGGGGGGACCATGTTGCCTGGAGGGGCCTGTCACCTGGGGGGGTCCTGTCGCCTGGGGGGGGGCCTGTCACCTGGGGGGACCATGTTGCCTGGGGGGGCCTGTCACCTGGGGGGACCATGTTGCCTGGGGGGGCCTGTCACCTGGGGGGACCATGTTGCCTGGGGGGGCCTGTCACCTGGGGGGACCATGTTGCCTGGGGGGGCCTGTCACCTGGGGGGACCATGTTGCCTGGGGGGGACCTGTCACCTGGGGGTCCTGTGGCCTGGGGGGGGACCTGTCACCTGGGGGACCTGTGGCCACCACCACAGCCAAGACACTGGGCGGCCCCATCACCTCAGAGGTCCCAACGCTGCCCTTTTATAAAAATGTATTTTTATTGACTTCAGAGAGGAAGGGAGAGAGAGAAACGTCAGTGATGAGAGCATCATGGACCGGCTGCCTCCTGCACGCCCCCCACCGGGGGTGGAGCCCGCAACCCGGGCCTGTGCCCCGACCGGGAATCGAGCCCCGGCCTCCTGGGTCATCGTGGATGCCCAGCCCCTGAGCCGCGCGGCCGGGCCAGTGCTGTCCTTTTCATAACCACACCCTCCTCCCTCCGCGCCGCCCCCTCCCCGGGAGCCACCAATCCGCTGCGGTCTCTATAATCTGGTCATTGCCACGTGTTCTACCAACAGAACACACCGCAGGTCCCCTTCGGGGGTTGGCCTTCACGCAGAAGGTTTCCTCGCAGACGCTGCGCGAGGCAGTGGGTCTCCCTGGTGCTGAGTCGGGAGCCCCGTGCGGCCGGGCCATCTCCCATCTGCCCCTGGGAGGGCACCTGCTCCCGGCCTGGGGCACGAGGGAGGGGCCGTGTAGGGTCCGGCCCGGGTTCCGCGGAGCGGGAGCCGCTCTGTTCGGAGCTGCCGAGTCAGGTGGTGACTGCAGGCTGCGCGGCGCCCGCCAGGCTGTGTTCCATCCCGCGCCCACGGGTGTGCGAGGGGCCGTGTCCCCCGGCCTCGCCGCACCTGGTGTCGCGAGTTGACTGCGGCCTTGCTCACGGGCGGTGGGGACACCGTGTGCTGTGCCTTTGCCTCCCTGACCCGCAGCGGTGCCGCCTGACAGCTCCCGCGTGTTTGGGCTCCGGCAGCCTCGCCAGTGACGTGCGGTTGCCGGGTTTGCAGCGAGCAAGGTCAGGGGTCGTTAAAGCAGCGGGGCTCCGGCCACCTCGTCCCTTATCGGCGCCTTTAAACCACGGACACGGGAGGGGAGCAGTCAGCGGGCTGCGACTGGCGTCTCCTGTGTCCCGGGGGTTCTGCTCGCTCGGTGCTGTCTCTCCTCTGGCCCCCCTGGGGCTCCCCCTGGTCTGTTCATGCTGATGCCGGCACCGATGCAGCGCCTCGCTCTCCGCGAGGTGGGTCTGGGTATTACAACACACACACCGCAGAACCCGTCAGAAGGGCCAACATTTTCCCATCTGGGCTCCAGGGCGGACACCTCCCTGCCATTTAGGTCCCTTTCGAATTTTCCAGACTGGCTGGCAAGTCTAGGACCACAGGAGTAAAGAGCCAGTGCTGGCACACACGGTGCCCACGCCCACCCCCTCCCGGCCCCTCCAGGCCAGGCAGGAGCTGTACCCTCGCAGGGACCCTGGGCTCTGCCCGCCTCCGCGGCCAACATGGCCCGCACTGCCGATGACGCCAGCGCTGGCAGCCCCAGGGCCCGGCAATGGCTCTTAAGATGGAGTCTGGCGAGCAGGAGGAAAAATCTGTTTCCCCCGCAACGTGTCAAATACTGTGCACCCCAGCACCCCAAAGAGACGCGGGCTGGGGAGAAACCCTTAAAGGGGTGCGAGCGCAGGAGGCCGCAGGCTCGGCCTCCCCGCTGCCTGTGGCTGCTCTGTGTGCAGGGAGGGGAGGGGAGGGTGGCCCGAGCAGTGGTGGACGGGGTGCGGGGCCGCGCGGCCTCACCATGTGGGTGCAGGGCATTGGAGAGGCTGCCACGCAGGACAAGCGGCCCACATGACCCCTCGGGCTGGCGCCCTGCCCACCACAGCCCCTCTGCCTGCCCCTGCTCTCCTGTGGCTGCTCCCCTCGCCCGCCCAGGCCGGGACCTTCCTGCCGGAGCTGCCGGGGACACGCCCTTCTCCCGCGGTGCCTGATACACGTGCATGTGTGCATGCATGTATGTGTCACATGCATGTGTGATGCTTGTGGACGGGTGATGCATGTGTATGTGTTTTTGCGTGTGTATGTGGTAGTGTGTGTGTGTGCATATGTGTATTGTTTCTGTTCCTCAATATGCAAAAGGCTCCTACAAATTGATAACAGATAACTCAACAAAAAATAGACGAAGGATAAGAAATGTAATTCATAGAAAAGGTGCCTTAAGCGGTCCGCTGAATGGAGAACATGTGAGTCCCAGGAACACATGGCCACATGTGTAAGGCCGTGAGTCCGTGGCCACAGGTTTCCAGTGGACACAGCGAAACGGCGGCGCCTCACTGATAGGACAACTCAAGTGAAGACAATGAGTCGATACATCGTTCCCGCTGGGGTGTCTGAAAGTTAATATAAACCTAAGCCCAGCCCTGACCGGTGTGGCTCAGTGGATAGAGCGTCGGCCTGCGGACTGAAGGGTCCCAGGTTCGATTCCGGTCAAGGGCATGCACCTTGGTTTCGGGCACATCCCCAGTAGGGAGTGTGCAGGAGGCAGCTGATCGATGTTTCTCTCTCATCGATGTTTCTAGCTCTCTATCCCTCTCCCTTCCTCTCTGTAAAAAATCAATAAAATATATTTAAAAAACCAAGCAAACCTAAGCCCATTGGGATGGAAGGACATGTCCGCCTGAGATCTGCTAGAGAAGCAAACAGAGAGCTGGATGGTGTGTGCATGCTTCCTTTTGCCCCCCCCCTTCCGCCCCCCCCCCCCATTTTTTAAAATTGATTTAAGAGTGAGGAAGGAAGGAAAAAGAGAGGGAGAGAGAGAGAAACATCGGTTTGCCGTTCCACTCACTGATGCCCTCATTGGTTGATTCTTGTCTGTGCTCTGACCGGGGATCGAACCCGCAACCTTGGCGTATCAGGACAACGCTCCAACCCAGCGAGCCAGCCGGTTAGGGCCAATCTGTAGCTCCCCACCCTCACCCCCTTTTGCCTCGTTTCGCTGGCTGGACCCTCGGACACACGCTGACTAGACGTGCTGAGAGCTGACTCCCTTGTCTCGCTCGCTCCCGACGTGGGGGAAGCCTTCGGTCCGTGTATGTGGTGCCGGCGTGGGCTGTGCCCAGGTGCCCCCTGCAGGCGGCGAAGTTCCCGCTGCTCCTGGTTGCTGAGAGCGTTTTGTCAGGACGGGTGTCGGATCGGTGCGATGCTTCGTTCCTGCCTCTATGTTTGAGATACGCATAAGGTGTTTCTTGTGGGTTAAAATGGTGAACTCCGCGGGTGGCGTTCCACACCGCACCGGCCCTCCTGGCTGGGGGAGGCCCGTGAGGTCGCCGTGTGGCCCTTTAACAGATGCCGGGGTTTGATGTGCTGACCTTCCCTTTGGAATGTTCTGGGGGGACATGGGGCCGAGGCTGTTTTTTCTGGTAACGTCTTCGTCTGCTTTTCGCACCGGGAGACGCAAGCTCGGAAGCCCTCGTGCGGCTGGCGGCGCTTCCTCCTCCGGTGCCGGGTGGGTCTCGCCTGTGAGGCCGTCTGGGCGGGTTTCTGTGGGAAGCGTCCTCACGCTGTTTCCACCTCACACCGGTCCAGGCCGGCTCGTCCTTGAAGGGAAACGCGTGGGGCCAAACAGGCTCATTTATTTGTTTGTTTTTAAAAATAAATTCTAAAATCAAAGTCATACGTGCGTGCAGACTTTTTAAAAATTGGTTTTTAGAGAGAGAGGGAGAGGGAGGGAGAGAAACATCGATGGGAGAGCGGAACATGATCGGCTGCCTCCTGCACGCCCCCCACCGGGGATCGGCCGGCAACCCGGGCACCTGCCCTGATGGGAACGGAACCAGCGACCTTTCGGTGCCTGGACAGCGCCCGACCACTGAGCCACACCGGCCAGGGCGCCTGCCGATTTTCAAATGGTGCCGAAGGCTGTGGTGACGGCAGTGGCTTCCTTCTCTCCTTCCCCTCTCGGGCCCGTTCTCCGGGGCCAGCACTTTGGGGGCCCTCAGCTCCATCTGGTCCATTCTCAATCACCCACTCGACAGCTACTTCCTGAGGGCCTACTGTGCGCCGGGCACTGTTGTAGCCCCTGTGGAACTCCACGGACAAGACAGACCAGATCCCCGCCCTCCCGGCGGCAGACGGAACCTCACCCCGGAGCACACGCAATCCCAGCTGCCCAGACAGACGGCAACAGCAAATCAGGGACATGTGGTTGGACGGAATCTGAAAGCGCAGAGGAACAGCCAGTGCAAAGGCCCTGAGGTCAGAGCGGACAGCAACACCCTGGCCAGTTTGCTCAGTGGTTAGAGCGCTGGCCAAATCAACCGGTCAAGGGCTTGATTCCTGGTCACGGGTATGTCCCTTGGTTGCAGGTTCCTCAGCCTGGGTCAGGGCCTGTGCAGGAGGCAACTAATGCTCTCTCTCCTCTCCCCTCCGCCTCCCTCCTTCCACTCTCTCTAGAAATCAATGGAAAAGTTATCCTCAGTTGAGGATTAAAAAATAAAACATGTACTACCTGCCTCTGTAGTCAGGGGCACGGACCCCTTTTCCCTTAGATCAAGCGTGTTAACTGCGGCCCTCGGGCCGCGTGCCTCGTTTATTTGGCCCGTGTTAACCTCTGAGTTTGACAGGCTTGCCGTAGATTATTAAAAAAAAAAAGACTGGGCCGTACCAATGATGATGACATTAACATTCGTTCTATTAATAACAGAATAAGAACAGCCACCGCTTGTCAAGCACAGCCTACATGCCAAGCGCGTGGCGTCTATCTTAGCGCCGAGCCCTGCGCGGGCTCTGGGACCCCGTCTTCATCTCGACCTCGTTGCCCAGTGAAGGAGACCCGGCTCAGAGGTGAGCTGATTGCCCGAGGTCACCCAGCTCAGAGGAGGCAGAGCTGAGCTATGAACCCGGGTTGTGGCCTCTGCCACTTCCTCCCGTGGCCAATCTGTGCCTCGGTGAGCCGGTGGCCCGCCCACACCGGGGAGCTGGCGCACCTGGGCCCCTGGGCTCCCCCGGCTCTGGAGTCAGCCCCCCTCCCCGGCAGGCCAGCAGCGGGTGGGTGTGTGTGTGTGTGCATGTGTGGGTGCGTGCGTGCGTGTGTGTGTGTGGGTGTGTGGGTGCGTGTGTGTGGAGAGGGCGGAGGGGGGGGCGGGGGCGGGGCTAATGGCAGCCACTCACTCACAGCCACAGCCCTGTCCCCCGAGCTGGGCCGGGCTTGAGCTCCCGGAGCAGCTGCAGGCGCCGCGCAGGCCGAGACGCAGCTTCTCGTCCCGTAGACGGGCCTCCGGCCCTGACCTGGACACGGACCCGACAGAGGGTTGGGAGCCCCCGCGGCCGCAGGCTGACCGGCCTCCTGTCCCTGAGCACCGTGTCCAGGAGGCTGTCCCGTGCCCCCGCCGGCCCCAGCTGCCTCTGGAAGCCCTGCCAGGCCCCGTCAGCCCAGCTCTTCCCTCTGGGCTAAACGCCCTGCTCCGGCCTCGCCGAGCCCCCGGCACCGCAGCCTCCTGGCCCGGCCTCTGTGGCTCCCGCGGTGCCAGGGGGCTGGCCCTGGTCCCGGGCACCTCCTGAGCGAGACTCCCAGCACCCGGAGGTGACGGGGGGACCACAGACCCCCCACCCGTCCACCCATCTGCCCACAGTGGTGTGGTGAGCCGGCCGCTCTGCGGAGCCCTGGGTACGGCCAGCCGCTCAAACACACCCGGGGCTGAGAGCCTGCTGGGGGCCAGGAGGGCAGTCAGGCCAGGACCCTAATGCCCTCCGGCCCCCTCCCTCCCGCCCAGCCCCTGCCTGGCCTGGCCTGGAGGTCACGGGCAGCCGCCAGCTCTGCTGCTGGACCCTGCCACCCGCACCCTGGGCACCGGGCGACCTGCATCCTCAGGAGTGAAGCAGGGTGCCCGCCCGCCCACGGGGAGGTCCTGCTGGGCTCCTTCCTGGCCGCTCCTGGCCGTTTGCCCCGAGGGGAAGCAGCCAAAGCGCACAGCCAGAGCGGGGCTCCGGCCACCCTGCCCGCCACCCTGCCCGCCCCCTGCCCGCCCCCTGCCCTCCACCTCACTTGTCACCCACTGCCCGCAGCCCTGCCCGCCGCCCTGCCCACCACCCTGCCCACCGCCCACTGCCCGCAGCCCTGCCCGCCCCCTGCCCGCAGCCCTGCCCGCCGCCTCGCTTGTTGCCTCGCCTGCCGCCCACTGCCCACAGCCCTGCCCGCCGCCCACTGCCCGCCCCCTGCCCACCGCCCTGCCCACCACCCTGCCCGCCGCCCTGCCCACCGCCCTGCCCACCACCCTGCCCGCCCACTGCCCACCACCCTGCCCGCCCACTGCCCGCCGCCCTGCCCGACCCCTGCCCGCCGCCCTGCCCGCCCCCTGCCCGCCACTCCACCTGCCGCTCACTGCCTGCTGCCCTGCCCACCTGGCCCGGCCGCATTCCCTCCCCGGGAGGAGCTGACCCCGGGCTGCCTGGGCGCTGAGTCACGGCCCCTCGGCAGGTTGGGCTGGTCCAGGGGCTCGGCTGTGGGGCCTCCCCAGCACCCACCCCGGACGGACCCTGCCCCCTGGCTGTTTGCTCACGAACAAGAGCACCTCCTTGGCCCCAGCGTGTGCTGCCTCCTGCCCTCCCTGCAGGCACCTGAGCACGTGTGTCTAAGAAAGAGGAAGTCCATGTGCGCGCGGTTCCGCCCGGGAGCGCCTCCCAGGCCGGAATCTCCCCGCCTCGCGGAGCTGTACTTGGTGCCATCAGTGCTGCCGCCGCAAGTCCCAGACGCACTGGTCTGAGTCGATCCGCAGTTGTGCCACCACCTCATGGCCCAGAGCCCCCCGTGGCCCCAAGAGCCCTGTCCCCTCGGCAGCCACTGCCCCCCTCCTGCTGCGGCACCCCCACCCCCACCCCCACCCGCACCCCCCGCCCCGTCTCTCTGTGTCCACAGGTTCGCCCGCTGGTCCTACAAATGGAATCACTCAAAGGCCTTGTGGGTCCTTCACGTCTCTGGGAACCCCAGAGTGAGCGGGCGCCCTGCTCTGCTCTGCGGGCGCCGCGCCTCCTCGCCTCCTCGCTGCAGTCCTGGTCGGAGCGTCCTCTGCAGGGGGAGGACCACCCACTCGGCCCCTGCAGATCGCGAGTGGCAGCGGGTGAGGCGTCCGTGCGGGCGCTGCCCCTGGAGGGCGCGGTCACTCACGGAGAACGGGCAGTGTCCAGCCAGAGGGGGGATGACCGCACAGGTCCCGTCCACAGCGGGCTGCCCGCACGGCCCGTGCTGGGGTCGGGTCTGGGACTCCGGAACCGGACCGGGACCGGCCAGCGCTGCCGGTGGCCTTGCCGGGGAAGCCCCCTCCCATGGCGGTGACGGGGGAAGGCGGCACCGGAGCAGGTGGGAGGTGAGCCCCTGGCCCCTGACCCGACACGGACCCGGCTCCGTCAGACCCGGAGGAGCTGGGGTTCGTCAGCCCCTCGTCCCGAGCTGCTCGACGCTCTGAGGCGTCTTTGTGGAGTGGCCTCTGCCTGGATGGGCGCCGGGGTCTGGCTGTGGCTCCACGGTGGCCGCTGCAGGCTGGGACCTCCCGCCAGGACCAGGGGCTCAGGGTGACCCGCATCCCTGCCCTCAGCCCCAGCAGCTGGCTGGTGGGCGTCCCTGTCTCGAAGCTCCCCTTTCTGAGACTAGAGACGCCAGCCCCCCTCCCAGCTGCCCCACATGCCAGGGGAAGTGAAACAGCCGCGCCCGGGGCCCAGGGCACCGCCGGCTGCACCTGACTCAGCCCGAGCCCTCGCGGCTCGCATAGTCCGAAGCCGCCCTGGCACACCAGCGCCGGGGCCGAGCCTTGCTCCAGGCCAGTGCCAGGGTGGCTCCCAGCCCGGGCGGCTCCCCAAACAGGCCCCGCCTCCTATTCCCCCCCAGAGGGCAGCCCTGGTCACCTGACTCCGTGAGCCCAGCAGCCGGGGACTCCCTAGTGGGGAAGCCTCAGGCAGGTGCGTTACTGAACCACGAAAGCCTCCGTTCCCCGTAAGGAGACACCCCGAAAAGTGCCCTCCCTCCTCCAGGGACCCCGCAGGTCAGCAGCCAGGGAGGGGGGCGGCAGGCGGGGAGCGAAGTCACCTCACCTTCTCCCTTTGGGGTCGGTGGGAGTGGGGAGGGTCGGCGCCCCGGGGGGATGCACAGGGTGGGGATCCCCGTGTTCTCCAGCCCCAGGAGGACTCAAGGAGTCATCACCCAAACATCCATGATGAGGGGGAATCATGGACCCCGCCGGGGATCAAACCCTCAACCCGGGCACATGCCCTTCACTGGAATGGAACCCGGGACCCTGCAGTCCACAGGCCGACGCTCTATCCACTGAGCCACACTGGCCTGGGCACATTCTCCCATTTTCATGAAATGTGCCCAAGAGGCAGATCTGCGGGGACAGGACGTGGGTTAGTGGCTGGGAGAGGCCTGGAGATGAGGTCAGCCAGCCGGAGGAGCCTTCCTGGGGGACAGAAATCTTCCCCCAAAGACGGCGGCGACGGTGCACAGCCTGGTCTTTGACTAAAACCTCCGAGCTGCACACACAACACAGGTTCCCGCGTGGCCTGTGACTTACACCTCACAGTTGTTTTATAAAACAAGCAAGGAGCCATCCCCAGCCCTGCGCCTGGATTCCCGCACTCCACGTGGGGGGGGGGGGGACACGTGTGTGAGCATCTCCACAGGCAATGCTGTCGCCAGGCAACCCACACCCCCCAGGCCTCCGCTGCGGGAGTCGGGGTGGGGGCTAGGGAGGAGGAGGGGCTCCCGGTTCCACGCAACCTCGCCCCACCGTGCCTGGGGTGCGGGTGGTGGGGGGCGGGGGGGAGGGGGTGCTGGACCTGCCCCGGGCCTGGTGGACGTGCTGGGATGGGGGCCCTGGAAAGCCCCTTCCTGGCCCCAGAAGCAGAGGCAGCGAGGCTGGGCCTCCTCCTGGGGCTGCGGGAGGGGCCGGGGCGGAGGGGCGAGCCCCCTGAGCCCAGGTGCCGAGAGGTCCCGGTCCCGAGTGTCTCAGAGGAAGTCCAGCTCAGGCCCAGTCCCCGGGCCAGCGGGGGGCAGAGGGCAGCCTCGCGGGCCCGAGACACCAGCATCGCCCACAGCGTTCCTCGGGGTTTGGGGCTGTCCCCTGGGGAGCCTGCACTGTAGGGCGACATCAGCCCCTTCCTGCACCCCCTGATTCGGTGTCTGCTCCCCACTTGAGGTCACTCACTCCAACCCAAAAGGCACAGTTTCCACCTCTCGCCTCCCCAGGCCGTCACCCGGGGGCGGGCCCCTGAACTAGGAGACAGCGGTGCCCCTCGACCAGCGGGCGCCCGAAACACGGCTCTTGTTCCCGCAGACCCCAACTCCTGTCACCTGCCAAGCGCCCCGGTGAGGAGCGGGGTTCCCACGGTTACAGGGCCACAGGCGGAGGCTGCAGGCGGCCCGGACCCCCGCACTGTCCTCGCTCAGCAGCGGGACCGGGCTTGTCTTCCTGACCCCGGGAGACAGTCCTCTCCCCCCCAGGTCTGTGGGGCTGGTGGGGCCCATGTACCCCTCTGTCCGGGGAGCCTCCCTCTGGGGCCCTGGCCTGGCCTCTGCGGGCTCAGCCGGCTGGACCCCTCCCAGCTGGTGACCTGGGGCAGGCGACTTGGTCTCCCTGGGCCTCAGTCTCCTTGTCTTCGAAAGGGGACAACAGTGAGGCGTTGGGGGGTGAGGAGATGGCCGCAGGGGCGTGTTCAGGGGGGCCTGCCGGGGCCACTGTGCTTCCCGGGGCCCTCAGGCCCTCCCTGCCCCCCCCCCCACTCCGGTCCGAACCCCCTGGCCTTCCCGCTGGTGCTTGTCTCTTTTCTGCCTCCTTCCCCTCCCCGCTCCCCTCCCCGCTCCCCTCCCTCTCCCCTCCGCTTCTCGCCTGTCCCTCCCCCTCTCACTCTCAGTTTCCTTCCTCCGCCTGCACCTGCCTGTGGCCTGCCCACCTGCAGCCCAGCGGAGGGGCGGGTGGGGGCGGGGTGGGGGCGGGGTGGGGGCAGGAGGCCCTGGTCCCGTTTATCCGCGTCCCCCGCCCAACGCAAATTTCATCCTCATTCTCTCTGAATCAATTTACTTTTATTGCCTCGGCTGCTCAAAAGCAATTTTTCTAGAACAAAAAGGTCAGCACGTCCAAGACTAATCAATTCTGGGAGAGCTCTGCCGCCACCGGCCACCGCGGGAGCCGAGGACGGCGCCCCTCCCGCCCCCTGCCCGCCCCCCCCCCCCCCCACCAGCCACCGCGTTTATTGCTTCATGATGCCTGTCATTAGCGGCGTGAGGGAGATGCCCCTGTGTCCTACAACATAAAACCTGGGCACTTGCCGGGGGAGGGGCTGCGTTATGGCCACTCGCGGCCGGACAGGACCAGCTGAGCTGATGGATGGCCTGCCCTGGAGGAGGACCTGCCGCCGCGGCCACGTGTTCAGAGCTGGACACGCCAGAGGCGCCGGCCCAGCCCCCATCGCTGTGGCCTTGGCGCCCACCTGCTGTCACCTGTGGGTGCTCCGCGTGGATGACCCCCCGCCCCCACCCAGCCCATCCGCACGCCATTTACAGACCAGGAAATAGACACAGGAGCTAGTGTGTGATGCTCAAGCCCCCACAGCTCGAGGCCGGCAGCGGGGCCACTACCCGCTTCTTGCTCTTTTAAAAATGGCTTCTGGCCCGGCCGGTGCGACTCTGTGGTTGAGCGTCAACCTAGGAACCAGGAGGTCAGGGTTCGATTCCCGGTCAGGGCACAGGCCCAGGTTATGGGCTCCATCCCCAGTGAGGGGTGTGCAGGAGGCAGCCGATCCGTGATTCTCTCATCATTGATGTTTCTCTCTCCTTCTCCCTTCCTCTCTGAAATCAATAAAAACATATTTTTAAAAGTGGCTCAGGATGTGGAATATCCAGAACGGCAAATCCATTGACGCAGAAGGCAGGCTGGTGGTTGCCGGAGTGGGGGGTGGGGGGTGTGGGTGGGGGTAGGGGCCCGGGAGGAACTGCTTAGTGGGCACCGGGTTTCCTTCTGGGGCGAAGAGAGAGGCGGTGGCTGCAGGACACGGCGTGCGCTCGGTGCCGCCGAATTGCTCTGCTTGAAATGGTTATAATTTTCCGTATGTGAACTTCGCATCAATAAATCACTTCAAGCAAAAGACATCATGGCCGCGGCGTTTCTGCCTCCTGCTTCGCAAGAGGCTGCGTGACCGCCCGGGCAGGGAAGCCAGCAGAGGGATTCTGAGATGCCCTCCCTGCCCACAGGGGGTCACCTCTCCCAGGAAGCCTTCCCGGCTGACCCTGCTGCTCTGAAGGCTCCGCCCAAGCACCGTGGCCTCCTGCGGGTCTGGGTGGCCTCCTGCGGGTCTGGGTGCGGCCGGCACTTGGCTGTGAGCCAGGGCTAAGAGGCCTCTGCTGACTCCCTCAGCCAGGCCACCGCCTTCTCTGGCTCTGCTGTGGCTGGAGGCTCTGTCCGCAGCACGCGGGGCAAGGCGCCCTGACTGCCCGCCAGACAGGACGCACGCAGGCGTTCCCAGCGTCCCCTAGGTCCCGGGGCCCCTGCCGCTACCCCAGGCCCGAGCCCAGCTCTCAGAACCCCCGGCCTCTCTCGGGCTCGAAGGTCACCTGGTGCCTCCCCTGCTGGCCAGCACCCGCCCGGCAGGCTCTCTCGCTCTGTGGCTCTGTGCGCTGTGCAGTGACACTCGTCCGCCCCCCGGGGCAGCTCAGACAGTTCCTCCTTGGCCTGAACCGGGTGAGAGGTCACTGCTGAGTTCGGACGGGCTGCCTGTGGGGGAAGAGCAAGCCTCGCCTCCTGGCTGCGGGACAGACCAGCCCAGGTGCGGGCAGCTGCTGGTCCCCCCGTGGGCTCGGAGGTCCCTGCCGTGGGCTCTCCCAGGCCTGGCTGCCCCCCACGCTCTCCAAGGCCGTGCCCACCGGAGCCCAAACCCTCGGCGGCCCTGATGGGGGAATGGGGTCCTTCCAGGTCTCTTTCTATGCCCACATTTTGCCCCTGGGCCTGGGGGGCCTCTGTCCCAGGGCGAGAAGGGGTCTCGCACAGAAGGAGAGCTGGGACAGGCAAGCCTGCGGGGCACCGGGCCCTGGGGGCAGCCAGACACAGGGCCAGGCCTGGCCGGGAAGCTGCCGGGAGCGTGACCGGCCTCGCTCTCCCCGTCGGGTGTGTGGGGAGGCCACGTGGGCCGAAGCCGGTGGGTGCAACGCCCAGAAGACAGACCGCCACGGCTTTAAGCATCCTCGTCGCCTGCGTCCTGTCCCCGGCACGTGGGTGTCACATGCCCAGTCACCGCGTCCCCCTTCACCCGGCGGCCAGCAAAGGGAGGGGCCTCTGCAGACGGAGGCCACGAGGGGTGGGGGGCGGGGGGCGGGCAGGAGGCCGGGGAAGCGTCAGGTCCCAGTGCCCGCCCCAGGCCCCTCGCTGCCTGCGTCTCCCTGCCAGGGCGCCGGCTGCCAGGCCACGGAACTGGATCTGCTTCCTGTTCCGGCCGCCGTGTCCTGAGATCCTGAGAATGTGCGGGGCTGCCAGGCGCTCTAAGAAATGCCTCCTGGGGTTTCTCGGAACCGGCCAGGCAGGAAGTCCCCGGGCTCAGGGGGCAGCTGAGCGGCCTGTCCTGGGGCCGCTCCCACACGTGGCCCGAGGGCTCCCCGGCAGGTGGGGCTCCTCTTGGCCGGGGTTTTTGTTTTTATTAATCTTCACCCCAGGATATTTGTCCATTGAGGGAGTGGAGGGAGGGGGAGAGACAGAGAATCATCGATATGAGAGAGACATCGACTGGTTGCCTCCTGCAGTCGCTCCAGGACCAGGGATCCAGCCTGCAACCGAGGTGCATGCGCTGGGCGGGAACCGAACTCGGGACCTTCAGTCTGAGGGCCGGCGCTCTACCCACTGAGCAACACCGGCCAGGCCCCCACGGACCTGTTTACAGATCCTGAGCCCAGCAGAGCCCGCGTGCCCAGGGCACCGCTCCGCGGGCAGCACGAGCCGGGCAGGGCACGGACCGGGCGGCGGACGTACAGACAAACCTGAGTCCACTCTACACGGCAGCTGCGTCCTCCCGCGGCCTCACGGAGCAGGTAAAAGTTATAAACCTATTTTGTTTCTTCAAAACCGAGAAAACACTGATGTTTTGACAAATCACTCCGTAGTTTAAAGGCCAGCCGCCCGGCCGCGCTCTCCAGGCGACGGGAGCGGGACCTGCCCCTTCGCTGCCGGAGGGCTTCCCGGGAGGAGCTCTGGGGCGCCTCGGGGTGCCCCTCTCCGCTGCCCCCTCCCCGGCCCCCCACCCTTTAAGCTTCTGAACTCCAGGGTCACACTGTCACCTGGGCAGACGGCCACAATGGCAGCATTATGGTTCTAAAGCTGCAGCCACCAAAAAGGTGTGTGTGTGTGTGTGTGTGTGTGTGTGTGTTGGGGGGGGGGCGGGAATTCAGGGCGCCCACTCCGCCGCACAATCGGCTATTGTTGTTGGAAGTGTCCGCGAGATAAGAAGGGCGTTTAGAAATGCCGCTTTCTGAGCCGGTTGCAAAACAGAACAGAAAGTTCAAGGCCGAGAGATAGCGGAGCAGCCCCTGCAGGCGCCCCGGCCTGGCTGACCAACCCTGGCTCCAGGGCGGGGCCTGGCTCACTGGGCCCGCATCTTCCCGTACTCCCGGGGCGGGACGTGGAGGGGGCAGGTCCGTCCACATTCTCTCAGCAGCTGCGGGCGGCCGAGGGCCTGCTGGGCGCCAGGCACCGCGTGACCCGTCAGCACCTCACTGACTCCTCACACCCCACACCCCCCTTGTAGAAGGTGCTCACGCCTCCCACTAGGACGGACGGGGAAACCGAGGCACGCAGGTGGGGACCACACGCCGGGGCCTGAGCCCGAGGAGCGTGTCCCGCTCTCAGCAGGCCACGCGCCTCTTGTTTATCCCAGGACTGTCCATTCAGACGTCCGGTCGTGGGAGGACACAGCAGCCTCCAGCTTCCCGGGTCACTTCCTGTTGTTGGTTCCTGCTCCCTCGCCGTTGGGACGTCGGCTGACAGTGTCCGTGGGACCCAGGCCAGGTTTCAGCCCCCCCCCCCCCCGCCCGCCGCCCCCCAGCTGGCGGCTCGGTGCCCTGCTGAGACCTGACTGGGGCCAGTCTTTCCCGGGACACTGCCCTTGAGCTGCCATCCTCCTCGGCCGTGGGTACCAGCCGCCCAGAGGGCAGAGGTGAGGGGGGAGGGACTGCAGTGACGAGGTCAGAGTGGGGGCTCTGGGGCTTGCTCCGGGGTTTGAATCTGGGGGCCACTGAGCAGCTGTGTGACCTTGGACAGGTCCCTTAACCTCTCTGTGCCTCAGCTTCGAATCTAGAAAATGGGGATGATCATTGCCCTGCCCTGTGTGGCCACCAGGAGGAGTAACCGAGTGGTGGGCTGGGTCCCTGACAGGTTCAGGGCCCCCCTAATGTGTTGCGTTGTGCGGGACTCCTGGCTCCTCCCCGATTACACAGCAAGAGAGGCCGGGGTGGAACCGATACCCCACCCCACCCCCGTTCCCCCCCTCCCCCGCCACCCCCATGGCCTGCGGCCTCTGGCCCGGCTCCTATCGCATCTCGAGCAGCACCTGTCGGCTCCTGAGGTCTGTGGTCTGCGTGCTGCGTGGCCGGCGGGAGGGACACGCCTTCATTCCGACAATGTTTGCGGAGCGGCAGGGCAGGGCTTGTTTATTAATTTATTGTCCAGCGAACGGGCGAGGCCGCTGCGGGCTCAGGGCACAGGGGCCACCGAGGGGCCTCTGACTCGCGGCCAGGCCAGCGCGGTCCCGGTGGGAGGCCCAGGGTGTGGCGGGCGGGCGAGAAGCCAGCTCAGGGGTAGAAACTGTCCGAGAGGCCAGCCCTCCAGTTCAGAGGGGTCACGGGATGTGCTTCCAGGCCCAGGGCGGGTGAACGGCTTCGGGATTCACACTCGGGCCTCCTCCGGCCCCGCCCCAAGGTGGGGCGTCCTCCGGCCAAAGTCCACGTTAGGGGAGTCCCCTGTGGTGTGGGCATGAGCCCCCTTCCCAGAGTGAGGGGGGCTGGGCTGCCAGGTGGGGGAGCCAGGGGTCCCTCCTCTGCTCAGGGCTCCTCTGGTCCTGGCCGCCCTGCTGACCGGCCCCCGCGCCTCCCGCTCCGCTGGACAAGCCAAGCCGGCGAAGGCCAAAGGGCTCCATCAACTCCCACGGGACCCACATCGATTTCGATTCAAGAGAAAATGAGCCCCAAGAGCCTCAACAGGGACCCGCCAGGCAGACAGATGTCTCCGCGCTGGCCGCGGGCTGGGCCCCGGTGAGGCCTCCCCACCACCGGCCCCCCCAACCCCCCTCCCCCACCCCCACCCCCCCACCCCCCACCCCCACCCCCCACCCCCCACCCCCTCACCCCCACCCCCCGCCAGTGTGGGCTGCTCCCAGGGCGGGGCCTGGCCCTGTAGGTGGCGGCTGACAGGCCCGAGGGGTGGGGGGCTCGGAGGCTCCCCGTGGCAGCGCTGGGCGGGCTCGGAGGGCAGGGCCACTGGGGGCCAGGCTCCTCTCCTTCAGGCGGCTCAGGGCTCGGTGCTTCCTCTCCCGGCCCCTGGTCTCACCCGAGCGGTTCCTGGCAGAGCTGCCAGCTCGCACCGTCCTTTTAATTAGATCATCCCAATCCCTCGGCCGCCCCTTATTCACATTTATCTGGAGGCGCCGGATCTGATTGGATGGTGGGCCCGCCGAGGGGCCGCCCTCCTCCCCCTCGCCTCCCCTCCCCCGCCTCTTCCCCCCTTTCACCCGGCCCCCCGTTTTCCCCTGTTCCCCTGCTCCGGAAGCCCCCCAGCCCTGTCCAGGCCCCAGCCCGACTCCGGTCCCGTGTGTCCCTGTCTGTGGGTGCTCCTCCCTGCCCCCCACATACTCCGTGGCTCCCAGGAGTGTGCCAGGTGTGAGGCGACTCCCGCCCAAGACCAAGCCCACGGGCGTGAAAGCAGAAGAAGCAGCCACAGAGGCCCGAGCAGAAGCCGGAGAATCGGCGTCTGATGCCCTCGCCCACTCCGGTGGGAGGTAGCCAGGAGGAGGCTTTCTGAGGACACGGGTGGCCTCCTTCTGCGTGGACGCCGCCGGCCTCCCTCCCTCCCGGAGGCCAGTTCCTGGTGAGAAGCCCTGGCTTTGCAGAAACTCGACCAGCAGCTGCACCCACAGCCGGGCCGGTCGGATGGGTCAGGACAGCTGGGGACAGGAGTGGGGGCGCCGGGCACCTGCTCTGGCCCCCGCCAAGCTGCCCGGCGTCCCGAGGCCGAGGCCGGGGGCCAGGGCACACCAGGTAGGCCGCCACCCAGGCTTGGGAACTTGCTTTCCAGAAAGGAAAAGGCCCTGCTCCCGCCTGGGATTCGACTGTCTCAAGCCCCCTCCCTGCTGGGCCGGAAGCCACAGGGGCCCAGAACCCCCGCAGGTTACTTCCTCGGGGCGGGTCCCCTCTGGGCCCAGCGGTCCCCTCTGCCAGCCGACCTGGTCTCTGGGCTGGAGTCAGGCCCCTGATGGGGGTGCGTGTGCAGGGGCCCTGAAGGCCGGGCCAGGCTGGGGAACCGAAGCTGCGGTTTTGACTCTGGGCCCGTTTCGGGGCTGCCCCCGAGGCTGCTCTCAGCCGGAGGGCCGAGGGGAAGGGACGGGGAGACCCCTCTGTATGAGTCTGCAGAGTCCTGGGCCTCTGGGGGCGGGTGCAGGGGGGATGGAAGTGGGGGGCCAACTCCCAGCCTGGCCGAACTGCCCCACCTGCGGGCACCTGATGAAACACCTGGGAGAGCAGGGCCTCTTCCTGCCTCCCTCCCTGGGTCAGCTCCCGGTCCGCCCCCTCCCGCCCCCGGGGCCGCCCCCACCAATAGCGAGAGGCGACCATTCCGGGCCCAATCTGTCTCATCCTCCCTCAGAGCAACTCGCCACCCCCCCCTGAGGCAGCCTCACCCCTGCACCCTGTGCACCCACACCCCCCAGCCCCCCTGAGGCAGCCTCACCCCTGCGCCCTGTGCACCCACACCCCCCAGCCCCCCTGAGGCAGCCTCACTCCTGCCCCCTGTGCACCCACCCCCCCACCCCCCCTGAGGCAGCCTCACCCCTGCCCCCTGTGCACCCACACCCCCCACACCCCCTGAGGCAGCCTCACCCCTGCCCCCTGTGCACCCACACCCCCCACACCCCCTGAGGCAGCCTCACCCCTGCCCCCTGTGCACCCACCCCCCCCACCCCCCCTGAGGCAGCCTCACTCCTGCCCCCTGTGCACCCACACCCCCCACACCCCCTGAGGCAGCCTCACCCCTGCCCCCTGTGCACCCACACCCCCCACACCCCCTGAGGCAGCCTCACCCCTGCCCCCTGTGCACCCACACCCCCCACACCCCCTGAGGCAGCCTCACCCCTGCCCCCTGTGCACCCACACCCCCCATCCCCCCTGAGGCAGCCTCACCCCTGCCCCCTGTGCACCCACACCCCCCATCCCCCCTGAGGCAGCCTCACCCCTGCGCCCTGTGCACCCACACCCCCTGAGGCAGCCTCACCCCTGTGCCCTGTGCACCCATACCCCCCACCCCCCAGGCAGCCTCACCCCTGCGCCCTGTGCACCCACCCCCCCTGAGGCAGCCTCACCCCTGCCCCCTGTGCACTCACACCCCCCCAGCCCCCCTGAGGCAGCCTCGCCCCGGCCCCCTGTGCACCCACACCTCCCACCCCCCCGAGGCAGCCTCACCCCTGTGCCCTGTGCACCCACACCTCCCACCCCCCCGAGGCAGCCTCACCCCTGCGCCCTGTGCACCCACACCTCCCACCCCCCCGAGGCAGCCTCACCCCTGCGCCCTGTGCACCCACACCTCCCACCCCCCCCAGGCAGCCTCACCCCTGCGCCCTGTGCACCCACACCCCCCATGCCCTCGCTAGACTGTTTCGTCCTAAAAACTCACTTCTCTTTATCTGCCCGGCTCAGGTGGTCACGTGGCCCATCGAGCAGTGAGACCAAGGCCTGGGGGAATTCTCACCTAAATTAACCTTAGGCAGAACCCGGGAATTTACCAGAAGCCGAGAGGGTGCCGGGCTCTGGAGAAAGACGGCCATTCCTTCCTGGAAGTGGGACGGGCACTGCTGTCTGGGCGGGTGGATGGGGTCCCCCGAGGGCACCTGCCCGGAGGGCTCAGGGTCCCGGTACTTTCCTCTGAGCCTGCCCATAGGGCGAGACCCTGGAACGGCCTGTGAGCCGCCTGCCACCCCCACCGCCCCAGGCCGGGACCCCACATCAGAAAGCAGGGTTCCCGGGGAGCCAAGACGGAAAGCCGGAGCCCCCATCTCGATGCCTTGGACAGAGGGGGGCCTGGGGGACAGATAGCTGCTCCCCACGAAAGGAGTGGGGCTAGATGTTCTGCACAAGAGTCTAGAGCAGTGGTTCTCAACCTTCCTCATGCCGCGACCCCTTTAGTACAGTTCCTCATGTTGTGGTGACCCCCAATTCCATTGTTACAAATTGAACATAATAAAAGCATAGTGATTAATCACAAAAACAATATGTAAGTATATATGTGTTTTCCGATGGTCTTAGGCGACCCCTGTGAAAGGGTCGTTCGACCCCCAAAGGGGTGGCGACCCAAGGGTTGAGAACCGCTGGTCTAGAGTTCCAGCAGGTGGAGTGGACAGGCCGGGGGTGCCCAGCCCCTTGAGTGCCTCTGGGAACAGCTAGTTGGCACGCTCTTCGCTGATGCATAAACCCTTGGCAACATTTACCACCCTTCAGGCCTTGGTTTATTTAATCGATTTTTATTGATTTTAGAGAGGAAGGGAGAGAAGCATCAATGACAGAGAATCAGGAATCAGCTGCCTCCTGCACGCCCCCTACTGGGGACCAAGTCCGAAACCAGCACATGTGCCCTGACCAGGAATCAAACCGTCACCTCCTGGTTCACGCAGGTGAACCAGGTTGAAGCTCAATTGCTGAGCCGCACCGGCCGGCTGTCCTGTCTTTTAGTCACTGTGGGTGTCCCTCTCAGATCCTCTACCCGTCCGTCCCCCTGGGGCTGGGGTCCAGCAGACCTCGGCCACCGTCTCCGGTGAGCCCCATGCAAAGCTCTGACCTTCCACCCAGGACTGGTATTCCACTGAGATTTACAACTGCCAGGCCCTGGTGCTCCCTCGTCATTACCTTGTAGCCACTAGGACCCTCGGTGTCTTTTTCTTTTGTGTTTATTCACGTCCAGGAATCAATGGACTTTATCGGTAAACTGCGCGCCGGTCCTTGGGGACGCCTTCGCGTGTGGTCGAACGGCACGTGTCTCTCGCCGGTTGAGGGGGTTTTGAACCTACTCTGCCCACTCCACCCGGCCCGTGGTGGCGAACCTATGACACACGTGTCAGAGGTGACACGCGAACTCATTTTTTTGGTTGATTTTTCTTTGTTAAATGGCATTTAAATATATAAAATAAATATCAAAAATATAAGTCTTTGTTTTACTATGGTTGCAAAGATCAAAAAATGTCTATATGTGACACGGCACCAGAGTTAAGTTAGGGTTTTTCAAAATGCTGACAGGCCGAGCTCAAAAGGTTCGCCATCACTGCACTAGGCCCTGCTGCACCCTCACTGCAGCACCAAACATGGTGGAGAGAATCCAGCCATCCTCCCTCCTGACTCAGAGTCTCAAGTGGCCTCTTCGGTTCAAACTGCTGGTGGGAGAGCCGTGGCACCGACCCGTCCTGGGGGCTGAGCGGCACACGCGCCAACCAGCTGTCTGATGGCACAGCACGCGCCCGGCCCAGGGGGCCTGGAGAGCGGCTCCTCTCGGGGCACGCAGAGGCGGGGAGGGAGGGTGGTCCCGAGGCCACTGGCGGTGTCCTGTCGGCAGAGGGCGTGAGAGTGGCCGCTGGCGTGGCCCCTCCACTCCTTGAGGAGGTGGCGGGCGTGAGGACACGGGGGGGCGGGGGGGGGCGCTCCCAGCCCCTTCACCGTGAGGTCACCCTCACGGCCCAACAACTGTTCTCGCTGGAGTTTTCGCCCAGGTGCTTCCCAGGCCTCGCCGAGCCCTGGCCCTTTCTGTTCCGGAGGCTAATGCTGGGTGGCGGGGCCTGCGGCCGGCAGCTGCGTTCCGCTCTGAGCCTGGGTCCCAAGGTCAGGGAGGAGCCGGCTGGCTGGAGGCCTTCCGTGTGTGTGTGTGTGTGTGTGTGTGTGTGTGTGAGAGTATGTGAGTGTGTGTGTGTATGTGAGTGTGTACCCATGCGGGGAACCATGTCTGCAGGCCCCTCACGGGGACAGGAAGCAGCAGGGATGCCATGTGCCAGGGGCCAGTGCCCCAGCCAAGGACCAGACCCAGGCTCCCGGGCCCGCGGGGCTGGGCAGGGTGTCTCAGTGGCTGCAGCCAGGGCTGGGCCCCTGCCCCCCGATAGTGGGTGAGACTGAGCCGGGTGATGGGCTCCTAACGGGACCCACTGGGCTGACAGAAAAGGGGACTCTTGTGGCGCCTGCCCCGGGACCCGGGTGTTGGCCTCGCCCCTGCACCGGCCTTCCTGCCGCCCGCAGCCGCTGCTGGGTGAATGCAGGATCGAGGACGGGGCGCCCGGCTGTGCCCGGGACACTCGCTCTTAGACACGAACGAGGCCCGAGAACATCCCTGTGGAGCCCCAGACTATGGGGTGCAGCCGGCCATCTTCACGCCACGGACCTCGCCCCCGGGACAGCGGGCAGGCCTTTCCAGCGGCCCTGCCGCCTGCTCTCCGATGGCTGAGCTGCTGGCTGTTGACCGAGAACCGAGGAACATCCTGACTTAGCTGCGCCCAGGGAACCAGCCGCCCTCGGGCTGGGCCGGGGCCAGGCTGTGGCCTGAGGCGGTCAGACGGGCCTTGTCCTCCTGCAGGACTGCCTCTCCCGGGGGGCCCCCAGTTGCTGGGGTTCACAGGCTCTTTCCCATGTTCCACGAATTCCCCATCCACCTCTCCACGGCGGAAGCAGAGCTCCTCCCCCTGCAGGCCCAGCGCCTGTGGGCCCACGGGCCAGCCTTCCCGGAGGAGCCTGCCCCCGACAGCCTGCTGCTCCCCTGCCCCCCCCAGCCTGCTGCTCCCCTGCCCCCCCAGCTCCTCACACTCCCTCCCCTCCCCCATCCCGGATCCTCATGGGGTCCTCTTTGCCCAGCGGCCCCAGCGCTGGAACCTGTTGTGTTTTTGACCCAACAAACTCGCCAGACGGTCCCTTGGAGGCGCCCGAGAGCTCGAACTTGTCGTCCATACTTTTATTTACTTGGAGGTGGAATCATGAGCCGGAAGCATCGCGGGGCTGCCCCGTCACGGTCACAGGACCAGTCCGGCCTGGGCAGGGCCTGACCGGCGGGGGATCATGTTTGAAAACAAAACAAAATGCAGAGAAGGAATCACTCTCCAGGGACACCAGCGGCCTCTAGGTAGCGCTGGGCATCGCGTGACACTTTCCCTTAAGCAACAAAATCCTGTCCGCGCTGCCCGTGGGCCCGCCCCTGCCCCCGCCCCCCCCCCCCCCCATGGGCTCAGGGACACCCACTCCCGTGGTGTGAGCTCCAAGTCTTCCTGCCGGACTCGGCCTGCGGTGAGCACACAGGTTCCTGGTTCCGGCCTGGATCTCGGAGCATCACAGGCCCAGCCTGACCACTGTCCCAGGCTGAGCCCCCGGCGCCCCTCCGAGCCAGCACGTGCCCGATGCCACCCGGGAACAGCGGCACGAACACCAGCGTGGGGGCCCTTGGGATGCGCCCGCGCCCGCCAATCACATGAAGTGTCACTAACAAGTGGGATGAATGAGCTGCATCCGGAGGACGGGGCGGCTGATCCCGCCGCTCGCTGGTTCTGGTCCTGGTCCTGGTCCTGGCGGTGGGTGGCTGGGCGGGCGGCGGGAGCCTAATAAAGGTTGCCACCGACCCTCCAACCCGCCTCAGGCCGCTTGCCTCTAATTGCATCCCCATGAAGGGATCCTGGTGAGCTGGGCCTTCTCCACCCTGGAGCGGGCGCCCTCCCCGGCCCCACACGCCCAGGGCCGCTGGAGAGGTGGCCACAGGGGTGGGAGGCGGGAGCGCCGAGGGCCAGTGTGCCATGGGCACGGGGCCTTGGGGGGCTGTGGAGCTGAGGGAGATTCGGGATTAACGTTTCGCGCCGGGGCCTCCCAATGAGGGGATCCCTGGGCAGCGCCCCAGCAGCCCAAAGGCACAAGGTACGGCACAGCGGTGCCCGATTCTGCTGCTATGCTACAGTCGGGGGTGGGGGGCCCTTCCCCTCCTGGGCACCCTCCGCTCGAGGCGGGCCATGCCTCACCGGAATGGCGTGTCCCAGGCCCTGATATTTGGACCAAGACTTCCTGGTTGAGGGGAGACTCTACCGCCGCCCAGTCCTCGCCTCCCTCCCCGTGTCGCCAGCCCCCAGGCCACCCGGCCGCTCCTCTCACCGGGGAGACAGCGGTCCCCTGCCACCCAGGGCTAAGTGCCGAGATTTGCTTTGAACGCGGGATGTGGCAGGTGTGACGCCGCCGAGGCGGGCCAGTGTCTGAGCATCCCTGCCTCTGACCTGGGCCTCGGCCGGGCTCGCCTGCAGGGAGATGGAGGGACCCGGGCTAGCCCGAGCCCATCTCCGCAGAGAGCAGCCCTGTCTTCCCAGAGCCAAGTGGGTGAGAAGTCCCCCCCGCCCCCCAGCTGGGCCCTCTGGGTCAGCACCCCAAGATCTGAGCAAGGGTGGGCTCCAGGAGCGTGCCCCCAAAGGCTCTTGGACAGAGGGCCCGGGACTGGGTGGACAGTCTCAGTCGGCCGCCTGCTGGAGGCCGGGCGGGGAGCTGAGAATCGGGGAGGAGGCTCTGCTAACTTCCTCTTTCCTGTTGATAAACATCTAAGACTGTTTTTGTTAATCCTCACCCGAGGGTATTTTTTCCATTGATGTTTTTTCAGAGAGAGTGGAGGGAGGGGGAGAGACAGAGAGAAGCATCCATGTGAGAGAGACATGGATGGGTTGACTCCCGCACGCGTCCTGAAGGGGGCTGCGGGTGGAGCCTGAACCCAGGTACGCACGCGCCCTTGTCCAGAATCAAACCCTCAACCCTTCAGTCTGCGGGCCGAGCTCTAACCACTGAGCGCACTGACCAGGGCACTAAACACCTTCCTAAATGTTTCAAATGGACGGCAGCGGCCAGCACCACCCAGGGAGAGACCGTGGGCAGCAGCTCTCAGGGGCGTCTCCCCGGGCCGTGCAGGATCCCGAGTCCTCGCTCCCGCCTGTCCGAGTGGCTTTTGGTGCCAATGGCTGGGGGAGCCCTCCCTGCCCAGGTCTGTCCGCCTCGAAATCCCCAGGAGCATAAAACCCTAAAGAGGGAGGGGTCCTGGGGAGATCTGCTCCCCCCAGGAAGCGGAGGAGCCCCGAGCGCTGGCTGCTTTGCGGTGCCTTTGCCTGGTTGGGAAGTTAACATACGAGCACGTCTCTCAGACACTGCGGCTCGTGGGCAGGCAGCGTCCTTCACAAACCAGGAGGCACAATGTGAACAGTGTCCGAGCCCCAGCTTCCCAACCCCCCCTCACCCCTCTCCATCCTGAAATCAGGGGGGCGACTTTTTCTTTTTGGGGGGCAGATGTCTTTGCAGCTGTGGCCGGAGAGGCTGTGAGAACGAGGCCCGATAAGGAGGCATGTCCAGCTGGCAAAGGTGGCCCTGGGCGTGGATGGGCCCCCCTTCTGCTGCACATCCCAGGAGCTGGTGGCTGAACTAGACCTTCTCCCTCCTCCTGCCCCCGCCCGCCCCGCTGCTGCTAAGGAAGCTGGAGGGATCCGGGCCTGGCCGAGGGCGTCAGAGGGAAGCCAAGGGGCTTCCTTCTCTCCCTCCCAGACTCTAATTTCCTATTAACATGAAAATGTCCCCTTCGTGTCGCCCAAAGGCGTCTTCCTTTCGTTGTGACCACCCCCTGCCCTGCCTTGTCCCTGCCCATCCCCCCCCCACATGCCCGGGGCCGTCCAGCGCGGGGAGCCGGCCTATCTGTGGAAGCCAGAGCCTTCGCTGGCACCTTCTTGCTTCCTCCGGGGGGCGTGGGCGAAGGCGGCTGGCTAGCCCGTGCCCCCGTAGGGGCAGCTCTCCGCCCCCGGGTGCTGGCCCGTGCACTCCACGGCGGGCATGTACCCGCTGTCCCACATGCCGCTGCCACACAGCTTGCACAGGTCGTGCAGGCTGCAGGGGATCCGGGGCCGGAGGCGGAACTGGTACAGCAGACTCCTCGCCTGCAGAGAGAGGGCGGCAGTGAGGGGCCGAGGGACAGGCGGCCAAGGAGCGCCAGCAGCATGGCCTGCGCCTGCAGGCTGACCGCGTGCCAGGCTCGGGCCGAGGCCTGGCCAGTGTCCCACCCACCCAGCAGGCAGGACCTGCAGGGTTCCCAGCGCCGTCCTCACGCGTGGCTCTCGCCCCAAACGGCCTTCTCCAGAGGGGTGGCCAGGGCAGCACAGGGCCCTGCCGGTTCCCTAGGACCCTCTCCCTCGGCCCCAGGCCCCGCAGGATGCTCAGGCGCTCTGCTCTGCCCGCCCCACCTCCCGGCCCCCCGGGCTGCAGGGTCTGCTCCCACCGCCCCCCTAATCCCCTAATGCCGATGAGAAGCAGCCCCCCCCGCCCCACAGGCCTCCTTCTGTGGCCCTGACTCTGGGCTGTGATGAGGGGCCCAAGGCGGGAGCCTGTCTAATAACCTGGCCATTTGTTCAGTCCACGTGGTGAGGGGGGTTTAGTGTCTCCGCCTCATGGGCGATGGAGCCTGAAGAGCCAGCAGCCGACTCAGGCCGTGGCCACAGGTGCTAACCACTGGGCAGGTGGGGGGCTCCAGGCCCACAGTGGGGGCGGGGCCTGCACTCTAGGTGAGGCCCGAGTGGAGGTGGGGGCTCTGCATGCAGCCCGAGCTCTGCAAGTGTGGGGGGAGGGGCTCTGCATGTGGGGGCGGGGCTCTGGAAGTGTGGGGACATGGCCTGTGTGTGTGTGTGAGAGAGAGAGAAGGGGCTCTGCACGTGGGAGCGGGGCTCTGTAAGTGTGGGGCGGAGCTGTGTGTGGGAGGAGCTCCGCATGTGGGAGCGGGGCTGTGCGGGGGAGGAGCTCTGCATGTGGGGGCGGGGCTGTGTGTGGGAGGAGCTCTGCATGTGGGGGCGGGGCTGTGCGGGGGAGGAGCTCTGTATGTGGGGGCGGGGCTGTGCAGGGGAGGAGCTCTGCACGTGGGGGTGGAGCTCTGCACGTGGGGGCGGGGCTGTGTGTGGGAGGAGCTCTGCATGTGGGGGCGGGGCTGTGTGTGGGAGGAGCTCTGCACGTGGGGGTGGAGCTCTGCACGTGGGGGCGGGGCTCTGTAAGTGTGGGGCGGAGCTGTGTGTGGGAGGAGCTCTGCACGTGGGGGCGGGGCTGTGTGGGAGGAGCTCTGCACTTGTGGGCGGGGCTCACCTTCCGGAGGACCAGCTCCCCGTTCATGTGCATGGCCAAGTTTCCAAAGTGCAGGAGCATCTGGTCGGTAGCCAGCTGCTGCTCTATGACGTCGTCCCCGTAGATGGCCACGATGGCCACGCAGATGAAGAGGTGGAAGTAATCCGTCTGTGGGGTGGAGAGTGGGGCTCAGAGAGGCCCTGACCCAGCCCCGGCGCTGCTGGAGGGGGCGGCGGGGCCCCGAGCTGCCGGTGAGGCTGCCTGTGGGGTCCGTGGCCGGGGGCAAGCCCACAGCCGCCTTGGTCGTGTTTCCCCGCCTGCCAGGGCCGGTCGGTACCTGCCACGCTCAGCACCCACGGCTGTGTGACCCCCGAGCAGGGACACTGGCCGAGCGCCTCCTGGGGAGGCCTGTCTGTCTGGGGGGCCAGGAGCGCGCGGCACCTGAAGGCTCGCTGGTGAGTGGTGAGAGGCGGTGGGTGTGGACGGCTGGGTAAGAACACCCCCCGCCGCTCAGGGACACACCAGGGAGAAAGGACCTGTGGCCACGACCCGCCAGCCAGTGCCTCCTGCCTCCCCGAACGCCAGCTCCTGCCCCAGAAGGTTTGGGGCTGAGAAAGCGGGAAGGAGACCCTGAAGGAGCGAGAGCAGCAGCCCCTGCGGGTCCCCATGGAGGGGCAGCGCCGGCCCGCAGGCAGGAAGCGCTCAGTCCTGACCTTGGAGCGTCCTGCTCGCTCTCCTGTCCGGACGCGGTTCCGGGAGCAGAGGAAGGACACGGTGTCCCGGGAAGCGGGTTTAGTCTCCCGGTGCCGGCCGGAGCCCACAGTGCGGGCAGACGCTCCGGCCCACGCCCAGGCCCACGTGCCCTGGGAGGCCGCCTCGCAGCTGCTGGGCCAGGACGCGCCCCCTCCCCAGAACGGCCCGATGGCCTCGTTTGGGCGCCGAGGATCCTGCCCGGCTGTCTGACCTCTGGCCGGGGTGGGGAGACGGCAGAAGGTTCCAGGAAGGTGGGCGTCCCCCTCCCGGGAGGCCGGTGGGGAGGAAAGGGTGCCACGCGCCCTGAATGGGCGGCCGGCAGCACAGCACTAATTCCAGTTCCCAGGACACAGCCCCGAAGGCGAACCAGTCGCAAGTGGCTAGAACCAGCCCGTCAAAGGGAAAGGGCCCTGGGGGGCTCCAAGGTCACCCGCTCGATTCCCAGTCTGGGCACATACCCGGGTTTTGCGTCCAATCCCCAGTCGGCATGCGCAGGAGGCACCGGATCGATGTTTCTCTCTAACACTCCTTCTCCCTCCCTCTCTCTCTCAAATCATTAAAAACATATTTTTTTAAAAATTACAGACACCCCACCCCAAGCTCACTACTGATGAGTCAGCGTACCCCCACTGTCCTCACCCCCCCCCTCCGTAACTTGACCAAGGAGAGGAGCCAAGTGGGGCGAGGCTGAGCTGGAAGCTTGAAAATGCTGGGAGCTGGATCTGTGGAGGTGGAGGCCAGACAGACGTCCGCACGGCGTCCCCGGGGATTCTGACCAGGTGGCAGGAACAGAGTCGCGGGAGAAACGCCCCGCCGGGCGGTGCCCAGGCATCACCAGCAGCATCGGACGGACGCGATGCCCGAGGGTGGCCATGTGCCCGCTGGAGCGAGGCCGTGAGCCTCGAAAGCAGACTCGGTCACAGGGGCGTGCTCAGAGCTCGGACGTCCATGCCAGCGCTTGTCCCCACGAGCGGCATTTCCCCGATCACACGGGGTCGGTGGGTGCTCCGTCCACCTGCTCGGTCTGTGGAATTGAGGTTGCTTGGCTGCCCCGTGAGAGGGTCTTGCTAAGGGTCCTGGCGGCCTCCCGAGGCGTCCATCCTGGTTTCTTAAAGGCTGGTGGGTTCACAGACTCGCCTGTCCTTCCGCATCGCCAGCTGTCGCGCACGCGGTGTTAGAGCCCTGTGACAGGCCCGCACCCGGGAGACGCTGATCACGGTGGACGGCAGGTGGAAATCGACGTGATCGGGAGGGGACGGCGGGCTGGGCCTGCGCTCCCGGGGGAGGCGGGGTCTCGGCCTGCGCACTGAGCCACCCCGAGGGGAGGAGGTGGGCGGGCACTGGCTCCTCGTGTGGGTCCACGGTGTCCTGGGCCCTGCCTGGCCCTGGAAATGTCCTTCACACTGACGGGTTGTGACAGGGGCAGCTCAGCCCCGGAAGGGGGCAGTGAGCGCTTCAGCCGGCAATTTCCATCGATTTCAGTTCCTTGGGAGGCGAAGTGCGGGTTGGAGCCGGCCACGTGGGACGGAGGCGGGCGGTGTGAGGCGCTGACCTGGGCTAGCGGGTGGCCAGGGCCCCGGAGGAGGGGCCCCCGAGGAGATGCGTGGTTAAGCCGCACCCTGGCCTCCTGGAAGGCGGGGTACAGGGCGGGGACTGTGGCTCCGGGATGTGGTCCTGCCCGCCCCCCCCGCCCGCTCACCTGGTAGTGGGCCCAGCAGGCCTCCCAGATGCGCAGCGCCTCGGCCTCGGGGAACTCGCGCTTGAAGCACAGCAGCAGCCAGCGGTGGCAGAAGAGCAGCTGCAGCCCGTCCTCGCCCAGCGACGCCAGGTGCTGGTAGAAGCGCAGGTGCGTCAGCCGCAGCAGCTCCCGCAGGTACAGCTGTGAGGCAGCTCGGTCAGCCCGGCCGGCCCTTCCCCGGCCGCCCACCCGGGACAGACGGCCACCCACCCGGGACAGACGGCCACCCTCCAGGGACAGACGGCCGCCCACCCGGGACAGACGGCCACCCACCCGGGACAGACGGCCGCCCTCCAGGGACAGACGGCCACCCACCCGGGACAGACGGCCACCCACCCGGGACAGACGGCCACCCTCCAGGGACAGACGGCCACCCACCCGGGACAGACGGCCACCCTCCATGGACAGACGGCCACCCACCCGGGACAGACGGCCACCCTCCAGGGACAGACGGCCACCCACCCGGGACAGACGGCCACCCTCCAGGGACAGACGGCCACCCACCCGGGACAGACGGCCACCCTCCAGGGACAGACGGCCACCCACCCGGGACAGACGGCCACCCTCCAGGGACAGACGGCCACCCACCCGGGACAGACGGCCACCCTCCAGGGACAGACGGCCACCCACCCGGGACAGACGGCCACCCTCCAGGGACAGACGGCCACCCACCCGGGACAGACGGCCACCCTCCAGGGACAGACGGCCACCCACCCGGCACAGACGGCCACCCACCCGGGACAGACGGCCACCCACCCGGGACAGACGGCCACCCTCCAGGGACAGACGGCCACCCACCCGGCACAGACGGCCACCCACCCGGGACAGACGGCCCCCCACCCAGGACAGACGGCCACCCACCCGGGAAAGACGGCCACCCACCCGGGACAGGCGTGCGATGAGGCGCCCTGTGCTTTGTGTCGGCACCTGCTGGGCCGACCCCGGGCTGGGCCCGTTTCTTGCGTATCTGAGGCCGTTCGGAGCCTGGGGTAAGGCCAGGGCAGGTGGATGTGGTGCCCTGCGGTGGGCGGACGGGAGGCCAAGGGCAGCTCGGTGCCGGCCTCAGCCGCCACGTGGGAGCAGCTCTGACACCCCCTCCTTCCTGGGACCCCAGGTCCAATCGCCTCCCACTTAGATCTCGAAGCCCCACCATTGTCTGGAGCTGACAGAACCGGAGAGGGCGGCTCCGAACCCGGACGCTCAATTCCGACCTTAAGGTCCCACCCGGTGACCCGAGGCAGGAGCCTGGCTATTTGCGGCCGCGCCCACCTCGCCGCTGCCTCCCCAGCAGCGAACGCTTCGCGGGGCCGGGCTTCAGAGCGTCAGACCCGGTCACGGCCTCCCCAGGTGCCGTGGAAACCTGACATCACGTGGAGGTGGGAGCGGAGCGGCCGGTGGGATCACAGGCCCGGGATCAGCGCGGGTGGGGGCGGGAGGGGGGGCGGGGGCCCACTGGCTCACGGCCCTTCCCACACAAGCAGCCCTTTGTTCCGGCTCGAGCAGGACCGGCCCATGGCCCTGCAGCGCTGATTCCCCACCAGCCGCTCTCTCCATCCCGTGGCCGCAGCAGCGGGGCCAAGCCCACCCTGTGGCTGCCCCTCCCTCGAGCACGCCCCCTGCCCTCTGCCAGGTGCCCCTCACCGCCCAGTTCACACCTCCCTGCTCGGCGGCCTCTCCTCAGCCCTCTGCCGTCCTAACGGTGACTCTAAGGGCGTGCCCTTGGCCGTGGCGTTGGAGGCCTCTCTGCACACGACACGTGCGGCCCCACGTGACTGGGCCACGCAGGGTCACTGCCCGGAACACGCGGGTCAGCCAGTCTTGGCAGCGCCTGGGCCCGGCCCCTGCACGGTGCAGGCAGCCTGCTCCCCCAGCCTTCCTGCCGTCTGTAGCCCCTCCCTCAGCCCCTCCCCAGCACCCTGCACCCTCCCCTCTGTCACCTCTGGGGAGTCGAGAGCACATCCCAACCCCACACCGGGCAGGTGCTTGGAACCCCCAGGTGCCTCGGCCAGCCTCGCCCGCCCGCCCGCCCGCCCCCCCTCCCACTGCATGGAGCGCTGCCTGGTGTGTGCAGAGCTGGGAGGGAGGCGTGCTGTGCTGGCTGGGCCCTGCAGGGAAGGCCTAATGCCTTTTGGGGGGCGGTCACCCCTGCCCAGTGGGCCTCAGGGCGGCTTCAGAAGCCCCCTCCCTGTCCCCATGCAGGAGCCCTGGCTGTGCTGGACCCCGGCAGGGAGCAGCCCGGATGCACCTGAGGACCCGCTTTCTAAAGCTCAAGGCCGGGCGTGGTGGGCCCTTCCTCACTCCGTGGGAGAGGGGCTGGGACACTGTGCAGGAGGTGAGGCCGGCAGGGGAGGCTCTGCGCAGCCCCGCCTCTCACCTGCGGGTGGGGGCGGCGGGGAGCTGCATCCGGGGGCCTGGGAGCAGCCTGTGCCCGTCCCCAGAGGCCCCGGCCAAGTCCCCTCGACCCCACCGGCAAGGCCCCACCCTGGCTTTTCCGCGGACCCCGGCGGCCATGGCCTCACCAGCTGCTTCTCCATGTCCTCGTCCCGCGGGGAGCTGACGAAGATGGTGTTCTGCATGAGGCCCACGAAGCACCAGAAGGTGTCCGACTCGTCCAGGACCTCGGCCAGGAGGGGCGCCACCAGGTCCGACATGCCCTGCGAGTAGCCGATGGCCGGGTTGTACACCGCGTAGTTCAACAGGATCCTCCTGGCAACGTGGCCCAGAGGCAGGGCGGTCAGGAGATGCCCACGACACACGCACCCATGCCGTCCTAACAGCGGCGTGTCGTCCGGGCCCGCAGAACCCAGGCTGGAGACCCCGGCTGCCCGAACCCCTGACCCTCGCCTCAATCCCAAGGGAAGGCGGGCAGCCTGGGGACCGTCTCCAGTGCCGTGGGAAAGGGAATGGCCTGCAATTAGCCACTCACTGGGCCTCGAGAGTGAGGCCAGGAAGAACGCGGGGCTGATTTCTTTAATGGCCGCCGGCCTGTGAATAAGGGTGGCTCAGCAGGGACATCTGTACGGGCTGCTAATTGTGTGCAATTGTGTGCCAGGCAGCAGCGGAATGTTCAAGATGCCCGCCCAAGCTCAGTGTGGCTTTACACAGAGCACCAGCCATCGGGAGCCACTCGGGAAGGCTCAGCCACAGTGTGTGAGCCAAGCAAGGCCCAGCAAGGCCTGGGTGGATGTCCAGGGCATGGCGGCTTCGCTGGCACCCTCAGGAGGGGCCTCTGGGCTTCCCTGGGACACTGTGACCACAGAGGCTGAGAGAAGTGGCTAAAATAGCTAATGGCCCACCCGGCCGGTGTGGCTCAGTGGTTGAGCATCGACCTAGGAACCAGGAGGTCACGGTTCGATTCCTGGTCAGGGCACATGCCCGGGTTGTGGGCTCCATCCCCAATGTGGGGTGTGCAGGAGGCAGCCGATCCGTGATTCTCTCTCATCATTGATGTTTCTGTCTCTCTCACCCTCTCCCTTCCTCTCTGAACAATAAAAATATATTTAAAAAAAAAATAGCTAATGACCCTCTGCTTCTGGGGTGACTGTATGAACCCCCCGAGCTGTGGCTGCTTGCCCACACCCTGAGGGCCCCGAGGCCGGAGGGGGCACCTCATGCTCTCCACGTTGGGATTGCCTTCGCCGCAGAAGAACTGGCTGCTGCGATCTGTCCGCACCACATCCTTGTCCACCGTGAACTGCACGTTTCGCCAAAACGCCCGGTGCTCCTCGGGGGTCATGGAGAGCCTGGCACAGGGAGGGCCCGGGGTCAGCGAGGGGCGTCTGCAGCATGAACTCGGCCTCGGGGAGGAGAGCTGGCCGCAGCCCCGGGGTTAACCAGGCCACTCGGACCTCAGCCCCCTGCGGCCACCCCAGCGTCCAGGTAAGTCTGTTGACAAGAATCCTGCCCGGCCGGCGTGGCTCAGTGTTGAGCATCGACCTAGGAACCTGGAGGTCAGGGTTCCATTCCCTGTCTGGGCACATGCCCGGGTTGTGGGCCCCATCCCCAGTGTGGGGCGTGCAGGAGGCAGCTGATCCATGATTCTCTCTCATTATGCATGTTTCCCTCTCTCCCTTCCTCTCTGAAATCAATAAAAAATTAAATTAATTTTAAAAAAAAGAATTCTGAAACTCTGACACGTGAGCTGAAGGGGCCTGGGGTCATGAGGCACTCGGGGTCGGGAGATCACCCCACCCGCGCAGACTGCAGCCCACAGGCCTCTGCAGTCCCCCCCCTCCCCCCGACCCCCAACCCCCACACCTACCCCCCCATCCCCGGGGTGGGTACCTTCTCCGCTCAATCTCCGCGTACTCCTTGCGCTTCTGCGCCCGCAGCGCCTCCCTCTCCTCCGACGTGGACTCGGGGCTGTAGTAGCGCAGCAGGAAGGGCCACACCTCCCCGCGGATGGACACGTCGATGCCGCCGAAGAAGATGGCCTGCGGGAGGCGGCGGCGTTGGGGCAGGTCCCCGTGGGTTCGCGTGTTGGTGGCCTGGCTGCCTCTCCTGACAACTGATGCCCGGATCCAGGGGCCGCGATTTGCACTTGTTTGGACGGGAAAGTGCGGGCCCTCCATTCCCAGGCGGCCGAGCCAGGCTCATTTCAATGTCAATGGCCCCCCGGGGTGGCGCTCCGAGGACCGTGTGGTTCTCATGTCGCGGCCTAATCCCCAGTTTGGACGTGCAGCGCCTCATCACAGGCTCCTCCAGGGGGGGACGGAGACCCCCAAGCCTCAGGGAAGCGGCTTTGATTGCTAACTGGGCGCGCTCCCGCTCTGCAAGCCAGGGCACCGGACCCCGCCCCCACCCGGGAGGTCCCGCCCACTCAGACCCCGCCCCCAGGGTGGCCCCGCCTCCGCCGCGGCGGCCCCGCCCCTCACCTTGCGCAGCTTGTACTCCTCCTCCACCTGGCCCCGCTCGTTCAGGTGCCGCAGCCAGGCGGCCCCGCCCACCCAGACCCCGCCCCCAGGCTGGCCCCCGCCCTCGCCGCGGTGGCCCCGCCCACTCAGGTCCCGCCCACCCAGGCCCCGCCCCCAGCCCGGCCCCGCCCCGCCCCCCGCCGCGGCGGCCCCGCCCCTCACCTTGCGCAGCTTGTACTCCTCCTCCACCTGGCCCTGCTCGTTCAGGTGCGGCAGCCAGGCGGCCCCGCCCACCCAGACCCCGCCCCCGCCTGGCCCCGCCCCCCGCCCCGCCCCCCGCCCCTCACCTTGCGCAGCTTGTACTCCTCCTCCACCTGGCCCCGCTCGTTCAGGTGCCGCAGCCAGGCGGCCACGTCCAGCCTTCGGTACGTGCTCTCCTCGGGGTGCGTCTCGGAGGAGGGCAGTTTGGGGCGTCGGATGGAGAACTTCATGCACGTCTTCTCGTCGGCCACCTGCTGGACAGGAGGCGAGCGACTGTCCCACCCGGGCCGAAGCCAGCGGTGCTCCGGGGGGCGGCCCCTCTCCCCTGCACATACACCCCTGGGTGGCAACTGTAACCCAACGCGATCAAATGAAAACAGCCTCATCGCCCCTGCTTCCCGGGCCTGGGCTCCCTCCCACCCACAGCCTGCTCCCCCCCCCCGCCCGCCCTCCGCCCCCCACTCTCCCTCCCACCCACAGCCTGCTCCCCCTGCCCTCCGCCCCCCACTCTCCCTCCCACCCACAGCCTGCCCCCCCCCCCGCCCTCAGCCCCCCACTCTCCCTCCCACCCACCCGGGTCCCGCCCCCCACTCTCCCTCCCATCCACGGCCTGCCCCCCCACCCCCCACTCTCCCTCCCACCCCAGCAGCAAAATGGAATCAATGCCTCGTTGGGCCCAGCTCGCCCGCCTCGGCCGGAAGGGCCTGCAATAAATTACATGTGATTGGCCACATACAAAGGGAGCGCTGTTCGGGGAGCCTGCCTGTCAGGTCGTCTCCACAGGCAGTCATGATCCAGGGCGAAACTGCCGCTGACATTTAATTCAGAAATCAAAGGTTGTTCGATGTGGGGGGGGGGGGGGTTGGCTGTCCCAGGGAAGCCAGCGGGAGGCTCAGGCTCGGGGGAGGGAGGGGCCTAAAGGCAGCCGTTTCTAATAAGCACGTACAGCTCCTCAAACAGGTCATTACAGAGCGCTATTACATGTGTGTGTGGATGGAGCAAAATATGGCAGGAGCCTTGTCAAAACATGACTTCTAGTGAGAGACTGGCATTTCGAGGAGCCCTGGGCACTCGTTTCAAACCCAGAGTTACTGCCCAATCAGCCCTGAGAACAGCCCACAAGGCCAGTCAGCCACGGTCACAGCCCATGAGGCCATGGTCAGCCACGGTCACAGCCCATGAGGCCATGGTCAGCCACGGTCACAGCCCACGAGGCCATGGCCAGCCACGGTCACAGCCCACGAGGCCACGCAGGAGGAGATGCGTGGAGCCCTGGGCCCCCGCCGCCTACCTGGCCGTGGAGGCGGGTCCCGGCGCAGCTCTCCCATTGCTGGAGCGCGCTCGCCAGCTTGTCCAGGCCGCCGTGGTGGAAATGGAGGACCTTGTACTGGCTCTCGCGGCTGGCGACGACCAGCTGGCCGCTGGTGCAGGCCTCGTCACTGAGCGGGGGGAGGGAGAGGGATGGATGTGTAAACACGGGGGTGATTCCCAAGGACAATCAGAGGCCACGGTGGCTGACCCTGGGGCAGGAGACAGAAGTCCCTGCAGAGCTTGGCTGCTGGCCCAGAGGGGGGCAGAGGGCGCCCAGCAGAAGCTCCCCCCCCCCCTTTGCCAAAGACACGAAAGAGCTGGCTCCCTCTCAGGAGGCAGGGACTAGGCCTGGTCTCGTCTGCTCCGGAGACCTGCCCGAGAGGCCTCTGTCCCCTCCCTCGCCGCCAGGCAGGAGGGTCCCTTCCCTCGGAGGGGGGGCGGCAGGTGCTGGTAGTGGATCAGATTCAGACCAGGTGGGCGGCAGCGAGAGCCTCCTCCGTGGGCCCCTCCAGCAGGCGCGGGGCACGCTGGGAGACCCCCTCCCCCGACCCAGCTACCCCCGGGAAATCGCCACCACCCATCAGGCCGCTTCCATAAAAGGCTGGGATGTGGCTCTGGGTCTGGGGACCCCCTCGGGGGACAGGCCTGCTGCCTTTTAAAAAATATATATATTTTTTTATTGATTTCAGAAAAGGAGAGAGAAACATCAATGATGACAGAGAATCATGGATCAGCTGCCTCCTGCACGCCCCACACTGGGGATCAAGCCCACAACCGGGGCCTGTGCCCTGAGCGGGCATCGAACCGTGACCTCCTGGTTCATAGGTCAACGCTCAACCACTGAGCCACCCGGCCGGGCTCAGCTTCGGCTTCTAAAGTGCTGGTCTTTGGTTGGTGCCACCTTGTGGCTGGGCCGCCTGCCTGTCAGGAGGGCTCGATGTGGCCACTGGGCAGGATGCTACCAGGGATGGGCCACCCGTCACCAAAGAAAGAGCACCCCCTCCAGAAAGCCCACCCATCCCAGGAGCTGCTGGGCGGTGACAGCCGCCTGAGCCACCCGTTGGGCTTGTCCCTCCCCACCCCCCTCAGCCGGCCACCACCCCCCGAAGGCGAAGGCGGACGAATGAGTGTGGGAGCCACCCCGACCCACTTCCTGGGGGGCGGCCATGGCGGGTCCCACTGCTGGCGACATCAGTGCCCCAGGGGCTCCGCGCACAGGGCGCTGCCCCGAGCCGTGCTCACCTGAAGAAGAGGCGCAGGGAGCGCATGTGTCCCAGGTCCACACGGAACACCCCGCAGATCTGCTCCAGGGCCCGCGCCCGCTGCGGCTCGTCCCAGCGCGGGGTCTGCAGGAGGCCGTCGCTGTCGGGGAAGCGCAGGGGGGCGTCCACGCTGGAGGGGGAGCTGGGGAGCAGGGCATGGGATGGTCACGCGTCTCTCTATCCGTGTGGCCTCGGCGAAGGACAGGGAGGGCGCGGGGGACCATTTAAACCTGCTCCCCGGCTTAGACACTCACACAGGCCAAACACACGTGCGAACAGCAGGCTCTCACACACCCATGGACGAATGAGGGAATCATCACAAGTCACGCGCAATGACATCTACATGTGGACGGGAAAGCATTTTCGTGATCAAATTCCGTTCCACTTCAGACCGACCGATGCGGTTGCATTGACAAGCCCTGGCTGTGTGGCCTCAGGGAAGTTACCACGCCTCTCTGAGCCTCTGCCTTCTCATTCCCAAAGTGAGGATGACGACAGGACTGTGCGTAGATTAACGGCCCGAGCTGGGCGCCCAGGTCCTGCGGGCGGTTTCCGGACCATTCTGGACAGCATGGGCTTCCGTTAGGGTCCAGACTGGCTCCCTCTCTTCCTGAACAAATATCGGTCCAGTTAGGAAACATGTGGGTTGTTACTGTTATTGATACTAACCGGGTTAACCACTTCTCGGGGCTGTTCTCAGCCGCACGATAACCCTATGAAATGAGCAGCGTCAGGACCCCCACTGCACAGAAGAGGAACCACGGCCCAGAGAGGCTGAGTAACCTTCCTGAGGCCACACAGCAGGCGGGGGGGGGGTGGGGGGGGGGGGCTGGGATGTGAACCCAGCTTTGCAGCCCGTGTCCTCACCAGCATAGTTTCCTGCTTCTAAGCTGCAAGCGCAGCAGCACAACCCACTGATTCTGCTTTCAAAGAGGTTCATGAATGCGTTGAGAACCCCGGGCGGAGAACGCTCTACCGCGTGGTTCAGCCACACCGCGGGTGAGAGGCGGTCTCGTGGGATTAACACGCAATCAGAGAAGAGGCTGCGTGGGCTGTGGACCGGCCCAGGCTCCGGACAAGGCCCCGCTGTGACCCAGCATCCCGCTTTCCGCCTCAGCCAGAACATCACGGTCAGGTGACCAATCTGTGCACCCCCTCCTCAGCTGGCACCCCTTCTCAGTAGGCACCCCCTCCTCAGCCGGGCACCCCTCCTCAGCTGGCACCCCCTCCTCAGTAGGCACCCCCTCCTCAGCCGGGCACCCCTCCTCAGCTGGCACCCCCCTCCTCAGTAGGCACCCCCTCCTCAGCCGGGCACCCCTCCTCAGCTGGCACCCCCTCCTCAGTAGGCAACCCCCTCCTCAGCCGGGCACTCCTCCTCAGCCGGGCACCCCTCCTCAGCCGGCTCCCCCTCCTCAGCCAGCACCCCCTCCTCAGCCGGGCACCCTGGCTGAGGCCACAGCGCCTCTGGATTGTCTGCCCTCCGTCCGTCCGTCCTGGCACCTGCTGTGGAGGAAGCAGCCTCGGGTGGAAGCGGGCAGCCGGGTGGGAGGCGGCCGGTTGGCTGCCCGCTGTCGCCACGCAGCAGGCTCACCCCCAAAAGGCTGAGGGAGCCCGTCTCCCCACGGGGACCCTGACCGAGCTGCACGGTGAGACGATTTTTGCAAAACACGGCAGGTTGCGGGGCTGCAGACAGCCCCCGCCGGGCACCTCATGCGGCGTCCTAGCCGCTCCCTGAGCTCAAGCGAGGCCACCACCGCCCCGGGAGCCCCGCTCTGCCCACTTCCCCACAGGCCCACCCTGGGCTCCCGCCCAACCCAGCCGGACAGGGGCCACCAAAGGGGCATTATCTCCAGCCCTTCCCACCCCCAGCACCCAGCACCCAGCACCCAGCACCCACCACCCAGCACCCACCACCCACCACCCACCACCCAGCACCCACCTCCCAGCACCCCCCTCCAAACCTGCCCGCCCACCCCACAGGCAGGCCAGGCTTCCAGAACCCAGGTAAAGGCCGAGACGCGGGCAGTGGGTGGAGCCCCTGCCAGGCTGCTGTGGCCGGAGGACTGGGCCCCGGTGGGGAAGGAGCCGGAAGGCCCCCCACACCTCCCGCAGCAGAAGCCGGCGAAGCCCTTCGCAGCTCCTCAGGGGGAGATCATCCGCGTGACTTCACTGATCGGAGCATTAATTCGAGACACTGCGCTGGGGCCTGCGGCAGCGGCTCCGGGTGCGCCCTGGGCCCTCGGGGCCTGTCCTCGCAGGTGACTGCAGGCGGCGGGTCGGCCAGGCGACGTGTGTCCCCTGGAGACCGGTGCCCAGCGTTCGGGACCATGTCCCCGCAGCTCTGCAGGCCCAGCTCCCGGCACAGGCGGCACAGCGCGCGCTGGGATGAACATGGGGATGTCGGGGGAAAATCGTAAGGACGTAAAAACCTCAGGAAAATGGAAATATAGGCAGCTTCAATGTTTAATGTTTTCCCACACGCGGAGCCATTTGGTTTTGGAAATACTCGTGTGTGCTGCATATAATTGGGTTGTTCCTACAATTATTGCGTGTGGCGCATTGAAGGGAAAGGGATGGTTTATGTAGGCGATAAATCCCGGTGGCCGAGGTAGATGTTTTGCAGCTAAAGCGAGGAGATGCTACACTGAGAGAGGTGGCGTTTGTCAGCTTCTGTCCTTTTCTGAGGATCATCAGGGTGCAAGCCGAGGCGAAAGGAAGCGCCCCACGGCGCGGAGCAGGCGCGCCCTCTCCTAGGAACCGAGCGGGAGGCCAGCCGCGGCCTCAGTCCTCCCAACGCACCCTGCAGAGCGCTGCCCGGCTGTCCACCGCATGTGGGCGGGCCCTGCCAGTTGCCTTGGCTACGATGCTGCGGTGGGAGACAATCCGGGAGTCCCTGGCCTCAGGAAGCCTGGAGTCAAGAGGCCACGAGGACAGAGGCCCAGCTGCCGGTCAGCACCAGAGCCCCCAAAGCCTGGACAGGGGCCATCTCAGACCCTGCACCCCCCCCCCCCCTCCCCGTCCCGGATGGCCACAGGAGCCTGAGGGAGCCAGATGAATAGCCTGACCCAGCCCAGCTGTCCAGGAGGACCGTGAGTAAACAAGAGGCTGTGGGTTTCCATGGCAACATTAGGAGCCGTTTGTTACACAGCAACAGGCACATCCTGACACATACAGGAAGCCGTCAGCTTCCAGAAAAAGCTGGAGGGGGGAAGACACCTCCGAAAGAGCTCAGTTGTGCTTCTCAAGGTCAAAGAGACCTTGAGGCCAGACGTTAACATTTTCAAATAAAACCAAACTTACACATTAGTTCTGTGTCTCCTCATCCTGAGACCTGAGTCCGCTGAACAATTAATTCATGCAAATGACTCCCCCCGCCCCCCGCCCCCCAGGGGCTGGCCAGGGCTTACGCAGACTTCTGCCCAGAGGCGGGGTGCTGCGGGGAGGTGTGGGGGGTGGGGGGGGCTCCTTTGCCACCAGGGACCAGTCCTCCGGCCACAGCAGCCGAGCTGGGGTTTCTCCGACCAGGATCTGGATCTGGAGCCCGGCCTGCCCCACGGGGCGTGCAGCCCTGGCGTCGGGAAGGGCGTGCGGGATGTGGAGGGTGGGGGTGGGGTGGGGGAGAGGGGCTGGGGACATGCCCCCCTTGGAGGGGCCCCGTAACTGCCAGAACTTGGCAGCAACAGGACGGCCTTCAGCGGGTGATGGGTCAGCAACCCGCACGTGCAGACAGCAGACACTCCGCGCCAAAAAGAAAAGCGCCGTCAGACCACGAGAGGACGCGGGAGAAACGGAAACGCACGTGACGGAGGGAGAAGCCGGCGAGAAGCCTGCGGGCTGTGACCCAGTGCGTGACGGCTGGAAAAGGCAGGTTACGGGGGGAGGGGGAGTGGGGGAGGGCGGGCAGTAGGTCCGCGCCCGGGGGTGGAGTGGGGGGGGGGGGGGCAGAGGACTTCTCCGCGTGAAACTCTCGGGGGTACTACACGGGGATCCAGGCCGTTCTACGGTTGTCCCATGGACTGAGCAGCGCCAGAGCGACCCTAACGCCACCTGCGGGCTCCGGTGACGGTGACGTGTCCACGCAGGTTCATTCACTGGCGGGGACGGGGGGGGGGGGGGGGAGGGCAGGGGGCGGTGCAGGTGCGGGGAGGGCTGCATGGGAACGCTCTGCACCTCCTGCTCAATTGTGCTGCGAACCCCAAACTGCTCTACAACATAAAATCTCTCAGAAAAGCAAAAATGAAGAGTATGTGACACAGACGGAGACTAAACACAAATAACCAGTAAAGCGCTCATGCCCAGAGGAATGAAATCACGGAAACGAGGCAGACGCCACGCTGGGGAGCCCGTGGGATGGGCAGCGGGTTTAAGTGATGAAGTCTCGGTGGGTGAGGGTCCTGCCCGCTGAGGGGACCCAGTCCGGCCAGATTCCTCGGATCGGCCGTTTGGAAACAGGACGCCAAAGGCTTAGGTGTTCGCACACTCGGTGTTCGTCCTCAGGAAGTAACCAGAGGCGCCCGTGACAAAGACACGCAGGAATCGGCGAAGAAAAAGCCCCGACACAAATCCAACTCATCCGTGACCAGGACTGTCAGCACAGGAGGAAGGAGGGCGCCTCCTGCAGCCGCCGCAGGCAGCCCCAGGCCTCCTGAGGTGAGCACCCCATCCGCGGGTGGGAGAGATGGGGCTCCCCTGGTCAGGACAAGGCGAGGATGGCTGCTTCCCCGAGTCCGCTCCGAGGGAGGCAAGAAAAGAAGAAGTAAACTGTTCCTCCGTGAGGACAATATCAAGGAAAATCCCACGGAATTTATAAGACAGATTAGAACTAATCCGTGAGCCTGGCCGGCGTGGCTCAGCCACTGAGCGTCAACCTATGGGCCAGGAGGTCACGGTTTGATTCCCGGCCAGGGCTCAGGCCCGGGTTGCGGACTCGGTGGGGCGGATTCTCTCTCATCACTGATGTTTCTCTCTCTCTCCCTCTCCCTTCCTCTCTGAGATCAATGACAATATATATTTTTTAAAAGAACTAATACATGAGCCCTGACCGGTTTGGCTCAGTGGATGGAGCATCGACCTGCAGACTCAAGGGTCCCACGTTCGAATCCGGCAAGGGCATGTACCTTGGTTACGGGCACATCCCCAGTGGGGGGTGTGCGGGAGGCAGCTGATGGATGTTTCTCTCTCATCGATGTTTCTGACTCTCTATCCCTCTTCCTTCCTCTCTGTAAAAAATCAATAAAATATATTTTAAAAATGAAAAAAGAAGAACTAATACATGAATTTAGCAAGATTGCAGGGTAAAAGGTCAATGTACAAAAATTAATTGTATTTTTAAAGACTAGCAACAGACACATTGAGAAGTATAATATATTTAAAAAATTCCATTATAGCAGGAAGAGAACCCTACATATAATCCTTAGAAATAAATCTAACATAGGACATTCAAGACCTTTATGCTATGAAACACGACACCTTGTTGAGAGAAATGAAAGAAAACTGAAATAAACGGAGGTATACCATGTCCATGGATTCCAACAGTTGACACTGGTAAGACAGTAATCTTACCCAATGTATCTATATATTCAACACAATCCCAATAAAAAATCCAGCAGGATTTTGGGGGGATAAAAATGGACAAGTCGACTCTAAAATTCACATGGAAATGCAAAAACCTAGAATAAACAAAGCAATTCTACAAAAGGAAAAAGTTGGAGCACTTACTTGATTTTGAGACTTAATGTAAACCCACAACAACCAAGGCTGCTTGGCATGGGCGAAAGGCAGACTTCAAAATCAAAGGAACAGAACAGAGTCCAGAAACAGACAAATTTGATCAACTCATTAGTGACAAAGATACAATGGAGAAAGGATCGTTTTCCACAAATGGGGGAAGTGGGGTAGATTAACATCGACCTCTCCTCATGCCATACACAGAAAGTCACTCCAAATGGATCGCAGGCCCAGGTGTGATACCTCACACTAAAAATTCAACAAGGACGCCGAAACCGGTGTGGCTCAGTGGATAGAGCGTCGGCCTGCGGACTGAAAGGTCCCAGGTTCGATTCCGGTCAAGGGCATGTACCTGGGTTGAGGGCACATCCCCAGTAGGAGGTGTGCAGGAGGCAGCTGATCGATGTTTCTCTCTCATCGATGTTTCTAACTTTCTATCTCTCTCCCTTCCTCTCTGTATAAAATCAACAAAATATATTTAAAATAAATAAATAAATAAATAAATAAAATAAAATAAATAAAAAAAATAAAAATTCAACAAGGATCCACAAGAAAAAACCTTCATGGCTGTGGAAGAGGCCGAGGTTTCTTAGAACACGAAAAGCACAAATTATAAAAGAATGCATTTATCAAGTGGAAGAAAGAAAAACCCTTGTACGCAAAACACAGCATAAAGAAAAACAAAAATGCAAGCCGCAGCCCCGGAGGCAACATCCACCACACACACACACCCAAGAAAGGACCCGGGCCCAGGAGTCGTCTGAGGAATCTTAAAACTCAGCGGCATCATTAGCGAGTCCTCAGCTGTGACGCCTGAAGCATAGCCCATAAAGGGGAAACGCCTGGTAAGCTGACTTCATCAGAACGCAGAGCCTCTGCTCTCTGAAGACACTGTTAAGGACACAGAGAGACAAGCCACGGCTGGGAAAAGTGTCTGCAGAGCACAGGTCCGGTGAAGAACCTGGACCCGGAACATAGCAGCCTCAAGACTCGGCGACAAGAAAACAAGCAACACAATGGAAGAAACTGGCCCACTGTGAACAGGTGCTTCTTCAGAGAAGGCGGCCAGTGAGCACAGGACACCATCCTTCCGGAGAGAAACGCCAGTGAAGCGCCGTGTGACACAGAGGAACGGCGTGGCCCGCTGCACGCCGGGCAGAACGACTAAGAAACCAGCACATGGACAGTGCGGGGCGCTGGCGGGTGCGGGGCGACCGGAATCCCACGCGTGCCGGTGGGGGTGCCAGGTGAACATCGAATGCAAAATGGAATGTGGGAAACAGTCTGGCAGCGTCTCAGGTCAAACATCCCACTCCCGGGCGTTTACCCAGGAGACCTGGGAAGCGTTCACACAGCAGCTGCGTGGACGTTCCGGCAGCTGCATTCGCCATCCCAAAACCAGGAGTGAACGCGCATCTCTCCACTGGCGAACGGAGACCCAAACAGCAGCTCCTCTGTACAGCGGACCTCGACTCAGCGATACAAAGTAGCGAGCAGCGGATACAAAGTAGCGGGTCTCAGATACAAAGTAGCAAACAGCGGATACAAAGTAGCGGGTCTCAGATACAAAGTAGCAAGCAGTGGATGTAGAGTAGCTAGCAGTGGATACAAAGTAGCAAGTCTCAGATACAAAGTAGCGAGCAGCAGATACAAAGTAGCGGGTCTCGGATACAAACAGCAAAGGTGGAACTCAAGTGCATGGTGTTAAGTGAAAGAAGCTGGACCCAAAGGCTGCATGAGAGATTACTCAGCATCCCTGACGAAGATCCAGCGGAGAAAGGGTCGTTCTCTGCAGATGGCGTTAGGGCAGCTGGATATCAGTGTGTGTGTTTGTGGGGAGGGCGGGGGGGCGGGGGGGGATGGTGATTAACATCCACCATTTGCACTGCAGGGGAAAGTGCAAACGCAAACCACAGCGAGCCGCTCCTGCACGCCTGTTGGGAGGCTAACCTCCAAGACTGACCCCGCCCGGGCCGACGAGGACAGCGGGGAGCTGGAACTCCCGCCCCGGCTGCTGGGAATGGACGGAGTGAAACACCCACCCACCCACGGCCTGGTCATGCCACCCCCAGGATGTATCGAGAGCAGTAACAGCACAGGTCCAGGTGCAGGAATTCTGCAAACAGTCCGCGGCGGCTTCATGTGTGAGAGCCGAGACCTGCGCAGCCCAGCAGGCGAGCGGATGACCCAGCCGTGTGGACACCCGCAGTGCAGTAGGACTCGGCGCGAAAAATGAACGAACTGGGGGTACAGGCCGCGGCGTGAAAAGCACTATGCTGAGTAAAGAAGCTAGACAAAAAAACCCCAAAACCACAAAACCTCTACTGCACGATTCGTTTATATAAAATCCCAGGAAAGGCAAACGAGTCTACAGTAACAGGCAGGTAAGTCGTTTGGGGGCAGGGCCGGAGGGAGGGCGCCTTACAGAGGCCACGAGGAGCCTTGTGATGGGGAAGTTCATGACCTCGACGGTGGGGATGGCTTCAGTGCTGCAGACGTGTCAAAACTCAGCAAACCGGGCATTTAAATACATACAGTTTATTGTACCTTAATTATACCTCAATGACGTTGCAAAAAAACCCCAAACACCAGCATTCAACTCAGTATGATTACCAGGTTTCTAACAATAGGGGAATATTTTCATATATTGTGATACATTTTATAGACGTATTTATTGACTAAAGGAAATTCTCACACTGTTATATTGAAAGAAGGAACTGGGATACAAAACTCTATGAAATATGATTTTACATCTGATGTATATTTTCCGGTACTTTATATTTACACTAGAGGCCCGGTGCACAAAATTCATGCACAGGCAGGGTCCCTAGGCCTGGCCAGCGATCAGGTCCCCCCCACCCCTCCTTCCCTCACTCACTCCCTCACCCTTGGCGCCCTGCCTCCACTGGTGGCCCGCCATGTTCCCCACCGCCCCCTGGTGGTCAGTGCACATCATACTCCCATTCCCCTGGTCGAACTCCCGAGGGGACACTTTGCATATTAGCCTTTTATATAGAGAGATTGTATACGTAGGAAACGATACCAACGTTATAATAACGAAAACGTTAGATGGCCTGTTGGTGCTTTATTTTCATCTTGTTCTTTATTTTATACGTTTTCTAAAAGGCTTAATGCATCATTCTGATCATCAGAATAACAAGCTAAACCCAACAACATAGAAAAGGGTTATGCACCACGACCAAGTGGGACTTAGGCCAGGAATGCCAAGGTGGCTCAACACACGGAGGTCAAGGTCACACGCCAGGTCAGTAAAGGCCAGAAACCACAGAACCATCTCATTAGCTGCAGAAAAAACACGCGATGACAAAAAGCCAACACCTTTTCATAATAAAAACCCTCATCAAATGACAAATAGAAAGACATACCCTCAACCTGGCAAAGGCATCGTGAAAAACCCACAGCTGGCTCACCCTCAGGGAGACACGGTCACTCTCTGTACTTTTGTTCAGGGTGGCAGGGAGGTCCTACTGGGGACAGTCAAGTCATGAACATCATGCACGTGCACGCACACACACACATACACACACACACACACGCACGCAGGTGCACACACACGCAGGTGAGTGCACGCACGTAGGTGCACACACACGCAGGTGAGTGCATGCACGTAGGTGCACACACACGCAGGTGAGTGCATGCACGTAGGTGCACGTGCACACGTACACACGCACACGATGCACACACGCACGTGCACACGTACACACGCACACAGGTGCACGCAGGCGCACGCACGCAGTGTTGGATCAATCCACTCCTGGGCTGGGTGCCGCCTGGTCCCACAGCCCCCGAGGCTGCGCTGTGCAGGGCGGGCTGGCTCGGGAAGCATCCGGGACATCAATCAACGCGGCCAGCGCCAGGCCTGCGCAGCGGCGCCCCTGCACCAGTGTGCGCGGCCTACCTTTGGGAGCCCTCGAATGGGGTGGTCGGAGCAGAGCCCCGAGGATTCTGTTATTTAGCCCCTACAGCCTGCGGTGGGCGAGCCTGGGGTGTCATCAGCCCACACGGGGGACCAGTGTGGCCTTCCCCCCAGCGCAACGCCACGGCCGCGGGTGGGGGCAGACCGGCCGAGCAGGACACAACCACAGCCCTGCCCGCCGCAGCCCTGTGGAGCCGGAGGACAGCGCCGCCCCCAGGCGCTCACCGGCCACGAGTCCCGGCCCGGAGCTCAGGGCTAACGGTGAGGCTGTCAGTCACCAGAGGAGGAGAGCGGCCGTTCCTCGGGTTTGTTACCAACACGATCAGGACAAGATGGGCAGGGAACCTCGCTCCCCGCGGCGCTGGGCGGCGAGAATGTCGGCCCGCACGATGCCCCTCCGCTGGAGCCGTTTTCCGTGTAGTTTCTGTGTGAGTCCAATGGGGCAGCACCGTCAGGTTCTCGGTAGCAGTCAGAGCGGTTTCACCTGACCCACCGCCTGCGCTCGGGCCTGCGCGTCCGGGCCAGAGTCACGGCCAGGCAGGCGGGTCTGGCTGCGGCTGCCAGGCGGGCTCCTCAGTAACGCGATTATCCGGCCCGGTTCATCCCCGGCCGGAGACGCCGCTGGCAGGAGCCATTTGTTCCCTGTCCTCCCCGAGGCATTTGCAAATGTGCTCCAGGCCGAGGGAGCGGGCGGCACCGCTAATAAATCCAGCACCAGAAGGAACAGCCCGCAGCGGAGGCCACGCCTCCCCCCGCCTCACCCCCCCTCTGCTGGCTGCTGAGCGCCCTGCCCCTGCCCCTGCCCCTGCCCCTGCCCCTGCCCGGCCCACTGGCCTTGAAATCCTCGCTGCGGAGACAGCAAGGGAGCGGGCTCCACTCCGAGAGCCCAGGCCCGAGTTCCACGCCCGCTTACAGGGATGGCACCCGGACAAGAAATCAGGACCTCGCTGCTCTCCCACTCAGGGCTGCACCCGGGAGGGTGTGTGAGCAAGAGAAAATGAGGGGCGACCAAGCTCCGCCCCGAGTGGCCCCGCAGAGCCCGCCGTGCCTGGCTTGAACCCGCTCCCGAGGCGCAGCTGAGCGAGGAACTCGGGGTCCCCAGGTCAGGCCCCACCCAGCGCCTCGCCCATCATGTGACTCTTTCAAAGCTGAAGCTGTGACCACATTGAAAACCAGCGCTGTTGCTGGCCGGTGCGGCTCAGGGGCTGAGCGTCAACCCATGAACCAGGGGGTCAGGGTTCCATTCCCGGGCGGGGCACAGGCCCGGTTGCGGGCTCCATCCCCAGTGTGGGGCGTGCAGGAGGCAGCCGGCCCATGGTTCTCTCTCCTCGTTGATGTTTCTGTCTCTCCCTCCCCCTCTCTCTGACATCAACACAAACATGTATTAAAAGGAACAAAACAAGAAAACAAACACGAGGCCGGAGGAAATGGCCCAAACGTCACAATGGCTGCGCTGGGTGCAGGGCGCAGGCCTCTTCCGTGTCCCAAAGCGTCTCCAGTGTGCGGCCGTCACGTTTAGAAAGAACGAGAGAGACAGCCCCTGACAAGCCATTCAAACCGCCAAAGGCGAGAGCCCAGACATGACACAGCGAAACCCCCCCTCTCTCAGCAACGGCCACCCCAGCAGACCCGTTCCCCCCGGGAGCCGAGACCAGCTGGTCGGTGGCCACACCTGTCCGTCTGTCCTCAGCCGGGAAGAAGACGAGGTGAGAAAGCAGGCGGAGCCCTGGCTGGTGTGGCTCAGTGGAGAGAGCATCGGCCTGTGGACTAAAGGGTCCCAGGTTCGATTCCAGCCAAGGGCACATGCCCGGTTGTGGGCTCAATCTCCCCCCCCCCCCCACCCCGCCCCAGTAGGCGGCTGCTGTGGACACTCCCATGTGGCCGCATCCCTCCGGGCACGCCTCCTGGTCACGGGCCTTCTCCACGTCTGTGTCCTTTGCTGTGTCTTCTGAGGACGCTCACTGGATTTGGGGCCACCTCCTCCAGGATGGCCTCCCCTTGATCCTCACCTTCATCCCGTCTGCAGAGACCCTTCCCAATAAGGGCCCACTCTGGGGTCCGTCGGGGGGACACATGGATTGGGGGGGCTCTGTTCAACCCAGTGCGGACCCGTGTGAAGACACATCTAACTGATTTTCAACACGAGGAAGCTGGGCAGGTGGATGGCTCCGGGGCCCCCCTTCTCAAAGGGCCGGGGGCACTGAGTCAGACGAGGGGTGCGGCCGCCGGCCAGGCCCTCTCCTACCAGCGTTTCCCACTGATCCTCCTTCGCACCCCCGTGTCCGCTGTGCTAAACGCTACTTAGTAGCTCATTAACTTCCTGCGTGAAGACCCCTCTAATTGCACGCTCCCCCCTCCGCCGGCCTCCACTCCCCGCCGCCGCTGACACCTGCCAATCAAGGCTGCAGAGGTCCCAGGGGACCCAATTAGGGGCCCCCTCCCGCCAAACCCGCGCCGGGAAGCGGGATTTCAGCGGAGAGCAAGGAGGTTACGGAGCATCACCCCCGAAAGTCTCTGCTCCCGGACGTAGCTGCTACTTTGAAAGCTCCCGCCTGGGCCCTGCTTCTATTTCAGCGGCGCCGGCAGCTGCCACCCACCCAACGGGGAGATCAGGGACGAACTCTGAGGAGCACCCGCGGGAATCAGCAGAGCCGATGCCTGTGAGCACCCCCACCCAGTGCGGGGGAGGGGGCCGTGCGTTTGGTCCCATCCCCGCACCGCAGGCCGATGCGCCCTCCAGCCGCGCCCCGTGCTCACTGGCACCTCCAGAGGCGCCGGGCACGAGCGCCCAGCCCTGCCCTCGTCCTGCACCCGGAGTCACCATTTCAGAGCGACCCGAGAAGCGCCCCCAAGGCCCGCCCTCCTCAGAAAGGCCCCCCCACCCCCACCCCGAGGGACCAGAGCCGCCGCCCCTGGCACAGCGGGAATGAAGGGGTTTAATCTTGGGACCAACGCCCTGCCCTGCGGGGCCTCCCACTCGCCAGGGAGGCCTGGGCCGGGCCTTCGGGGAGACGTCACCGTCCCGTCCCCGTCCCCGTCCCCGTGAGGGCGACAGGAAGGTCTGCTGAGCAGGAGCCCGCGCCACACCCCGTCTGAGGCCCTTCCCGGGCGGGCGCGGGGGCTGCGTTTGTCAGGACGGGAGGAGCCGGACCGAGGCCAGCTGTCCCCTCTCCCCGCGGCCCCTTCTCTGCAGCCGGGAGCAGAGCCATCTGGGGGGATCTGGTGTCCGTGGGCCCCGGCCCGGGGGTGGGTCAGGCCCCGGGTGGCCGCACCCCTGCCCGAGGCAGGAGGGAGCATCTTCAGGCCACGCCCCCCCCTCCCCGGGCAGCTCCCCGCATTGGGGGGTGGGGGGCAGGCTTCCCTGAGGATGGCTATTTTTAAATCAGAGTAAACAGCCCCGGTGACCGGTGTCCTCCTGGGAGAGCGAGGCTCCCAGCCCTGCCGGCCTCCCTCCTCCGCGGCCCTGGGCGCTGCCCCAGCCGGTTCTGCGGGCAAAGGGCGCTGCGAGGGCCGGGCGGGATGAGGGGACAGCTGGTCAGACCGGCAGGGCCGGCCCCTCCTGAGCCTTTACTCTGTGGCCCCGGGAGGGGGGGGGGGGCCGGCCGGACCCTCTGAGGGTCTTGGCTGACTCCGCGTGCGACCCGAGGGGAGCAGCGTCAGCGCAGGGACCGGCCGCCCAGCCGTCCGAGCGCGACTGAACAGAAACCAAGGAAAGCAAACACGCAGAGGAGAGGGCCCTGAGCCTTCTCTCCTGACTCATGCACCCGCGCGCGTGTGTGTGCCCGTGTGTGTGAGTGTGCCCGCGCGTGTGAGTGTGTGCCTGCGTGTGTGAGTGTGCCCGCGTGTGTGAGTGTGTGCCTGCGTGTGTGAGTGTGTGCCTGCGTGTGTGAGTGTGCACCCCGTGCACGTGAGCATGTGCCCGTGCATGTGAGTGTGCACCTGAATATGTGAGTGTGCGCCCCGAGCATGTGAGCACGTGCCCGTGCATGTGAGCGTGTGCCCGTGCATGTGAGCGTGAGCCCCGTGCATGTGAGCGTGCACCCCGTGCGTGTGAGTGTGCGCCCGTGCATGTGAGTGTGCACCCGTGCGTGTGAGCATGCACCCTGGGCATGTGAGTGTGCACCTGCATATGTGAGTGTGCGCCTGCGCATGTGAGTGTGCACATGTGCGTGTGAGTGTGCGCCCGCGTGTGTGAGCATGCACATGTGCATGCGAGTGCACACATGTTCGTACGTGTGTTGTATACATGTGTTTAGGTGTGCGTGTGAGCTTTCATGTATGTGTGTGCATATTGAGTGTGGTGTGATGTGTACTGTGTGTACTGTGATGTGTTCGTGTGCGTGCACATGTGCCTGTGCATATTGCATGTGCGCTGTGACGCATGTGCGCGTGTGCACACATGTGCACGTGTACTGTGTGACGTGTGTTCAGGGCTGTGCTCGGAGCCAGGGCCCTCCCTCGCCGCCCAGGCCCATGTTCAGTTTCGAAAGGACAAGCAGCCCCCTGGGCCCCAGCCGCAGCCGCTGGGATCGGGGAGGGCAAAGGTCCCGTTCGCCCAGAAATCACGCCTTTATTTGCTCGGAACTTTTCCCCTGACACCTCAGGGAGGCGCCGCCCCCCCCCCACCCCCCCACCCCCCACCCCCCCACCCCCCCCCACCCCCCACCCCCCACCCCCCACCCCCCCCCCCCGGCTCCTGGGCCAGGGGGCAGCTGCCCGTCTGTACGTCCTTCCCCAAGTCACACAAGGGCGCCCCCACCTGGAGACGGCGCTGGGCGGCGGGCCCTCCCTGCTTCAAACTGAAGGCTCTGCGTCAGCCCCAGCCCCGCACTCTGCTCCCGCAGGCACAGTCCCCAGGCGCAGGGGCGGGGGCGGGGGGGGGAGGGGGGCAGGGGGGAGAGGGGACAGCCCCATCCACCCAGCGGCAGAGGCCACGCCCACACAGCCACCTGTGCCCTCCCCCGGCCAGGCTGCTCCCAGGGAGTTTATTTATTTATTTAAATATTTGTAATTGATTTCAGAGAGGAAGGAAGAGGGAGCTAGAAACATCCATGATGAGAGAGAATCACTGCACGCCTCCTACTGGGGACGGAGCCCACAACCCGGGCTGCGCCCTGACCGGGAATCGGGCCGTGGCCTCCTGGTCATCGGTTGGCACTGACCGCTGAGCCACGCCGGCGGGGCTCTCCCGGTGGACTTACATGGCAGCTCAACAAGCCAATGGTAACACAGAGGGGGACCCCAAGCCACAGCTCTGGCCCAGGGAGCCCCCCGGAAGGCTGTGTGTGAGCCGTGCCCTCTCGCGGTGACCCGCCCCGCAGACCCGCGGCCCCTGGCTGTCGGTGGATCCCTCGCAAAATCACAGCCTCGCCTGACGAGCCCGAGCAGTCTGCCCTGACCTGTCCTCCACGTGCCGTGACCCGGAGCTGGCCGGGTGGCCGGTGTCACCCTTCCCCGTCCACGGCCGCCCTCAGCCCAGGCCCCTCGGCCCTCGCGCCGTCCCGCCAGGAAAAGCCCTCCAGGGAGTGAGGGACAGACGGGCTTCCCCGGAGGCGGCTCTGAGGCTGGAGAAGGGAGTGGCAGCGGGAGGGGGCGCTGGGCCGGGCTTTGTCCTCTCACAGACAGGAACCCGGGGGCCCCATGGGCACCCCAACTGTGGGGACCCCACAGGCCCTCCTACGCGGTCCTGCTTCCCCCGGAAGAACACCACTGCGAGCCCAGGGCCGGGGTGGCCCTTTAACACCTGGAGTGGCGTCCTCCAGCCGCCTCCCCGGCCCACCCCGCCCCGCGCTCACTCCTGCGTGGGGTCACGCCCCCGTCCCCGTCACCATCACCCAGGTCCCAGCCTCGAGAGCAGGCTGAGCCGGCCCGAGTCTGTGAGTGACAGAGAGGCCCCAGAACCAACACGACACAGGTGCTGGGAGGGGGACACGGCAGCGCCGCCCGCCACCCGCCCCCCACCACCCCACGACGCCCTAACAGGTGCCTCTCCCCGCCAGGGCTTGGCGAGGCCCAGAGCTCGGGGCGGTTCTATAGGCTTCTCCCGGGGGCGGGCTGCCGCGTCGCTGGGGGACAGGACTGGACCGGCAGGTCATCACAGGCGCGGCGCCCTGTGACTGCGGTGGCGGCTGCTGAGTCACCAGGCATCGGGCTCGGCTGGGCCGTCCGGGGACCGGGACCCCAGCTGTGGGCCCTCGGGGACGCGGGCCTGTGAGAGCCGATTGGGGCTGACCTTCAAGGGGCTCCCCAAGCTCAGTCACGTGTGCTGAGCTGTTTCGGCCCCGAGGCTTTGCAACGGAGCCCCTCGGGCAGTGGGGCCCTGGCCCAGGCGCCCGGCCCCCGGCCCCCCCACCCCCGGCCCCCGCTGCTTTGCTCCGAGGCAGCAGGGAGGGTGTTTGGGGCCCGGCCCGGGCCACACGGGGGGGCTGAGCTGCATGTCCAGCTAACGGGGTGGGGACGAGGAAACATGCCCCTGGCCGGGACCCACTGAGACAGCACTAATGACACTATTGTCACGAGAGCAGGGCGCCCAGCCAAGCCCACTCCGGACAAGGCTGCCCTGAGACCCGGCGGGCCGTGCCCGGGGTCAGCGCCTCCACGGGGGCGTGACAAGGACAGGACACAGGCCACGTCCCTGTGCCCGCTGATCCTGGCTGACCCCACCCCATCCTGGGTCTGACATCAGCCGGTGCCCCTGCCCCGAGGCCCGGAGGCCAGAGGCCAAGCCTGGGGAGGCCGCCATGCCGACAGCTCTGCCCCAGGCACCGGAGAGGAGGTGGAGAGTCAGGCGGGCGCGTCAGCCGGAAATAGAGACGGAGCCAGGGAAGGACCGGCCAGTGGCCCTCGGCCCAGGGAGCCAGCTGGGGTCTGAGCGGCTGGGGTCTGAGCGGCTGGGGTCTGAGCCGGCTGGGGTCTGAGCCGGCTGGGCACCAGCAGCACAACCCGCCGGAAAAGAAACCCAGCTCCGGCCTGGCCGGCGTGGCTCAGTGGTTGAACGTTAACCTCTGAACCAGGTCAGGGTTCGATTCCCAGTCGGGGCACAGGCCCGGGTTGCGGGCTCCATCCCGAGTGTGGGGCGGGCAGGAGGCAGCCGATCCATGATTCTCTCTCATCATTGATGTTTCTCTCTCCCTCTCCCTCTCCCTCCCTGAAATCAATAAAAATATATTTTTAAAAAAAGAGCAGGTGGGAAGAGGGAAGGGGAGGGGGAGAGGCAGGGGGAGGGGGGAGGACAGGGCCACCCCGGGAGGGCGGGGGGACTTCCTCTCCAGGCGGCCTATGGCTCTCACAGCGGGGGCGCCTGGGCTGGGGGTGGCCGGGCCAGGGCAGTGGACGCCCCTGCTCCTCTGGGGGAAGCCTGCCACCTGCTGGGCACACAGATCCCTCCAGGAAGGGCCGCCTCCGGGAACATGGAGCGCAAAGGTGGTGCCGCAGCCTCGTCCTTCGTCCTCTGGGGACGAGCAGGAAGTGGTGGCCACACAGACCCACCGCGGGGGCTGCAGGGAACGGCCCTCACTTCGCAGGGAGCGGGCCCAGGGGGACCTCGGTGCCGCGTCCACAGCAGCCTGTCCGGTTGGCGCCTCCCCGCGCGGGGCACACTCCGTGGTCCCTGCACCCCGGTGGGGCCGTGGACGGAGACCCCGGGTGCCCGGCTCCGGCCGCCACAGCTGCCACGCCACCAAGTGCGGTTTGGAAGCTCAGGGAACTGTCACTTTCTCTCTTTTTAAAATACATTTGTATTGATTTCAGAAAGGAAGGGAGAGGGAGAGAGAGAAACATCCATGATGAGAGAGAATCATGGATCGCTGCCTCCTGCACGCCCCCCACTGGGGACCGAGCCCGCAACCCGGGCCTGTGCCCTGACCGGGAATCAAACTGAGACCTCCTGGTTCCTAGGTGGACGCGCAGCCCCTGAGCCCTGCCGGCCGGTCGGGCGAGGAACTGTCCCTTCAGAGCCCGTCTGGCTTCAAGACGCGAGACCCACGCTTGTCACGAGGGCCGTCCCGGAAGGTGCCTCTGTCTGTCCCCTCTCCCGGGGACAGCGGCCCGGTGACCCTGTGGTCGCCGGGACTGTGGTCGCCGGGACTGTGGTCGCTGGGACAGCGCCACGCGGAGCACGGGCGGCACACGGAGCTGCTGGTCACCCGACACCTGCCCGGCAGCCCGCCAGGCCCGGAGAGAGGCCGCGGCGACCAAAAATAATCCTGCTGTTTAAATATTTACGGAGGCAGCCGGATCCCAGCCGCCCATCCGCACAGCCGCCCGCCCCGCCCCCAGCCCGGGCTCCTGGGCCACCCCACCTCCCGGGGCCCCTCCCTCCCCGTCCCCGGATGTGGGGGGTCTCCTTCCCAGGACCCACGTGAGCCATGCCGCCTCGTCCCAGGACATGTCCCCTCCGACCCCGATTCCCTGTTCCCCCCACCCCGCAGGCGCCTCCCTCCCGTAGCCTTTCTAGCCCCAAAGCCCCCTGGGAGACGCCCCGCTTCCCTAGAGGAGCTGCCCCCCATTTGGGAAGCCAGCAACTCGCTGAACAGCGGGGTGCGCCCGCCGGAGCCCGGGGACGCAGGAGGTTGGTATGTGCCCACCAGGGCCCCAGGACCTCAGGGCCACGCCTCCTGCGTCTCTCAGAGGAGAAATCGGGGCAGAGAGGGTGAGAACGGGCCAGGCGGAGCGGGCAGAGCCGGTGTGCCCGGCCTGGGCTCCAGGGCCCACATCAGGGCCCCGGGCCGCCACCTGCAGACAAGGAGGCCGGGACCTGCTCGCGCCACTTGCTGTGGGCGGCCGGCGAGGGGCCCGCGTGGCTGGGCCGCGGGGAGACCACACTTTTGGGTCCCCTGAAGCAGGGACCGGTTCTGAGTGTCGGCGGAGGGGCCCCGGGGGCCTTTGGTCCCCGCACACCACGGGCAGGCCACGGCTGAGGGAGCAGAAGGCCTGTGTGACTACGCCCGCCCTCCCCCTGCGGCCCCCGTGTCAGCACCAGCGAGGCGGGGCGGCGGTTGCATCACAGACGGGTCCCCCCAACCCCCCAGGGCATTTCGTCAGCTACGGGCTGCATTGCGACAGCCGCGAGGGCTCCACAGGCACAGGCCCCGGCTCCCGGCAGCTCCCGTGGCCTCAGCTCGGCCCCCAGAGCCACGTGGGCCTCCGCCAGGGCTGCTGACGCCAGAGCGGCCCCTGGGGGGCTCCCCGCCGCCACAGCCCCAGCCCCGCACCCTCGGCCAGGGTTGCATCAGGGTCCCCAGGGCTGTGTGGTTTGTGAGCGACAGCAGTTGCGTTTGCCGGTCTGACATCCGCCAGCACCACGCCGTCCAGGGGAGCCCCTCTTGGGAGGGAGGCCCAGCTGCCTCCTCTCCATGGGGGCGGGGGGAGCAGCTTGGCCTCAGGAGAACCTCGCTCCTGTCACACTGGGCGGTGACGGCAGGAGGGAGGCGTCGGGGCCATTGGACACCCCTACTTCCCCCAAGAAGCCCCCGTCCACCCAGGACAGGGGAGGGGGCACCAGGAGGAAGGGGGTGACCAGGGAACCTTAAAGAAAAGCTGGACGCCAGCCTGCTCAGAGCGGAGCTGGCCGAGCGGCCCGAGCCTCGTGTGCATCGGCGCCTGCCATGGCGGTTCCGGAGCGGGGGGTGGGGGGGTACACGACTCCCAAGGCTCCGTTCCAACGTGGACGGCGAGCATCTCCCGTGGACAGCCCCTCACTCCGACCGCGGGCGAACTGGCCGCATTGTAGGTGCACGGTAACAATAAGATGAGCTTTACGCGCCTCTCTCTCTCTCTCTCTCTTTACTTTTAACACGTTAACGCCATGGCAGTCAGCGGTGCCTGACACTATACTTCCCGTCCGGACCGGCCAGTCACTGGTGCCGCGAGCACATCGGTGACATCGGATATCGCGGGCTGGACGGGAAGGAAGACAAAGCAGGCGGGCGCTTAACGTGTGAAAAACGTGGCTATCAGCCCCGGCTGGTGTGGCTCAGTGGATAGAGCGTCGGCCTGTGGACTGAGGGGTCCCTTGTTGGGTTAGGCACAGGTCAAGGGCACAGGCCCGGGTTGCGGGCTCGATCCCCAGTAGGGGGCGTGCAGGAGGCAGCTGATCCATGATTCTCTCTCATCATTGCTGTTTCTCTTTCCCTCTCCCTTCCTCTCTGAAATCAATAAACATTTTTTAAAAAAAAGAAAATGCACACGAGAACCACGATGAGCCATCAGAATGGGAAAAAAAGGGACCACCCCGGACGCTGGTGAAGATGCCGAGGGGGCCAGTCACGTGTTGCCGGCAGCAGCGGAGAACAGCCCGGCCGCTCTGGGAAACACGCGACCTCCGTGCACACGACCCAGCACTGCGCCCCTGGGAATGCACCCAGAAAAGCCACGCCCGACAAAAGCCCGTACAGGGTGTTCACAGCAGCCTGTTCGTGACCCCAGTCCCCCTCCCTCCCGCCCAGCGGCCTGTTCACGCCTGGGGAGGGTGCGCACACCGTGGGATACGCAGAATAAACAGGCACGGGCCGCCGGTGCGATCACCGGAAGGAGCTCAAGGGGATTATGCGGAAGGAAAGAGCCCGTCCCAAAGGTGGCAAGTGTCCCACCCACTTCCACACAGTTCTCAGCGGTGGGAGGGCGGCGGCCACGTGGCGAGGGAACGAAGCTGCAATGTGCGCCCGCCGCGCGGACTCCACGCTCAGACCGGCGTCCATAGGGCATCCGTTCCCGGACCCACCGCCGCCTCCACACCCCCCTGAACACTTCGTCTCTACGTGACTCACAGCCCCCGCTACAGCGTAACTGCTGCACAGGCAGGTGCCATATTGTGTTGAACAGGGAGGAGGGGTCACAGGAACATGGAGGAGGTGATGTGAGGACGGAGGAGAGGCCACTGGAAGCCGAGGCTGAGATTGAAGGGATGCGGCCAGGAGCCCCCAGAAGCTGAAGAGGCTGCTCAGTGGGAAGCGCAGGCCACCTGGCTCAGGGCGGCGGGCACAGCGGAGGGGGTGGCGTGCGGGTTCCGGAGCGGCTGGGCGGCCTTGTCGCACAGGGTGTCTCATGGGTGCGGGGGGCCCCGCAGCTCAGACGCGGGCCCAGGAGAGCCAGGGGCGGCTGCAGGGCACCGCCCGCCTGCCCTCGGGTCCTGCTCGATGCCTGGGAGCCTGCCCGCTCGCCCTTCCCCGCCCGCCCGTGATTCCCAGCCTCGCTCCCTGCTCCCTCCGTGGGGCGCTCTCTCCCCTCGCTGGGGAAGCCCAGCCAGCCTGCGGGGACCCCTGGGCAGGGTGCACGAGGGCCTGGGAGCAGAAGAGGCTCCGTCTTCCCTGGGGGGACGCGGTGACAAGCGCTGGCAGGTCATTAGCATCACATGCCCCGGGGGCTCTTTCATTAACAAGCAGGGGAGCAGGCGGCGCGCAGGGACTACCTGCTATTTTAACACGCGTTTCACTGTGAGGTTCACATCATGACAGGCGAACGTTTTTTGAAAACCGAGAAAGAAAAAAATTACCGAGTCACGTGATCTTTGCTCCTGGCGCATTTCCCTCACCCTGTGCCGCCCGTACCGCGTCCAGCGGCGGTTTGCCTCGTGTTCACCAATCTCCTGGGAAACCAGACCCGTGTCTCGGTCACACTGGTTGGGGCGCCCGCGGCACGAAGCCCGAGGCTGCGCCTTGGACGGCAGAGCTCCGCTGGGCAGGCTGCCCCACGGGTCAGGCCTCAGCACAGATTTCAGTAGAAGGCTGCCCGGCCGGGTGGCTCAGTGGTCGAGCGTCGACCTAGGAACCAGGAGGTCAGGGTTCGATTCCCGGTCGGGGCACAGGCCCAGGTGGCGGGCTCCATCCCCAGTGTGGGCGTGCAGGAGGCAGCCGATCAGCGATCTCTCTCATCATTGATGATTCTCCCTCTCCCTCTCCTTCCTCTGTGACATTGATAAAGACGCATTTAAAGGGGAACCTGCTGTTTCTGAGACATCGTGAATCCGCGGGCTGCGCACTCGCCCCTCGGGCAGCACTGACCTTCGGGGTCACAGGCCCTTGGGAAGTCGATGGTGCGCCCTCCGCAGGAAAATGCACGCCCCGGAGCCCCCGTGCCAAAGGCAGCATGAGATTCGGGCACACGGCCCCAGTTAAAACCCTGATCTGAGAGAGGGACTGAGCTGGGTGTGTGTCCTCTTCTGTTGAGGGCTTCTTTTTATATACATATATTTTTTCATCGATTTCAGAGAGGAAGGGAGAGGGAGAGAGAAACATCCATGATGAGAGAGGATCATGGACCGGCTGCCTCCTGCACGTCCCCCACTGGGGATCAAGCCCACAACCCGGGCCTGTGCCCTGACCGGGAGTCGAACCCTGACCTCCTGGTTCCTAGGTCGACGCTCAGCCCCTGAGCCGCCCGCGGGTGCTAGGTTCCTTCCCTCTATTGTGCAGGCCCCCGGGACGAACGTCCTCACGCAGGGGCGTCTGGCTTCTGTCACAGATCAGGTCTCAGCGGGAGTTCCAGGAGGCCCTCTGCCTTGGGGGGAGGAGCTGCGTGTCAGTTTGTAACCGGGCCACGCACTTCCCACGGGGCCTGCGGACACGCCACGGGGTGGGGGGTTCACACGGGGTCGACATGTGGGATGCGGGTCCCGCTGTGCTCCATCCTTGCCCAGGGGCCCTTGAGGTGCGCCGGTGCCTTTCGGGACAGAAACAGATGGTCTTGCGGGGGGAGGGGGGGCACACTCACCGCCCCCCAACCCAAGCCTCGATCTCTGACCAGGAAGGCGCGGAGGGAGGAGCACAGAAGCCAGTCCTGCGGGCAGAGCTGGGACCCCGGGGGCAGGGTCCGCGATGAGGCGTTGGGCCTTGGAGGCTCACGGGGTCAAGGACTCCTGGCCTCGCTGTGCTGGGGCTGGTATGTCAGGCGGCCTCGCCATCTAAGACCAGGCCCTGCCGGCTCCCCCCGCCGCAGGCGGCACCGGAATGGGCGAGGCCTCTGGCCCCACTGGTCCTCTGTGATCCACCTGCCACGGAACACGATGTCCGGGGCTCTCGGATGGGGGCGCTGTTCCTCCTCCATCTCCAGCCACTCGCTCAGCCTCCACGTGCAGTTCCGCGGCTCTGCCACTAGAGGGACCCCGGAGCCAGGCTGCCCTCCCCTCTGGGGGACGCAATTCCCAGTGAAATCAGGAGACTTCCTTCCAGGAACAGCTCTGGGTGCACACGTGTCCGCAAAGCCAAGCCCCCTGAGGGGCGCCTGGTCCAACCGGATGCCTGCACTCCGGGGCCTGGGCCCAACGCCGCCCTCTCCGGTGGAGGAGCAGGGACCACGCCCCCTTCCTGTGGGCCCCCTCCCAGCATGGTTCTCACCCCTTCTGCACACCCGGAACCCCTGGGGCTCAGACACTGCCCTTCCCGGGGCCCTGCCCCCATCGATCCTGGTTCCATGGGCCGGGTGCGGGGTGCGGTCTGGGCATGGGGTTTACAAGCTGCCCGGGCGCGGGGGTAGGGATGTCTGTCCTATGGTGGCCAGTACACTGGCCTTTTAGTCCGGGGTTTCCAGTCCCAGCAAGTGCGGGCGATCAGAGGGAGCAGATGGGGGGGGGGGGGTGTCACCCAATGCCCAAGTCTGGCTCCCACGAAAATCACCCGCGGAAAGAATCCAAATTCCAGGCCCCACCCCAGCCCCGCTCAGAAGCCATATCTGCATTTAAAAAATATATATTTGTATTGATTTCAGAGAGGAAGGGAGAGGGAGACGGAAACATCAATGATGAGAATCATGGATCCGCTGCCTCCTGCACGCCCCCCACTGGGGACCCCTGTAACCCAAGCATGTGCCCTGACCGGGAATCGAACCGGGACCTCCTGGTTCATGGGCTGAATTTAAGCCCCAGGAGCCTGCCATGCGCCGCTGGGTCAGGATCCTGGGATCTGGTGCTGAACTGGCCCAAAGCCCAGCCACAGGGGGCTCAGGGGTGCCTCCTGGACAAGGCAGTCTGTGCAGGCCCAGGACCCCACCTCCTGGAGCCCAGCGCAGGGGCTAAGCTCTGAGCGGAGAGATGACGGGGACATTAAGGCGGGGGGGGGGGGGGGGCGGCTCTGCAGCAGGGAGTCTGCAGACAGCACAGGGCGGTGTCCGCTCCGGCTGCAGCGGAGCCACCTGGGCACCGGCGGCCAGGGAAGGAGGCCTGACGCTGCCCCGTGGGCTGGGCCTTGAGGACGGTGCAAGCCGGACACAGAGGCCACCCTGCCCGGTCCCACTTCTGACACAGGGGCCGGAACAGGCGCACCCGAGGAGGCAGGAAGCGGCCCGGTGGGGGCGGGGGCCGGGGCAGGGGCTGGGGCTGGGCGGGGGGGCTGCGAGTTGGGGCAGGGCTTCCTTTGGGGGCGATGAGGAAGTTCTGGAACTGGACAGAGTGACGGTGCAAAACACGGAATGGCCCTGACTTGTAGTTGAAAATGGGCACGTCAGCAAGTGTGTTAGGTGCATTTTAGGACAAAACACACACACACACGTGCAGACACACATGCACACACACACAGAGACACACACACGCACGCACACACCCAGGCTGCGAGCTCAGGTGGTTGGATCCCCACTCAGGGCACACACAGGAGTCAGCCCAGGGATGCATAAGTAAGTGAACAACAAATCGATGTTGCTCTCTCTAAAATCAATAAATTCACATTTAAACATTAAAAAAAAAGAAAACAAGTTCCCGACTCTAGGACCCCGAGTCTGTCTGAGGCGACCAGGACCTCCAGGGAGCTCCGGGCCCTGCACGTCCGACGCTGGGAGCAGATCGCTGTCGTGGGGAGATCGCTGTCCTGGGGCGCCCTGTGCACTGTGGATGCTCACAGCACCCCTGGCCTCCACCTACTGTTGTGACAAATGTCTCCTGCCGTTGTCACGCCCCCTGGGGCAGAATCGCCCCGGTGAGAATCTGCTGGGAACAGCCGGGCATCGGGACTGGATGGAAGGGGCCGGGGGAACCCTCACGGGGCCGGGCTGGAGGAGCACCCAGGACGAGAGGGAGGAGGGGCCAGCAGTGAATTCTCAGGGGAACCCACAGATGAAGATTACGATCCCACCTCGTGAATGAGGAAACGGATTCCCAACAAGATCCCTGGATTCCCAAGCCCAAGCGCCTAAGGAACCAGGCAGCTGAGCAGGCCCGGCCCCGGTCCTCGTCCTGCCACTGAGACCGCGGCCACGGAGCCGTCAGCCACGGGCCCAGCCGCCACGGGCCGTCCACCAGGCCTGCCACCTCTCTAAGCACAGTGCAGACAAGAGCTCAGACACCTGTCTCCCCTCCCCACCCCCCCAGGGTGCTGGACACCAGCAGGTATGGCTGCGTTGCTGCATGGCACCACCAGGGGGCGCTCCAAGGCCCGCAGCGGGCCCCAGGCCGGGGCTTGCGCTTCATTCCCAGCCTGGTTCTCAGGTGGAATCACTTCACCGCTCACCGCGCCTCCTGGGTCCGGGGCCTGGGCCACAGCTGGCTGCCCCTTTGGTATGAACGCCCCGAACGTGGAAAATGTTATCCGTGCACCTCGGGCTTTAATGGAGTACAAGTTACCGAGGGCCCGATATCAGAAAGAATCACAAATTCCTTCCCGCTGAGGCCGCATAGCGTTCCGCGTCCCTGCATCTGCTCCTTGGCTGCCGGGCTCACTGGGTCCCGAGTGACCCCAAGTCTAGTGCGGACCCAGCTGGGCTCCCATCCAGCTTGGCCCGGGGACTGGCTGGGTGGCCCCGGCCCGGCTGGGTTTGCACAAGCCTTGTGTGCGCCCACCTCTGTGGGGCCCTGAGCACCCCAAGGATGCTGCATGGTTGCCATGACAACCACCCCCCATCAGGCCCACCATAGGCATAATCCCCTCCGTGGGCAGACGGGGGCCGCAGCCCCCGCGGGGGGACAGCTGGCCGCTGCAGCAGGAACAGGACAGGGCGCAGGCTCTGTCCTCAGCGCTCCAAGCAGAGCTGGCGACACACCCCACGGTTCCCAGCGTGGCCGGTGTGGCAGCCCCAGACCCAAAAACTCACCTGCTCTCGCCCTCCAGGAACACGGAGCCGCTGCTGTCCACCAGGGCGGCGCTCACGGGCGACAGGCAGAAGGGGGAGGAGAAGGCGTCCGAGTCTGAGTCGAAGGAGCTGTCCCTGCTCACACCCTCGGCCGACAGCTCCATGGAGCCCTCCTCCTCGCCCGCCTCGGGCCGCGGCTCCCGCCCCTCCTCGGTCCCGTTCTGCGAGCTGACCGCGGACAGGATCCCCGAGTCGCTGTGGGCCGGCTGCGAGGCCGGGACGGCGCCGTCCATCCCCAGGCCCTGGGCCAGCTTCTCCCCGTCCTCCGGCGAAGGGCTGATGCACAGGGTGCCCCGGAGGCCCTGGGCCACCACCAGGATGTCCTCGTCTTGGGGGGTGAGGGGGGGCCTTGGCTCCGTGGGGGAGGCCCGGCAGGGAGCGCCCGAGCTCTGGGTGCGCCGGGCCCGCGGACGGGGTGCCTTGCGCACGGGGGAGCCCTCGGGGGTGATGTAGCGCAGCGCCTCCTCGTCCTGCCGCTGGATCCGGGAGTTGGGGACCCAGGCGAGGATGAGGGTGGCCCCCAGCAGCTCATCCTTCTCCATGTACAAGCACAGGTAGCCTGTGGGGGAGGGGGACGGCGGTGAGGGAGGGCCGTGAGGACTGGGGAGCCTGGGGACAGTCGCGCCTGGGATGAGTGACAGCTGCGGGGGTTGCTAAGTGCCCAGGCGAGGACGGGCCGCACCGCCCAGCAGCGGCCTGTCGTGTGCTTTCCTCCCTGGGCCCTCCTCGCGTCCAGAGCCCCACCCTGTCCACCTGGGGTCCACCTGAGGCCTGGAGCCCAGAGCTGTCCTGCCGGGGACCGGTCAGCGCCCCGTCCAGCAGCCACAGCCTGTGGGGAGGGACACAGGACAAAGACTTTCCCACGGGGACGAATTCCAGACGGTGGCTGCCCTACGGGTCTCGTTCAGGTGGCCACCGCCCTCTTGGCACATTTTTCTTCTTTTAAAAAAATATATTCTTACTGATTTCAGAGAGGCAGGGAGAGGGAGAGAGAAACATCGATGGTGAGAGAGAGTCATGGATCGGCGGCCTCCTGCACACCCCGACGGGATGGAGCCCGCAACCCGGGCCTGGGCCCTGACCCGGAATCGACCGTGACCTCCTGGTTCACAGGCGGACGCTCAGCCGCTGAGCCGCGACGGGCGGGCACGTTTCTCTTTAATGCAGCTTCTGGGAGAGGGGCCCGCTGATGGCCGGCAAAGGGCAGTATCTCGGAGGCCGGCAGCGGGTGGGCGGGCTCTCTGGGCTCCTGCACCCTTAGTTTGGGGGGACGGTGGCATTTCCCACGGCAGCACCTGCCATTTCGAGGTGTCCTGATTCCCGGGCCTGTTGCACAGGCCCCCGGCCCCCCCGGCCCCCCGGGCTCTGTTCTGAGAGGTCATCTAGGGCGGGAGCTGGGCCTGTACACGCCTCAGGGCTCTGCCCCACACACGGCTCCCTTTCCGAGAGCTGGAGCTACCGGCCAGCTGTACACGGGGACCAAGTGTTCCCACACCCAGTCACGTGGCTCTGGGACTGGGAGGAGCGCCCAGACCCCTGCCCTCCCGCCCCGCCTGCCATCGCAGCAGGACTCAGCCACAGCCTCCAGGCCACTACACCCAGAACACACGGCCCCCTCAGACCTGGGCCCAGACCTCCCACCCCCCCCAGCACACCTGTCCCTTCACTGGGCAGGTGACCACAGGGTGAAGGTGAGGACAAGTGGGGAAGTGACACCGGAGCCTCTGAAACCTCCCTCCAGGCCTGGACCCCGGCCCCCCTCCCCCCTCCCCTCCCCTCCGCTCGCTCACCTGGGTGGTGCTCCCCCAGGCCCTGCAGCCCCTCGGGCGGGTGCACACACACGTTGTTCTTGGAGTAGATGATCTCCCCGTCCAGGATGGAGGGGGGCCCGCCGGCCCCCGGGGCGAGGGTCAGGAGGTCCGAGGCTCTGGAGGAGGCCCCGCGGAGGAGGCGGCCCAGAGACATGGCGGGGGGTGCTCCCATCCTCCGCTCCCGTGGGCCCCGGCGGGCGCGTCCACACCTACCTGGGGGGGAGGGGGAGATGCATGGGGCCAAGGTCGCGCACTCGGCAGGTGTCCCTGGGCTGCGGCCCGCCCCATGCCCGTCAGCCCCAAACGGACGCCGCTTCACTCCAGGCCAGGCAGCGGGTCTCCGCCCGGCACTCCGCTGGGGCTGGGCCAGCCTGGGCCCCGCAGGATGGAGCACATCCTTGCCGCCCCCCATGCCACTCCCGCCCCCCCCCCCCCCCGCATGCCCCTCCCTCCCCACCGAGCAGCACAACCGGAAATGTCGCCAGATATAGCAAATGTCCCCTGGGTGGGACACCTGCCCGCCCCCGCCCCCCCCCCCCCCCCCCCCCCCGGCTTAGCCACTCGCTGGACACCTGGGCAGGGCCGCTCCTCCCCCACCTCCCCCCAGGCCCACCTCCCGGGAGCCTCCCTGGCGACTCCAGGCCGCGGGGTCTGCCCATCTGTTCCTATTTGATTTTACTGCAGGGCATGCGGCATCCCTGGCCTGTGAGGTCCGGGTGTGTGACCTGGTGACCCAGCATCTGTGTACCTTACAGAGCGATCGCCACACTGCGTCCCGTGGCCACCTGCCACCCCACCTGCCACCCGGTCACTGAGCGAGGGGAGGGCCCTGGGCAGGAAACCTTTGTTCTCCCAGAGCCAGTTCCAGCCCCTGCCCCACCCCCGCCACCTGGGCAGCAGGACAGCCCCGCCCGCCCGGCTCCAACCCTGGGGGGGGGGGGGGCAGTCCTGGGGAGACTGTGCATCTGAGGAAATCAGCCGCAGATATTTGCTCTCTTTGGACAATTCTCACCTATTTGTTTATTTCTTTTGTGTGCGTGTTTTAAACATGTTCTTATTGATTTCAGAGAGGAAGAGAGGGAGTGAGAGATAGAAACATCAATGATGAGAGAGACTCATGGACCAGTTGCCTCCTGCACGCCCCACACTGGGGATGGAGCCCAAAACCCAGGAATGTGCGCTGACCTGGAATGGAACCGTGACCCCCTGGTTCCTGGGTCAAAGCTCAACCACTGAGCCACACCGGCTGGGCCTCATCTATGGTTTAAATGCACTTGTTTGCTGGGGAGCCTGTTCCACTAAATCGAATCTGGTTCCCAGCCCCGGGTCTCTTCAGAAGTGGAGATTCCTTGACCTAATTTTTAAAGCTATTTTTCAAAAAATTATGACATGTGCTCAGAAGTATAAAAACGACCCCACATCCCTGAAATCACACGATCCAGAAATGCCTGTGTGTTTCCTACTCCCTTCCGTGCCTTTCCTAAAAAGCAAACAGTGAGGATCGACCGGCCCCCCGCACAGCACCCAACGGGTTCCAGAAGGCACGGGCCTGGCCAGAGGTTTGGATCTTTGCCCATCTGATCACAGGAAGCGGTTTTCTGATGATCTGTTCACTTGAACAGGGTGTCCTGCGTGTGTTAGACACGAGTCCGTGCTGGGACCTGCTGGCTGCTGTGCCTGCCTGTGCTGCTGCTGGGGCGCTGGCGTGTTGTTGATCTGTGAGAACTCTTTACATAGCGAAGACCTTGACCCTCTGCTGCGGCGGCTGCAGCTGTCGCCCTAATCGTTGTTTGCCCGTTAAGTTTATTATCTATTTGAGGGACTTAAACTTCCATGAGGTCAAACTGGTGGTAACTTTCCCGAGGCTTCTTTTTCACTTTATCTCACCCTTCCCAAACCAAAGATCCGTCACCCTTGGCTTCCATGTTGTCATCCCACTTTTCAATGAATACTTCTGGTATTTCAAAAGCCCTAATTCAAAGCGAACCTGGAAAGGCCTCCGTGGTAACTTGAGTCTGACCAGCAAGAGGAAGGCGGCCCGGAGGCGGGGAGGCCAGGGGAGGGGTGAGGGTGGTGGATGAGGATGAGGAAATGAGGAATGAGGAGGGCCTGCACCTGGCACGGCACCCCCACTTCTGATACCCCACCTCCCTGACTCACTCCCTCCCCCACTTCCCCCCCCCCCGCCCCCCGTGGCTGCTACAGCTGCAGGCACCTCGCCTTTCCCCGCCCCTCTGCAGACATGCCTGCCTCCACGGAGGGGGCGGGTGTGGGGGAGGAGGGGGGAGGGCCCTGTCCTTGAAGGTCAAGACCAGGAAGCTTGCCAGGCAGGCCCGTGTGGCTCAGTGGTTGAGCATCGACCTATGAACCAGGAGGTCACAGTTCAATTCCCAGTTAGGGCACATCCCCAGTAGGGGGCGTGCAGGAGGCAGCCGATCCATGATTTTCTCTCATCATTGATGTTTCTCTCTCTCTTTCCCTCTTTGAAACCAATAAAAATAAATTAAAAAGAAAAGACCAGGAAGCTTGCACCCAAAAAGGCCAACGAGGCTGGACTCCCGAGGATGGACAGTGGGAAGTGGGCAGGGAGCTGGAGGTGGGCGAGGGCGCCGGAGGGCAGCTGCCAGGCGGTGCGGCCCAGCAAAGCCTGCAGCCTGATGGGAGGTCTCCCTGAATCCACCTTGGGGGCTCTCGCTCGCCCCCAGCAGAGCGGTTTCCGACCTCAGGGACCAGGGATCCTAAGGGTCGGCAGGAGCAAGGATACCCCCCCCCCCCCCACACACACACCCGATAGACCGGAGAGCTGTGCGCCCAGGCACCGAACTCAGAGCAACTTCAACAGCAGGCACCTCCCCGGCTGGGTCTTCCTTCTCCGCACACAGGAGCAGGGTAGGGGGACGGGCACGTCTCGCACAACCTTTAAAGCCGCCGGCTACGACCTTAAGACACACAATCAGCAAACGCTCCAGAGGGGCCGGGACGCCCGCAGCCAGCAAGCCGACCTGCCGCCTCCACCTCTCGCCACAGAATCAACTGAAATCAAAACAGCAGCTGGAGGCTCAAAGCGCTTTGTAACATGTAACAGCCCCCTCCCCCGGGAGTGACAGCCATGACCGCTCACTCGCCTCCAACGTGTTTGCCTAATGATTTTAAATGTATATAGTATATGTACTTTTTAAATGTATTTTTATTGACTTCAGAGAGGAAGGGAGAGGGGGAGAGATAGAAACGTCAATGAGAGGGAATCATGGATCGGCTGCCTCCTGCACGCCCCACACCGGGGACAGAGCCCGCAACCCGGGCCCGTGCCCTGACCGGGAATCGATTCTGTACCCACTGAGCCACACCAGCCAGGGAAAATGGCTGTGCCGTCCCAGCATCGCTGATTTCAGATCGTAAGTGCCTGAGTCCAAGGCACCTCTCTCTCTCTCTCTCTCTCTCTCTCTCTCTCTCTCTCTCTCTCTCTCTCTCTTTCTCTCTCTCTCCAGCCCCCAAGCCTGTCTGTACATTGGAGCTGCCTGAGTGTGAAGGGAAGGGCTTCAAAAATCACCCCCAGAACGAGCCGCCTCTGGAAGCTCCCTTGTGATGCGCCCCCAGAACGCCACCTGCAGTCAAGACAGAGGCCTGTCTCTGTTGGCGGGAAGGACAATGCCAGCCGCGCTGGCACGGACGAGGGGCACAGGCGGGGTGTGCAAACCCACGAAAGCAGGTGATGGTTTAAAAGGTATAGAGCTCCGTGCTTGAGCGTCCGCCTATGAACCAGGAGGTCACGGTTCGATTCCCGGTCGGGGCACAGGCCCAGGTTTCGGGCTCTGTCCCCGGTGGGGGGCGTGCAGGAGGCAGCCAATCAGTGATTCCCTCTCATCATGGACGTTTCTCTCTCTCCCTCTCCCTTCCTCTCTGAAGTCAATAAACACATATACCGTTTAATGGCATAAAGGGACAGTGCCCTGCAGGTTCAGAGCCACGGAGGGCAGTGACGTCCACCCTGAGCCCTGGGCAGGGCAGACCCCACAGTAGGCGGTTGTGCAACAGCAAGGAGGGAGCAGCTGGGCCTCCTCTCGGAACACACTCACACACACCCGCACGCACACACACGCATACCCGCACATACACGCACACACACGTGCGCACACATGTACATACCGGCACACACACACACATACCCGCACACACGCGCGCGCACACACACCCGCACACACACGCGCGCGCGCACACGCACACACATACCCGCACACACGCGCACACACACACATACCCGCACACACGCGCGCGCGCACACACACATACCCGCACACACGCGCGCACACACACACACCCGCACACACACGCGCGCGCACACACACACATACCCGCACACACGCGCACACACACACCCGCACACACACGCGCGCGCGCACACGCACACACATACCCGCACACACGCGCGCACACACACATACCCGCACACACGCGCGCGCGCGCACACGCACACACATACCCGCACACACGCACGCGCGCGCACACGCACACACATACCCGCACACACGCGCACACACACACATACCCGCACACACACATACCCGCACACACGCGCGCGCGCGCACACGCACACACCCGCACACACGCGCGCGCGCACACGCACACACATACCCGCACACACGCGCGCGCACACGCGCACACACACACATATCCGCACACACGCGCGGGTGCGCACACGGACCGGAAGCACTCTCTCTACAGACTCCCCACCGGGAGACCCTCTCCGCTCAGCTGCGCCTCCGAGGAGGACCCCGAGAAGCACGGGTTCTCCGCCACGTGCTGAGCCTGTGGGCCCGGGGGAGGCCCCGACATCCGCTACCCAAGCCCGGCCCCAAGGCTTGGCGTTGACACGGAGGAGAGAACCCCCTGGACGGGACACGGCCTCGAAAAGCCAGAGGAACGGCCGCTAGGAAAGCGCGCCCCCGAGAACCGCCGGCTCCGTGGCCGCGGCCAGGGGCACGTCCCTCCCCGCGCACCGGGTCCTGCGGCCGCCGCCAGCTCAGCGCGGACTCAGCACGAGGTCACACCTCCGGGTCTGGGGCCGGAGGGCCGCCCGGGGCCCCTGCGCGAGGTGGGGGCGCCCGTCCACAGGAAGCTCCCTCGGGGGGCCTGGGTCAGCCTGCTCTCCTGCCCTCGACCGGCTGGCAGGCTCCCCCACCCTGGCCTGTCACTCCTGCCCCGTCCCCTCCGCGCCTCTCCAGCTCCAGCTCCAGCTCAGTGCGCGAACCTCAGTTCCATCCGCAACTGTAACCCTCCGCCATGTAACCCGCCCAGCCCGGTCCCCGGGGAGCGCGTGGGCGTGACCGTGGCCGTGTGCGCGTGGCCGTGGCGTGGGCAGCGTGGCCGTGGCCGTGGGGCCGTGGCGTGGGCAGCGTGGCCGTGGCGTGGTCGTGGCGTGGGCAGCGTGGGCCCACTGTCACTCGGGGAGGTTTCCGTTCTCCCCGCCCCTGAGCATGTGGTGAGGCCCCGCCCGGGACCAGGAGGGCCCAGCCTGGCCCACGACCGACCGACCAACCGACCAACGGACCGTGGGAGCAGCCGCGGGGCTGGAGAGCTCCTGGCTCCCCACGCAGCTGGTCCTGGCGGCCCTCGGCCCGGCCGGTTTCCTGTCCTGGAAGAAGGAGCCCATAAGCTCCCAGCAGGAAACAGACAGGCGCTGAGGCCAAGGTCTCTTCCGGAGCCTTCCCAGGGGGAGCGGAGCCAGGGCAGCCCCGGCCGCGGGAGCCCCGGCTTCTCCTCTGGGCCGCGCCCTGCCTTGGCCGCCGGGTCAGGAGCTGAGTCGGGAGCTGGGACGCCGGGGTCAGAGCACAGACGTGGTCCCGGCCCCGCGTGGAGCCGGCAGCTCCCACCCACACGAGGGACGCCGCCCACCCATCCCGCCGGCTGCCGGCTGCGGTGGGAGGTGGGGAGGCAATGCGGGGGGCGGGGGGGCCACTGGACACTCGGGGGACTATGGTGGGAAGCCCACAGGTGACATTCCCCTGGCCTGTCCGTCAGGCATGTGGCCAGCAGAAACTGGTTCGTCTGCTTTGCCCTCCAAGGCCAATCAACAAAGCGGATAAGGTGATGCCACGTTAAACACGAGCCCGGGACACGCAAACAGGCCCGTCCCTCCCACAGCACCTGCTGCCAACGCAGCCCGGGAGGCCCAGCGCCCTCTCGCTTCCCCGGACCAGGCGCGGGCACCGTGGTCTCTGGCCACTATTGCCCGACCACTGAATTCAGGGTCACAAAGTGTGGAAAAGTGTGCAAGCTCGGGCACACCCAGGTCATGTGCCTCACCGTGGCCCATCCAGGCAGAGCTCAGCGAAGACCAGCCGCGCCTCCGCGTCTGCAGCCGGGCGGCCCATCAGATCTCGCTCCCACCCTCCATGCACTGTGTCATTTTTTAAAAATTGGTTTTAAAGAGAGGAAGGGAGGCTGGACGGTGTGGCTCGGTGGTTGAGCGTCCACCTATGAACCAGGAGGTCACGGTTCGCTTCCTGGTCAGGGCACAGGCCGAGGTTGTGGGCTCGCTCCCCAGTGGGGGGCGTGAAGGAGGCAGCAGATCAATGATTCCCTCTCATCATGGATGTTTCTATCTCTCTCTCTCCCTTCCTCTCTGAAATAAACAAAAATATATTTTTAAAAAAATAAAGAGAGGAAGGGAGAGAGGGAGAGGGAGAGGGAGAGGGGGAGGGGGAGAGAGAGAGAGAGAGAGAGAGGGAGAGAAACATCGATTGCTTGCCTCCTGACGTGCCCTGACTGGGGATGGAACCCAAAACCTGGGTATACGCCCTGACCGGAAGTTAAAGCCGCCACCTTTGGTTACAGCACGATGGTCCAACCGGCCAAGCCATGCCCACCAGGGACCATACATCCCTTTAGACACCTGGGCGGCCTCACCACCTGAGGCTCGAAGCGAAGGCACAACGTATCAGGTGGGGGGTGGGAGGTGTCTTCCTGCTTGTTCCCTCGCGCTGTCCCTTCCACTCGGCTTCTGCGGTCAGACCCTTAAGTCGGCCTCCGGCGGCCGCTCCTCTCCTCTCACGGTGACTACAGAGGCCGCGCGTCGCACCAGATGTCAGCTACCAGGCAGCTCACCGGGTGGGTGTGTTAGAGATGCAAGACCACGTGACCAAAGGTCGCTCAGGTGGCCGAGAGCATAAAAAACCCACCACTGGCCCGGCTGGCGTGGCTCAGGGGTTGAGCGTCAACCTAGGAACCAGGAGGTCACAGTTCCATCCCCGGTCAGGGCACAGGCCCGGTTGTCGGCTCGATCCCCAGTGTGGGGCGTGCAGGAGGCAGCCGGTCCATGATTCTCTCATGATGGATGCTTCTATCTCCCTCTCCCTTCCTCTCGGAAATCACTGATACATATGGGGAGAGATTTCCTGCACATTTCCCTGGGTTTGGGGGGGGGGGGGCGGAGGAGGGGAGTGCAGACTACGAATGCAGTAAGTCCCCACGAAACATACAGCTAGGTTCTGCGACTTTAAGAGAAATGGCCTGTAACGAAACTCATTTTACCAGAGGCTACTGATTTAAACAAGAGTTAAGTTCCCACAGTGTCTAATCAGTGTTACAATGAAGCCACGGGAATGCAGCAAGGTTGCTGCTGGGGACCCGCGGTACCGGGAACAATGAGAACCAATAGAGCCGCCTCCGCTGCCAGCCTCCCGCCTCACCCTCCCGCCTCCCCGGGAACCGAGCACTAATCTCACAGAAGAGGGTTCGGGCTGGTGAACAAGATCTGGGTCTCTCAGTGGGGGTTGGGCAGACGAGGTGAAATCTGGGTTGAAGATTTGTGTTGCCAGGCAACCTGGTTGCCCCCTTCCTGGAACAGCCAGCAGGGACCCCCCCCCCCCGCCCCAAGTTACAAAGATGAGTGTAAATAACCCTAAATGGTGAGTTCCACCCGAGGGACTGCGGTACAAAGCATTAAATAGCAAAACCAACATGTTTCTGCCCATCTAGTTACCAGTGAGAAATCCAAGAAATGGCCATTCATCATCATCATCATCATCATCATCATCATAATAATAATAGCAACAAGCCCTTAGCACCCGCCAGGTGCTAGATAACCCTTGCAATAGGCCTCTGAGGCAGGTGGTATCATCCACTTCACAGACAGAGGAACGAAGGCCCAAGGAATTGTCAGCTCCGTGCACCGGGGCTGGTGCTGACCCCGGCAGTCTGCTTTGGGGGCCGCGCTCGTAACCACAGCGAGCACTCCCAGACCCCGGCAGAGGCCAGCGCGGGTGTGGGCTGGTTGTGCGAACCCCAGGCTGTCTCTCCAGTGAACAGCCCCTAAGGGTGACATAGGATTGGTGCCCAGTCCCTTGCATTCTAATGAACCACCTGGCAGAGTGAACCACGCTGTCTTGTCTGAGCAAGGGGCCAGGGAGGGCGAACGCGTGAATGATGGGGGCCAGTTACAAGAGGGGAGGCGCCGTGGGTTTTTGGAGCTGGAGCCTCCCGCACCCAAGGCCCCGGGTCCGGTCACTCCTAGCTGCATGAGCTTGGGAAGCCTCAGTGTCCCCGTCTGTGAAGTGGGCACAGTCCCCGCCCTGCATTTACGGGCTGGTTCTGTGGGTTAAGTGAACTCATGCATGGATACCAGAAGCTATCTACACAACCACCTCATGGCCGGAGGATTTACCGATTCCACCCGCGAGATCTTCCTTTCGCCATATTCTGAGGCCCTGCTTATGATAACACCCAGCAGCCAAGAGGTGCTGCCTACCCAGCTGGTAATGAACTTCGGCTGCTGTGAAGAGGCATCCCGCCGGCGATACCTTTCCTTTGCAAAAGCTGTCCTGGTGTGACACTCGCCAAGCCACGACATGTGGATGCTTCTAATGGGGGAATTCTAAGACGAACACAGATTTTTAAAACTTCTCCACTCAGCGGATGGCAAGCTTGGAAGGGAACTGCCGACTGGCCTCTGGTCGGACTTGGATAGCGTGGCTGTGGATGGCCACACAGGACAATGCATGCCTCAGTGGGGGTGGGGGGTAGGGGGGGCGTAAAGAAAGGTGCCCAGGGCAGGTCTCGGCCCCAGACCCCTCCCCCTGCAGACGCAGGAGGCAGCCGAACAAGCCTGGTGTCCCATGTGCGGCAGTCTAGTTGGGGTTCTGTTCTACTTCCCAAGTAGATTGCGGGAGCCCCAGGATTTCAAGATCCAAGGCTCCTGGCGAGGTTCCGGGTTATATTTAGCAAATCGCCTCTTTTTCTCTTTCTCCTTTTTTCTAGTCTTTTTCTGTCTTTCTTTTTTAAAGTAAAGGACAGGGGGGCAGAGCGAGCGCCTAAAGGAAGTGAGTTTCCTGACACGCGGTTCTGGGCCAGACCTCCCACCGGGCCCCAGGAATGCTCGGGCGCCGGTGGGGCACAGCACACTTTAGGGGGGTCTGTGTGGGCGAAGAGCGGCCCCTACAACTTCTCATTCTCGTGCTCGGACCAGCCGGCCAGACAAAGACCGCAAGTTCTCCGGGCCAAGGCTGCAGACAGATGGGGACCGAGTCTCCCCGAATTAGGCCCGGGGCGCCCCGACCGCCTCAGAGGGGGTCCCCAGAACGCTCCCCGCGTGGTCCGGAGCGCCTGCGCGCCGCCCGGGCCCCGCACCTATCGAGTCTGCGGCCAGACCCTAGTCACTCCCGGGCCGCGGCTGCAGGCCCACGCGCCCCGCGCGCCCGCCCTGCGCCTGCCGAGGGGGCGCCGCCGGGTCCCCCGCGGGCCCTTCAAACCCGCCCCCGCAGCCCCAGGCCGGGCCCCGATACCCACCCGGGTCCCACAGCGGGGGCCGGATCCGTGCGGGCTCCGGGAGCCGCCGCCGCCGCCGCCGCCACCGCCGCTGCCAGTGAGGCGCGGCGGGGCGGGGACGCGCGACCAGGCCCGGCCCCCGGCCCGCCCTCGGCCCAACCCGGTCCCCGCCTTCGGCCCAACCCGGCTCGCAGTCAGCCCCAGGCCCGCCCCCGCCCCCGGGCAGACCCGGCACTGACGCGCCACTCCCCTGGTCGCCTTCGCCCTCTGGCCCCAGCTCCCCAGCCCCGCGCCCCGCACCCCAAGTTCGCGCTCGCTCTCGCCCCGGCTCTGAGCCTCTGTGGTTTCGATTGGGGTGCGAAGGGAACGGCCCCGCCGCAGGTCCCGGGCTCCCTCCCCCGCGGAGGACCCCTCCCAGGAACCCCGCGGAGGGGGCGCCGCGCCCCCAGGTCTGCAGGTGGGGGGGCGGCACCAGGCCGGGTCCCGGACCCTGAAGGTGCAGCGGGTCCCGGATTCCTCACGCCCCCGCCTCCACATGCCCCCCGTGGGGCACTTCGCCGACCGGATCCCGGGTGCCCCGCGCGGTCCCCGGGACACCGGAGCGGCCCGGCTGGGCGTACGTTGGCACGATTGTGGCTTTAGGGAAACGGAGGCGGGTGGGGTGGAGCCGGGACTGAGAAAGCGACGGAGAACCCAGATTTATGCTTTAATAGATCGACACCTTGAGGCTCTGTGTCCAGGGCCATCCATGGCACAATGGCCGCCCGCCCCTCAGCCCTCAGCGCGCGCGTGGTCCCCGCCCGCCGGATGTTGACGGCGTCGCCTAGCAACGGGAGATGGCGGAGCCTGGCAGCGGGGCCAACGGGTGAGCGGGGTCCAGGGACCGCGGGTCTTGGAGGGCCCCCAGGGTTCCCCTTTTCCATACCCCCCGGGGCGCCCCTTCCGCACTTGCCCCTCTCCTCCGGCCCCTCCCGCCCCGGCCCCTCCACCGCCCACTCTCTGGGCCGTTCCCGCCCCTGCGCACCCCCTCTCCTTCCTCACCGCCCTTTTGTCTGCTCCCGCAGCCTCCCTCTGTCCCCTGCTCCAGGTGCTCCCCCAAACCGGGACCCACTTTCCCCGCAGTAACCATGGCAACCACTATGGGAGCCCCTGGGGCAGAGCGGGGCGCAGGCGTCTCTAAGGGGGAGAGGGCAGGTGGGGGATGGTCTTCGGGTGCTGCCCCTGCGGTGGCCCCTGGCCCGGGGAGCCGGAAACCAGCCCAGCCCCTGGCTGTCCTGGAAGAGCGGCCCCTACCCCTACCCCTACCCCAGTTTGACTTGGGGGTCCCCGCAGTGGGGCAGCCCTGGGCAGATGCCCTGAGCACGGGTAGATGGTGGTCTGCTAACCATCGTGCCACCAGGCCCATCTCCTATGCTTCCTTTATTTTTTAATTTTTTAAAAATATATTTTAATTGGTTTCAGAGAGGAAGGAAGAGGGAGAGAGAGAGAGAGAGAGAAACATCAGCGATGAGAGAGAATCAGGAATTGGCTGCCTCCTGCACGCCCCCTACTGGGGATCCCCACACTGGGGATGGAGCCCGCAGCCCTGGCCTGTGCCCTGGACCGTGACCTCCTGGTTCCTGGGTCCAAGCTCACCCACGGAGCCACGTGGCCGGGTGTTGAGCGTGCATTTTTAACTAGAAAAAAGCAAAACCATTTTAAGGAAGTCCGTGACGCAGGACACTGCGCTCTCCAACCCAGAGTGTGCAGGACTCACCCCTTTCTGCCACTGCCCCTGACTTTGTATCCCCCAGTTTTGTCAGCGACGCAGGCATCATAAGGTAACTTTTCTCGCCTAACCTGCGCGTGCGGTTCCTTTCCTGTTTCAATGATCACATTTTTCATCCTCCATTCATGGAGACTCTCTGGCGGCACTCAGGCCACGTGCCGGGCACACGGTGCTGGGGTTGGTGACAAACCTGGTAATCAACAAGCTCATGGGCGGCTGGACCCCGGGAGGCGGAACGCCCAGGGAGGCCGGCTCTCCGGTGACTCTTCGCCTGTTTCTCCGCCACCAGGTCCCGCAGTGATGGAGATGCAGCGGTTGAAGGAGAGGAGGATGGGCCCCCCGCCGGCAAGGGGGTGAGTTCCCACGGGGCCAGTGCCTGGGCCTGTGTCCACCAGGGGCTGCAGGGGAGAGGAGGCGCACATGCTCTGGAAAGTGTCGCTGGTCCCAGAGCAAACCATCCAGCTGCTGAGAGCCCCCCGCCCCCCATGGCTCGTGGGGCCCGGCAGGAATGTGGGGACTTGTTCTCAGAGCCCCTAGTTGTTCAGAATTCATTTCCTCTAACGGAGGGCAGAGATCACTACCAAAAGCCAGGGCACGTGCAGATAGGCAATAACCTAGCGACACTCAGAAGTGTGGGTCTCCATGGACATCATCACACTATCCTATATAATAAAAGAGAAACATGTAAATTGACCGTCCCTCTGCTATGCTCACCAGCCAATCAGGAGTGCGTATGTAAATTAACCCGCCAAAGATGGTGGGTTAATTTGCATACACAAGCACCGAGCGGCCTGGGTCCTGGGAACAACCTCAGGACCCAGGCCACTCCTAGCCTGTAGGCCCACACCTAGGCCCTGTGCGGCCGGGGTCCCAGAATGCCCCTGGCCAACCCGGGCCTACGGGCGCAGGCGCCAAGTGGATGTCCCTACCCCGTGGCCGCTTGCACGTGCACCGACATCAAGTGGCGGCCCGGGTCCACGGCCCCCAGCCCAGCGCCCACAACACGGGGCTGCCTGTCTGGGAGGTGTGCCCCCGCGGCAGTCACGCACAAGGCCCAGGGTCTCCACATGTCCCCCAGCCCGGCACCTACCATGCAGGGCTGGCTGTCCCCTCGCCCAGTGGACACAACGCAGGGGGTTTTCTGCAAATGAGCTGCAGAGGAAACACCTTTTCTTTTTTTAAAAAATATATTTTATTGATTTTTTATAGAGAAGAGGGGAGAGGGATAGACAGTTGGAAACATCAATGAGAGAGAAACATCCATCAGCTGCCTCCTGCACATTCCACACTGGGGATGTGCCCCCCAACCAAGGTACATGCCCTTAACAGGAATCAAACCGGGGACCCTTCAGTCTGCAGGCCGATGCTCTATCCACTGAGCCAAACCAGTTTGAGCATTAACACCTTTTCTGACCGCTCATTGGCTAAGCTCCCTGTACGCTGCCACTTGCAGTGTTCTTGGTACTTTGGGTTATAAGAATCCAAGAAGGTGACCTAGGGTTTTTCCACCACACTCCTGGAGGAAAAAACTAAGGTCTGCTGCTGGAGGAGCTAAGAAAATGTCATATCCTGCCCTAGCCGGTTTGGATCAGTGGATAGAGCCTCGGCCTGCCAACCGCAGGGTTCGGGTTCGATTCTGATCAAGGACATGTACCTAGGTTACAGGCTCCTCCCTGGCTGGGGCCCGGTTCAGGGCTCATGCAGGAGACAACCAGTCAAAGTGTCCCTCTCACATTGATGTTTCTCTCTGTCTCTCCCTCTCTCTTCCACACTCCCTAAAAATCAATGGAAACATATCCTCAGGTGAGGACAAAAAAGAAAGAAAGAAAGAAATGTCATAGCCTATGAAAGACACATCTTGAAAATGCCTAAAGGCAATTGTCATTTTTTTCATGGTGAAGGGACTGGAGTCTGTGTTGGTGAAAACACAGGGAGCAGGCCTAAGCCATCAGTAGGACATCCCCTGAGGGCTCCCAGTCTGAGGGGGCAGGCTGGGCTGAGGGACCCCCCCCCCCCCCCAGTGCACAAATTTCATGCACCGGGCCCCTAGTTAAGGATAAAACCTTCCCCTGGCGGGTCTTGCTTAGTGGCTAGAGCCACAGCCTGCGGACTGAAGGGTCCCAGTTTTGATTCCAAGTCAAGGGCACGTGCCCAGGTTGCTGTTTTGCTGTTTCTCTCTCTCTCTCTCTCTCTCTCTCTCTCCCTCTCTCCCTCTCTCCCTCTCTGAAATCAATAAAAACAAAACAAGAAAAAACCTCACCAGACCCCTTATATTTTGTTTCCTGATTTTTTCCTGCTGCACAGCCACAGGCATCCACGGAGGAGACCCCCGGAGACCAGACCAGTGTAGGAGCCGCAGATGCTGCTGAGGGGGAGGCCACTGCCCCGAGGGAAGCCCAGCCCAATGGAGAAGTCCCACCTGATGGAGAAGAGGGGGAAGTCGCACCTGAAGGAGAAGAGGAGGAAGTCATGCCTGAAGGAGAAGAGAGGGAAGTGGCGTCCGAATGGGAAATGGAAGACGAGGAGATCGTGGAGGCGGAAGGGGAGCTCGAGGCGGAAGGGGAGCTGGAGGCGGAAGGGGAGCAGGGGTCTGATGTGAAAATCGTGTCCTCTGAGGGGAAAGCCAGCTCCACAGAGGTCACCTACTCAGACACCAGTCTTGGGGACACGGCCTGGGACTCGGAGTCCGCCCAGCAGGCAGCAGGCTTCTCTGAGTGGCTGGGTCCGGATGCTTCCAGATTTGGGCTCAGCCATTCGGTGAGTAGCCCCAGGGCTGTTTGATGTCAGTGTGCTACTTACTGCCATGGGGGTGTCGCCCATCATGAGGAACTTGGGGTACACTTCAAGTACCAATGGCAATCCCCATTAGACATGGCTCAGCAAAGGCGGGGCTCTGAATGCCAAGGTGGGGGTCACTCCCCGAGAGGCATCCCGGTTGCTGGTCTCTGAACAGCCCATCCAGGGGGATGGGATAGACAGTTTCCGTTTTGACCATTTGCAAAAGGCACATGATTTTTTTTTTTTAATATATTTTACTAGCGTCCTGGTGCACGAAATTCATGCACTGGGAGGGGGGGATCCCTCAGCCCAGCCTTCACCCTCTCCAATCTGGGATCCCTCTCACAATCTGGGACTGCTGGCTCCCAACCTCTTGCCTGCCTGCCAGCCTGATCACCCCCTAATCACTCCCCTCCCAGCCTGATGGATGCCTAACTGCTCCCCTGCTGGCCCAATTGCCCTCAACTGCACTCCTCTGCCAGCCTGATTTCATCCCCCAACTGCCCTCCCCTGCAGGGCTGGTTGCCCCCAACTTCCCTCCCCTGCTGGCCTGATCGCCCACAACTGCCCTCCCCTGCAAGCCATCTTGTGGCCACATGGGGGCAGCCATCTTGTGTGATGGCATGATGGTCAATTTGCATATTATCCCTTTAGTATGTAGGCTTGATTTCAGAGAGGAAGGGAGGGAGGGAGGGAGAGAGAGAGAGAGAGAGAGAGAGAGAAACATCCATGATGGGAGAGAATCATGGATCGGCTGCCTCCTGCGTGCCCCCTTCTGGGGATGGAGCCCACAACCCAGGCATGTGCCCTGACCGGGAATCAAACCCTGACCTCCTGATTCATAGGTCGATGCTCAACCACTGAGCCACGCCGGCCGGGCAAGGCACGTGATCTTTATGTCCAAACGAGTTTCTATTCCTTAAAGATGATGTTGACTTGTGAGCCCTGGAATGAGTGGAACCCAGTTCTCAGCCCTGACCGAGCCCCATGGGCTCAGACTCGGCTGCTCTTGCTGCAGACAGAGTCTGATGACCAGCTCCAGCAGGGCCCACCGGACTCCCTGCGGCCGAGCTCGAGGGGCCGGATCCCATCCTCGGACGAGCTGTCCCTGACCTCGGAGGAGTCCTTGGCCCCGGAGCCAGGTACCAGGGCCCTGCGCCCGGGCTGAGCCACTGCCCAGCCCCTTGTGGGCCAGGGACGCCCCGCCCGTGACCTCATTTCCTGCACGGCTGTGCGTCTAGAGATAAAGATATTACTGACTGGGAGGGACAGCGTGTACGGAGCACGGACGCCTCCCCTCGCTCGGTTCTTACAAAGACCCGGAGGCTTTCAGTACCTTACCAAGGCCACCCGCCCGGGTGCTGGCCTGATCTCCAGCGGGGGGCGTGCAGAGGCAGCGGGTCCACGGCTCTCTCTCATCATTGATGTCTCTCCCTCTCCTCTCCCTTCCTCTCGTAATTAATGAAAAAAGAAACTAGAACTCTGCCCCAGTCCGATGGGAGCGTCCCTCTCGTTCCCCTCGCGTGGCCCGAGGCCTGACAGCGACTCTGTTAACTCCTCGGGCGCTCGCTGTCCCGCAGGCATGGCCGCCCCGGCGTCCCGGCCGCCCCCCGGGCCAGGGCCCCCGCCCTCCTTCCTGGACAGGATCCAGCACCTCAGCCTCTCCGAGGAGGGGGTCGCAGAGCCGCCGGGGTCGGAGGGCAGCGACGAGCCGGACGAAGACGTGTCCCACCTGGTGGTCTTGGACCCCAACCACGTAAGGAGGGAGCCCCTTCTGGGTCAGAGCTGCCCCTTCACCTGCACGTCGGCCTCTCCCTGCCCTCCGCCGCCACGGCCACCCGGGCCCCACGCCGCGCCCACGTCACCTGCAGGCGTTGGCCACGGCCTTGTGAAGCCCGTTCTCCTCGGAGGCTCACATTCCCCAAACCAGCCTGGCCCTGCCGGCCTCAGGGACCGGGCATTCGGGGGGGGGGGGGGCGGGGGGCGCCTTGGGCAGGCTGGGAAGGCCGCCCGAGGGTTGAGCCCGGGGGAAAGCCCTGTGCTCGCCCACAGGCAGGTGGCGGCTGCCTGGGAAGGGCCAAGTGCCCATTGGGCGCCGGCAGCCTCGGCCTGGCCGTGGTGCCAGGTCCACCGCCCGCCTGCCCTGTCCTTTTGCCAAAACACGAACTGGGGCTTCAGTGCCTGGAACCAGACTCGAGGGCCTGACCGTGTGGTGGCAGAAGTGAGCGCACGGAGGGTCGAAGCCATTCCTGCCCCCATCCCCGCCCCGCCCCCCAGAGAACAACTGGGTGAGGCCGGAGGGGACGGGACCCTGACCCGGTGCTTTGCTGTTGCTGTAGCCCCTGATGCTAAGGTTCCAGGCTGCGCTGAACGGCTACCTGAACCGGCAGGTGGAGAAGCTGCAGCTGGAGCTGCTGGAGCTGGTGCGTGCACCCCCCTCCCCACCCCTGGCTGTGTGCCCACGTCCCCCCTCCCCACCCCTGGCTGTGTGCCCACGTCCCCCATCCCCACCCCGGCTGTGTGCCCACGTCCCCCCATCCCCACCCCGGCTGTGTGCCCACGTCCCCCCATCCCCACTGTGTGCCCACGTCCCCCCTCCCCACCCCGGCTGTGTGCCCACGTCCCCCCATCCCCACCCCGGCTGTGTGCCCACGTCCCCCCATCCCCACCCCGGCTGTGTGCCCACGTCCCCCATCCCCACCCCTGGCTGTGTGCCCACGTCCCCCCCTCCCCACCCCTGGCTGTGTGCCCACGTCCCCCCATCCCCACTGTGTGCCCACGTCCCCCCATCCCCACTGTGTGCCCACATCCCCCCCATCCCCACCCCTGGCTGTGTGCCCACGTCCCCCCATCCCCACTGTGTGCCCACATCCCCCCCTCCCCACCCCGGCTGTGTGCCCACGTCCCCCCATCCCCACTGTGTGCCCACATCCCCCCCATCCCCACCCCTGGCTGTGTGCCCATATCCCCTCATCCCCACCCCTGGCTGTGTGCCCATATCCCCTCATCCCCACCCCGGCTGTGTGCCCACGTCCCCCCATCCCCACCCCTGGCTGTGTGTCCATGTCCCCCCCATCCTCACCCCGGCTGTGTGCCCACGTCCCCCCCCTCCCCACCCCTGGCTGTGTGCCCACGTCCCCCCCATCCCCACCCCTGGCTGTGTGCCCACATCCCCCCCATCCCCACTGTGTGCCCACATCCCCCCCATCCCCACCCCTGGCTGTGTGCCCACGTCCCCCATCCCCACCCCCGGCTGTGTGCCCATGTCCCCCCCATCCCCACCCGTCCCCCTGACCCACCTTCTCTCCGGCCACAGGGTGTGGCTTCCAAGCAAAGCCAAAAGCAGCGGCAGGAGCTGGGCGTGGACCTGTACGGGGTGCAGCAGCACATGGCGGCCCTGCAGGTGCAGCTGGAGAAGAGCCACGACCACTACTCCCTGACCACGTGCGCCCGGCAGCAGATGGAGGAGGAGCTGCGGCGCATGCGCCTGCTCTACACCCGCACCTGCGAGGCCGCCAACGCCGAGCGCAAGAAGCGTAAGAGCCCGGTCCCCGCAGCCCGCGGTCATCTCCGTGCGCCGTCGCGTCCCCGAGCCCTCAGCGCAGCCCCTCCTCCCCTGGGCCCCTGTGCGCCCGACGTGGGAGCTGCCGAGCTTGCTGGGTCCCGGTCCCGGTAGGCCGCTGCCTCTCCAGACATTTGTGCCTCCTTTTCCTAAAGGTGGGTCCCCTGGAGGGCGCCCCTTCTCCGTGCCCTGCGATGGCACGTGGGAACGCCCTGGGGACCTGCCCTGTGCGCCTGCGCCTGCGGCTGCGGTGGGAACCGTGTGCCTCAGAGGGGCCTTGCCTAGCGGCGCCACCTGCTCAGCCCTGCGGTGCCTGCTCTCCCTGCCGCTGGGCCCACCGATCGTTCCCCTTCTGCCACCCGAGGGGCCGTACCACGGGGGTAACACCGGGGCCAGCGGTATGGGAGCCGCTCACACATTCTGCCCACGCTGCCTGCTCGTCCACAAAGAGCTGCTAGAAGCCGATCAGTAGGAGACGAACGTGCCGGTAGAACAGCCGAGGGCGGAGCGGGCAGACGGCGGGCGGGCAGGGCAGCGGGTGACGCGGCCGGGCCTGCTCCCTCTGCAGTGGCGGCGCTGCAGACCGAGATGGAGAACCTGGCCCTGAACCTGTTCTACATGCAGAACATCGACCAGGACATGCGGGACGACATCCACGTGATGAAGCAGGTCGTGAAGAAGTCGGAAGCGGAGCGGGCGCGGGCCGAGCGGGACAAGAAGCAGCAGGTACCCGCAGTCCCGGCGCCGGCTCTCCCCCACCTCCGGGTGTCCTGGGGCGCCGGCAGCCCCGAGAGGCCCTGGCCAGCCTTGGGGTCACCCCCTCGGGTCAGGGGTCGGGGTTCGGTGCCTGAGAGCCGCGTTTCCCAGGACCTGCACGTGGACCAGCTCACCGCCCGGGCCCATGAGCTGGAGGAACAGATCGCCCTGTTCGAGGCTCAGTCAGGGGCCCAGGCGGAGGAGACCCGGATGCTTCGGAAAGCCGTGAGCGAGGTAAGAGGGACCCCACGCCCTCGGCCCAGAGGCACCCGCAGCACCGCCGTGCGGCACCCGCGTGCCTGTCCAACGAGTGACTCAGCGGCGGGTCCCCGTCAGCGTCTCTGAGCATCTGGGTGACCCGGGTGGGGCGAGTAGGTACCGAGTGCCTGGTGGCCGGTAGAGTCATTCCTCCATCGCCCGAGCGGCCCAGGCCCCCAGGCAGCCGGACACTGTGCTCCGCTAGCTGGGCGGACCCTCAGCCAGCTCCCTGGCCACCGGGCGGCTTCGCAGGGAGGGCTGGAACCTTCCTCTTGCCCAGGCAGGGCCCGCATCTCCACTCCGGGTGGAGGGAGGGAGGGAGGGAGGGAGGGGCCCCGGGCAGCCCCGAATTCGGTGGCCAACACTAGAAACCAAAGCTGCTATGACTTTTTAAAAAATATATTTTTTTATTGATTTCAGAGAGGAAGGGAGAGGGAGAGAGAAACATCCATGATGAGAGAGAATCATGGATCGGCTGCCTCCTGCACGCCCCCCATTGGGGATAAGCCTGCAAGTGCCCTTGACCAGGAATCAAACCCTGACCTCCTGGGTCATAGGTCGATGCTCAACCCCTGAGCCACACTGGCCAGGCCATACGCTACTTTTTAATACTAAGTTACAAAGCAACACACACACACACACACACACACGGAGGTAGCACCGGTGTGCAGAAATGATAACCTCCAAGCAGGGCATGATGGGAAATTTTGTGTTCCTTCTGCTCACCTGTGCAAGAATGAACACCTTTCTTATGTTTTACAAAAGAGAGTGTTTAAAATATTTAAAGACTGAATGTAAAGACTGATTTCAGGCGAGGTCTGGCATCTCAGCCCGCGCCGGGCATCGTGGCCACGCCCACGTGTGGGGTCTGGCGGCCCGGTGCCCAGCAGTGCTGGCGGCCCTCCGCCTCTTCCTTCCCCGGCCTCCAGCCCACGGGGTGGAGGAGAGGCCCCGCCGGGGTCCGGGGCGTCTGCAGAGCCAAGTTTAATGTTGTGTCAAGAGGAGCAAGGCCTGCGGAAGGCCCGGGCCCTCGTGCTTCCCGGGGCCGCGAGCCCAGCAGCGAGCCCAGCCCCGCCTCCCGCCCAGGCCTGCGCGGAGATCGACACGATCAGGATGGAGAAGAAGCTCATCCTGCAGCAGTGGGCCGTCTGCCTGGTGGGCATGAAGCGCCGCGACGAGGCCTACAGGACCATCCAGGAGGTGCTCAGGTACAGCTGCCGGCCTCTCCCTGCGCAGCCACCAGGGTGGGGGGGGCCGGGCTCAGGGCACCAGGTGAGCTCAGGGTGGAGAGAGAGCCGGGTTCAGGGCGCCAGGCGGGCCCAGGGCAGAGGGAGCCGGGCTCAGGGCACCAGGTGAGCTCAGGGTGGAGAGAGAGCCGGGTTCAGGGTGCCAGGTGGGCCAAGGATGGAGAGAGCTGGGCTCAGGGTGCCAGGCGGGCCCAGGGTGTAGTGAGCTGGGTTCAGGGCGCCAGGTGGGCCAAGGATGGAGAGAGCTGGGCTCAGGGTGCCAGGTGGGCCCAGGGTGTAGTGAGCTGGGTTCAGGGCGCCAGGTGGGCCAAGGATGGAGAGAGCTGGGCTCAGGGCGCCAGGCGGGCCAGGCGGAGTGATCACAGAGCAGTGGGCATGTGAGAAGTGGGGACCGGGGAGGTAGGGGCCCCCTGGTCCAGGTGAGCCGCCTCTTGGGACACAGGAGGCACCTGCAGCCCCGCTCCAGCCCTGAACGCTCAGATTGTTCACCGAGATTCCAGTTTCTTTGTCCTTTCAAACTGCCCGCGGCCCCGGGCAGCGGCTTTCATGCTCGGATTTCCTGGGAGGATGAAGGGGAAACAAACGGAGGGGGAGAGAAGAGGCGTTTTTCTGCGGGAGAGAAGGCGGCCCTTTGATTCGAAGCCTCGCCACCTGTGTGGGGACTCCACCCTTCAGGGCTGTCCTGCAGGCCGAGTTCCCGCGCAGTCCCGCTTAATCTCCCCTGCGGGGGAGGCAGAGGCCCCCTCGGTCCCCGCTGTCACTCCCAGCCGGTGGGGTGTCCTGGGCCCGGTGCTGGAGGCTCCAGGCACAGTGCCGCCTAATCCCCACCCCCCGCTGAGGGGGCTCAGAAGGGACACCTGGTGGCACGTGCCTCACCTGCTTAGCCCTAACCGGGTCTCCACTCCCGGGCCGGCTGGGAGCCTGGCAGGGACCAGGTGCCCAGGAAAGACTCGCTACCCAGGGGACAAACCGCCGGGTCAGAGGGCCCCTCCGTGGCCTCCCGGTTGCCCAATGCCCGGTGCCTCCAAACCGTAACCCCATGGCCCCCACGGCCCCCCATAGCCTGGTCCCCCGGCTATTCCTATCCCGGCCCAGGAGTAGCATCATGGCTACGGGAGACAGACCGATGGCCTCCTAGTCTGCTAGCTTCCCCTCCCCCTGCCCCCCACCATAATCACAACCTTGAAAGAGTTTTTATTTATTTTTAAACTATTTTTTTTAATTGATGTCAGAGAGGAAGGGAGCGGGAGAGATAGAAACATCAATGATAAGAGAATCACTGATCGGCTGCTTCGTGCAGGCCCCCTACTGGGGATCGAGCCCACAACCCGGGAATGGAACCGTGACCTCCCGGTTCATAGGTCTGCGCTCAGCCACTGCGCCGCGGGGCAGCACCCAGAGAGCTTAGCCTTGGGAATGGGTGATGGCTCCATCGGGCATCCGGCCGACAACCCGGGGCTGCTACTAGGAGGGTCCCTCCGGGCGGGGCCGCGGGGCGGGTGCTGGCCCGGCTCTGCGGTCCCGCTCGGGGCTGACCCGGCCCTGCGGTCCGCTCGGGGCTGACCCGGCCCTGCGGTCCGCTCGGGGCTGACCCGGCCCTGCGGTCCGCTCGGGGCTGACCCGGCCCTGCGGTCCGCTCGGGGCTGACCCGGCCCTGCGGTCCGCTCGGGGCTGACCCGGCTCCACGGTCCGCGCAGCGAGTGCCAGCACCAGCTGAAGGCGGCGGACGGCGAGGTGGAGGCCTACAAGCGGTCCATCGTGCAGGAGGAGGAGCGCAACGAGACGCTGGCCCGCGTGCTGCGCCGCGCCGAGGCCGAGGGCCGCCTGCTGCAGAAGCTCACGGCGCAGTGCCTGGCGCGGCAGGAGGCGCTGCAGAGCCAGTTCAGCACCTACCAGCTGGTGCTGCAGGACACGGAGGGCAAGCTGAGCACCGTGCGCGGGGTACGCGCCCCCCGCCCACACACACGCACAGCGGGCGCCTCCGCGGGCCCTCCCCCCACGCACAGCGGGCGCCTCCGCGGGCCCTCCCCCCACGCACAGCGGGCGCCTCCGCGGGCCCTCCCCCCACGCACAGCGGGCGCCTCCGCGGCCCCTCCCCCCACGCACAGCGGGCGCCTCCGCGGGCCCTCCCCCCACGCACAGCGGGCGCCTCCACGGGCCCTCCCCCCACGCACAGCGGGCGCCTCCGCGGGCCCTCCCCCCACGCACAGCGGGCGCCTCCGCGGGCCCTCCCCCCACGCACAGCGGGCGCCTCCGCGGGCCCTCCCCCCACGCACAGCGGGCGCCTCCGCGGGCCCTCCCCCCACGCACAGCGGGGCGCCTCCACGGGCCCTCCCCCCACGCACAGCGGGCGCCTCCGCGGGCCCTCCCCCCACGCTCAGCGGGGCACCCCCGTGGCCTTCCCCACCACCGCCCTCACTGCCCGACCCTCCCCAGGAGCACAAGGAGATCAGGGCCGAGCTGGTGGCGGTCCACCAGTCCATCCGGCAGGAGCTGGACCTGCGGCGGGAGCTGGACACGGCCATCGTGCGGAAGCTGCAGGAGCAAACGACCTCCAACAAGATGACCAAGTACTTCCACCAGCTGCTCCACAAGCTGCAGAAGCAGAAGACCAACCTGGTGCGCCGCCCGCCGCCTCCCACCGCGGCCGCCAGGGGGCGCCCGGGGACCACGGGAGGGGGGGCGCCCGGGGACCCGCCAGGCCACAGGCCACAGAACCCGAGTGGGCAGGGGCCTGGGCGTGTCTGTTCACGGATCACATTCTCCAGCTGTAAAAGCCATGATTTTGTGCCCTGCCGGTGTGGCTCAGCGGATAGAGCATCAACCCGAGGACTGAAGGGTCCCGGGTTCGACGTGGGTCAAGGGCACGAACCTGGGTGGCAGGCTGGCCCCCAGGCGTTTGGTTGTGGAAAGCCGGGGCACCCACAGGGCAGTGCCATCTGCCGCCAGGGGTGAGCCTCCTAGGAGGCTGGCATAGTTCCTGCTGGAAACCTCTCTAAACACACGTGCTCATACATGTGCAACGAAGTAAACACAGGCACACGAAGACACGGAAACACGCATGTCCACATCCCCGGGCACACACGAGCAAACACACTCGTGGACACAGGCAAACGTGGGTGCACACAGGTACTCACACCTTCACCTAGGGCTCACTGCGTGTCAGTTTTTAAGTCCATCCTAACCCACTTTCTTTTTTTAAAAAAATATATATTTTATTGAATTTTTACAGAGAGGAAGGGAGAGGGATGGAGAGTTAGAAACATGGATGAGAGAGAAACATCGATCAGCTGCCTCCTGCACACTCCCCACTGGGAATGTGCCTGCAACCAAGGTACATGCCCTTGACTGGAATCGAACCTGGGACCCTTGAGTCCACAGGCCGACGCTCTATCCACTGAGCCACACCAGCCAGGGCCTAACCCATTTTGTTAACACACCTCTCCTATTCAGGAAGGTGACTTTATGTCTGGCCGGTGGGGTTCAGTGTTGAGCATCAGCCTAGGAACCAGGAGGTCGGGGTTCGATTCCCGGTCAGAGCACAGGCCCGTGTTGTGGGCTCGATCCCCTGTGAGGCGTGCAGGAGGCAGCGGGTCCATGATTCTCTCTCATCATTGATGTTTCTACTTCAGTCCGCGGGCCGACGCTCTATCCGCTGGTCTAGGTCTAACTGTTTATTAAAATGTGGGCAGTGTCTGTGGAGGATCAGAGGCGGTGCTCCCCAAATGTCAGCCGCCGTCACTCTGTCTTGGTGGGTGTGGAGCCCCAGCCGAGCTAAGGTGACCCGCCACCCAGCTGGCGGGCTCACCTGTCCTCCGGGGGACGGGCTGCTGTCTCCGTGGTGGCCCGCTCACCGCTCCTGGACACGGGGAGGAGGCGGCTGTCCCCAGGAAGCGGGACACGGGCTGGGAGCACTGCATCTCCTGGGGACGTCCTGGCTGACATCCCGGAAGTCCCGCCAGTCCATTTTCTGGAAATTGGGAGCAAGACCACCAGCTGGGAGCTACGTGGGTGCCCTGGGGAAGCTAAGGAGTGTGGGGGTGTGAAGTAACCTGCCGGCCCTGCTTCAGACCTCCAAGGCCAGTCCCTGGGTCCCCGGGCCCCCAAACCTACCCTGTCCCCCGCTGCCCAGGAAACTCGTGCATTAGTACCGTCCGTGTCCAGAAGAGGGCAGTAAAGAGTCTTCCCAAACTGGTCGGCTGGGTGGGTGGGTGGGGCCTGTCTGGGATGGGGACCCGGACTGTGAATGGGCGCCATCCCCTGGAGCTGGGGCCCAGGGGGAAGGTGGGCAGCGTCCACGGTGCCGTCTAGACAGGTCACGCAGGAGCCGTACTGACGTCCCAGGAGGCCAGGGCGTCTCAACAAGCACAGCTGGGGGGTGGAGGGGGAGGGCAGGCTGTATGGTCGGCGGGGGGTTGAGTGCCAGCGGAGAGAGGAAGGCAGGGCCCTGCGAAGACCCCGGGGTGACCTGGCGATCTCAGAGGTCTTGGCAAAGAAAGGGACAGGCTCAGAGGGCCCGAGGGTTACCGCAGGGGCAGGGCGTGGCCAGGTGGGATGCTGGGGGCATCTGTCCCAGCTGGGCAGGGCCGGCTTTAAAAGCTAGAGGTGGGGGGGTTCTGGAAAGGCACCCAAGTGGCCGGCCGGCGGGTGCATGTAGGACAGCCAGCTGGGGTCTGGGGGAGGAGCCCAGGTGGCCTGGGGGCAGAGGGGGGCTGGGAGTGGGCAGGAGCCGGGGGAAGGTGAGGGGGCGGAGGCTTTGTGGGGGCAGCAAGGGCCTGGGGCTGGCGGGGGTCAGCTTTTGTTTTGGGGTGAGGGATTTATACGGAAAGACTGGGGACTGGGAGAGAGACCGGTTCCTGGTGGCGACGGGCCTGCCTGAGGCAGGAAAGCCGGTGATCTCACCTGCACGCACACATTTCCGCCCAGTGTGGCCACTGCTGTCTAAGGAGAAACAGTGCAGCCTTTCTTGGTTGTGGGAGGCCCTCAGGGTCCCGGAGACAGAGAGCGGCCGGCTTCCCGGAGGTGGGGACCTTTCTCCCGACCAGGGCGGGGCCTCTAGGAGATGGGGGGCCCCTCCGGAGCCTCCCAGGAAAAGCGAAGGTTCCGACGCGTCTCCCATCGGTCCTGCAGGTGACACACCTCTCCAAGATTGACGGCGACATCGCCCAGGCCACGCTGGACATCACCCACACCAACTGCCGGGCGGACCTGCACCGGGAGGCGCTGGCCGAGCTGGACAAGGAAGTGCAGAAGGTCAACGAGCTCATCGGCAACAGCGAGAGCGAGATCACCCGGCGCACCATCCTCATCGAGCGCAAGCAGGGCCTCATCAACACCCTCAACAAGGAGCTGGACCAGATGGTCTCCGAGATCGGGGTGGGCGCCGGGGCCCGAGGGGGAGGCACCCAAGGACGGGCGGCCCTGGGGGAGTCACCCCAGCCTGCGCCCCCAGAGAGCAGGCCTCTCACCGGAGGCCCCGGCCGCGGGCGGGTCTCCCGCAGGGGGAAGAGCTGGGGCCGCTGGAGCTGGAGATCAAGAGGCTGAGCAAGCTGCTGGACGAGGTGGGCGCCAAGGTGACGCAGGGGCAGGTGAACTGGCTGCGCCTCCAGCAGGACATGGTGCGGGCGGCGCAGGAGCGCGAGGAGCAGCTGGCCGCCCTGAGCCTCTTCAGCAAGGAGGTGCGCGTCCTGGAGCAGAAGAAGCTGAGGACCGAGAGTGAGTGCCCAGCCCGGGCCGCCCCCCAGCCCCGGGTCGCCCCCCAGCCCCGGTCACCCTGTGGGACAGGGCCCTCAGGGGAGGAAGGGTATAGGGGGCACGGAGGGCCTCACTGCCTTCTCGCCAGCCCCAGCGATGCTCACTCCGTGGCCCAGGGTGTGGCTCTGAGCGGTGGCCCTGACTGGCGGGTGGGCCGCAGTCACGGTGGCGGGTGAGGTACGAAAATGTACTGAGTTTGTTAAGTTTGGGATCGAGGGCGCTGCCAGAGCAGGTCGCATGCGAGTGCCCTCCGCCCACGATAGGCGGCTCCCCTGAAATCACACGGACGCCGGGTCCCGGGTTGGAGCCCCGCGTGGGAGGCCTGGGTCCGGCTGGGGGCTTCAGGAGGAGCCCCTTCCTCTGCAGCTGCGCTCGGACAGCTGCCCCGCCCCGCAGTCCTGCTGCCTGCCCCGCCCTCCGGGAGTCTGCGTGCCCTCCCTCGTCACCCCCACTTGCTGGTCATCCACCCCGTCCTTCCAGGTCCCCGAAGGGCCAGGCTTTGGAAACCATGCGGCCAGAGGGGACCCCTCCCCTGTCCCCCAGCCCCAGAGGGACGTGATGGGGGGGCGCCAGGAAGACAGGGGGGCTCAGCCGCCCGCGTGCCTCCGCCACAGAGAAGATCGAGCAGGAGAAGAGGGAGCAGAAGGACATCGAGCGGCACATGAAGGACCTGGACAACGACCTGCGAAAGCTCAACCTGCTCCTGAGCCGCAACCGCAGCAGCTCCGAGGGCCTGCAGCAGGCCAACCTGCTCACCGAGAGCCAGTTCCTGCACGCGCTCAAGGTGCGCCCGGCGGGCGGGCCCGCGGGCCCAGGGGCAGGGCGGGTGGTAGTGGGCACAGCGGCGGACACATGTGTCCCCTGGGCAGGGCGGGCACACGGGCCCCAGGGCCGGCCACCAGGCGGGAGGGCATAGCCGTGGGCACACCTGTCCCCTGGGGCAGGGCGGGAGGGGTGGGCATGGCCCTGGGCCCCGCATCCACCAGCCCTGCCCCCCTCGCCCCACCGCAGGCCGCAGAGAGGGAGACCATCGAGATGCAGGACAAGCTGGAGCAGCTGAACCAGGAGAAGATGTCGCTCCTCAACCACCTGGTGGAGGCCGAGTGAGTGCTGCCGCCCGCCCCGCTGGGCCCCTGGGAGCATCCTGGGTTGACCGGTCAGCGTGGCTCAGACATTGAGTGTCGACCTATGAACCAAGAGGTTCCCCGTTCGAATCCCAGTCGGGGCACAGGCCCAGGTTGCGGGCTCAATTGCCAGTAGGGGGCGTGCAGGAGGCGGCTGGTCCATGATTCTCTCTCATCATGGATGTGTCTCCCTTCCTCTCGCTAAAATCAATAAAAACATGTTTTAAATAAATAATCCCTCCCATGTTGGGTGATTCCAGAGACAGCTAGCCAGCACCGCCGGCTGCTGGTCCCAGAAATGGGGGGGGGTGGTTCTTATGTAACAGCCACGCCCCCACGCCCTGGCCTGGGCATCAGCCTATGCCACCTGCCCCTCAAGGGCCTTCCTAGAAAAGGAGGCAGAGGGTCTCCCATAGCAACTGCACGCATTCGCAGACATGAGCCCTCAGGCCAGAGCCCGCCTGCCGGACACGCCCGCGGCGCCCACCTCTGCGGACCTGACTCCCCGCCCCCGCCCCCGCCCCCCCGTCCAGGGTGGGGTCCTGAAGCAGGAGCTCAGGGAGCCTCAGGAGGAAAGCTCCCCGAACCCTCCAGCTCCCACGCGGCCTCTCCTCCTTTTAAAGACACCAGATCCTGCTTTGGGAGAAGAAGATCCAGCTGGCCAAGGAGATGCGGGCCTCGGTGGACTCGGAGACGGGCCAGAAGGAGATCCGGGCCATGAAGGCGGAGATCCACAGGATGAAGGTGTGGGGTGCGGAGGGTCCGGGCCCGGCGGGAGCCCCAGCACAGCGACCCGCACTCCAAGCCCAAGCGCAACGCACTGTCCCCCACGCTGCCCGTGTGTCGGGTCCGTCCTTCCTGAACTCCCTGCGGAGCAACACGGACACACGGCTGCACGCGCAGCATCTCACCAACCACTGCCCTGTCCTTCCCGTGCAGCCCCCGCGTTCTGCGCGCGATATTGTAAAATGCCGCTCAGGCCGGCTGGTGTGGCTCAGTGTTGAGCATCGACCTGGGAACCAGGAGGTGGAGCTGGAATTCCCTGTTGGGGCACAGGCCCGGGCGGCGGCTCCACCCCCAGCGGGGGCCGTGCAGGAGGCAGCCGGTCCGAGATTCTCTTCTCTGCCCCGTGCACCAGGTCAGGCACAAGCAGCTGCTGAAGCAGCAGGAGCGGATGATCCGGGACATGGAGCTGGCCGTAGCCCGCAGGGAGACCATCTCCATCCAGGCCGAGGGCCAGAGGAAGATAGACAAGAAGGCGCTCACCCGGTCGGACTTCCACCACAAGCAGTTGGAGCTGCGGCGGAAGATCAGGGACCTTCACAAAGTAGGGAGCCTGCTGGGCAGCCTGGCCACAGCCGGCGTGCCCCCCCTCCCGACCCTGGCCCCCCTGGCGCGTGGCCAGCATGGCAGGTGGCATGGCCGGGGCTGCCCCAGCGGTGCCTGCCTCCTCCGCAATGGGCTTAGCTGGGACTCACCCCGCCGCCCCCCAGGTTCCGAGGGGCGGGGCCTACCCTCTCTTCCCCTCTGGGGATCCCTCGCACTGTGTGCAGGGCGGGCTGGGCAGGGCCTGACAGGTGATCCGCGGGTCCCCCAGGCCACCGAGGAGATCAGCAGCAGCATCGTGGAGATGGAAGAAAGACAAAAGCGCATGAGCAACTCCTTGCACGAGAAGCAGGCGCAGCTGTCCACCATGCAGGCCCAGGCCGAGGAGCTCGACACCACCCTGGAGCAGCTCGTGGCCCGCAAGCGGCAGGTAGGCAGGCCCCAGGGCCCCCGGGCCGTCAGAGAACCCGGGCCGGGGTCTGCCCCGCAGCAGCAGCCCACGCGGCTGTGGGCACGGCCTCCTCCCGCCAAGTGCATGTCACACGCATCAGGCTCCTTCACGGTCCAGGCTCAGCCCCGGGCGCCAGGGCTGCCGGGTGGCGCAGAAAGACCACAGCCCGCCCTCCCCGAGGTTCTGGGTCTGGGGGCGGGAGGACAGACAATCAGGAGTCCGAGAAAAGCACCCCACGTGTTAAATGGCGCAGGTGCTCTGGAGAAAAACAAGCAGAAGCATCACGAGGTGGGATCGCACCTTGGCCCGGGGGGGGGGGGGGGGGGGGGGTGTCGAAGAAAATGACATCTGAGTCGGACTTAAAGGAAGCGGGAGGGTACCTCCCCTGGCAGAGGGGCCAGGGGGTAGAGCTGGAGCTCCAGACGGCCCCAGGTCCCCCAGAGCCACAGGCCAGTCTGCCGTGTAGGGGGCCCCCCGCTTCGGGGAGCAGGATCCCGACTCTGGCCTCTTTTCTCAGGGGGCGGGCCGATGTCGGAGGGGTTTGGGTGCGGCTTCGGGTGACGTGTTGGCAGGACCAGGGGCTCTGAGGTTGAGTGAGTAACGGAAGGTGAAGGGTGGACACGGGAGGCCTGTGTGAGGCCATCGCAGTACGTAAGGAGGACGGTGACACACGGACAGGGCCGTGGCCCACCATGGGGCTAGTGGGCAGCCGTCAGGTCTGCAGAGAATTTCAGAGCCGTCCCAGTGGGGTTTCCTGCGAGGCTGGATGGGTGCGAGCAGAAGGGAAGGGCCAGGCAGGACTCGGGGCTTGGGTCTGGTCAGCGGAGATGAGGAGCAAACGGGGGGAGGCCCCCAGCACCAGCCCCGGCACCCAGCGGCCACCTGCCTCTGGGAGGCTCCGCCCAGCCTCCTCCCCTGGCCGTGGGGGCTCAGTGCCCCCAGGCGTCCCTTTCCTGCAAGGCTCTGTCCTTCGTCATCTCCTCGAGTCTGGGTTTGTGGAGGAGGCGGTGGGTGTCCCCTTTTAAGTTGCACAGCCTGACACACGTCTCTGATCCGGCCCAAGAACCTCTCCGAGCTGGTGACGCTGCAGACGCGCCTCAAGCACCTGCAGGCGGTGAAGGACGGCAGGTACGTGTTCCTGTTCCGCACCAAGGCGGCGCAGCTGGAGGAGCGCAGGCGCCTGGACCACCGGCTGGCCGCCATTGGCGCCATCCTGGACCACGTGAAGGACGAGCACCCCCAGTTCCAGGAGGCCCTGCTCAAGCTCAGACAGACCATCGCCAGCCAGCTGGACGCCCCCGGGCCCTCCTAGCGCGCAGCCCTGCCCGCGCCTTCCAGGCCGCCGGCCGGGAAGAGACCAGGGTGCTGCGTATTCCCTGGGAGCCGGATCTTTTTGTGTCCCCGGAAGCCAGGTCCACCCGCAGAGAATGACGCTGGGAGAACAGGCCAGCGCTGCAGGACACTCCGGCCACCCGCTTGTTTAAACCAATCACCTCCCGACCTTCCTGGTGCGTTTAGGCAGGTCAGCCCTTCGCAGAGGCAGCGCCCGGGAGGCAGGCCCTGTTCCCAGGTGGACGGGGCACGTGCTCCTCTGGGCAACACCTGGGCTGTGGAGGCTCCCGTCTCTGCACGTGCGCATCTGCAGACTCACACCCACCTCCTCCTGGGCAGCTTCTGGCTCCCACCCCACAGAGAACCCGGGTCCCTTCTCCTCCCCACTCCGGGCCCGGGTTAAATCCAGATTCTCAGCCGGAGGGAGGACGAGCTTACAGAGAGCCAACCGCTGAAATAAGACCCGTCCCAGGTCTGCCCACTGGTCCCGCCTCCGGGGTCGGAGCGCCCTCCTCCCCCACCCGGTCCCCCAGCACCTGTTAGCCGGCCTCTCTGCAGTGGAACCGGAAGGGTTCTACAGATTTCACTTGCACACTTTTCAACAGAAAAGTAAATATCTTTTCCTGAAGATGGAGAAAGGCATATTTCTTCTCAAACATTTGAGAAACACAAACCCCATAAGGAATCGGGGGCGCCACCGCCCGTGCCCCGGGCTTCCCTGGGGAGAGCTCCCAGACAGGATCACGCGTGCGCTGTGTGTCCGCTCGAGGAGCTTGCTCCTCCAAACACAGCATCTTCTCGTTGTAGGAAACGTCCTTGTCGAGCTAACGTGCTCACAGGAGTCGACTTTGCGGATCATGACAATGTTTCCCTTCACGGAATAAGCTGTTGTTAACGGTGCTGCCCACGACTCGCTCTCTGCCAGTTCGGGGCTGAACAGCTGTGGCCTCTTTAGGCTCCAATGGCAGGAGGGCGCCCCCTGGAGCGGCCTGGCAAGCTCCCAGGAAGCCCGACAGCCGCTGGGGGGTGCTCACGGGTCACCCCGTCCTTGATCGCGTGGCAGGTGCGGGGGTGGAGGAGGGCCAGACACTGCACCGGCGCGGCGCGGCCCTCCACCAGGGGGCGCACGGCCAGAGGCGCGCGCACTCAGCCAGGGCGCCTGCGCCGCGGCAGGTCACGTGATCTTCCGCCTCCCCCGCCAGCACCTGACCTCGGGGCGCAGCTGCGGGCAGGCGCGCGTGCGCAGAGGCGTGCGGGGCCCGGAGCTGAGCGCGCGTGCGCGGAGGTGAGCCGGCGCCGCTAGCGGGCAGGGACCCCCGGCGGTTCCCCCGCAGCCCTTCGGCGAGAGGCTTGGCGGGTCGGGGCACTCCTGGCGCCCGGAAGCGGGAGGGGTCGGTGGGTCGATTGACCGACCGGTCGTCAGTGATTTCCTGTTGGAGGAGCGGGGCGCGCGGTGCCAGGGTCGGCGCGGCGGGGCAGCAGTACCGCGGGGGCCCCGGAAACCGCGCTGCTCATTCAGGTCCGCAGCGCCCGGCCGGCCCTTCCCATAGGAGGAAACTGAGGCGCAGGCGAACCCTGCTCCCCCTCCGGTGGCGGAGCTGGCTCTGGCCCCCGCCCCCTGCCCGGGAGCCTCCGGCCGGGCCACTTCCCTGGTGGCTGTGCCGGGCCCTGGAGCGCAGCGCCTCTGACCGCCTGGCCCCAGCGCCTCCATTGTCTCCAATCCCCCCCCCCCCCCCCCCCCGCTTTCCCCGTCGGGGGGATCTCTTCCCCGATGTGGAGTGCGAGCCGCGGGAGGGGTGTGGTCCCCCCTGTGCATGTGCTGGGCCCGCATCTCTGCAGCTTCTGCGCTTGGGTAGGCATTGCCCCAGAGCTCCCCCCGCGGACCCTGCTCCAAGCTCTCATTTCCTTCGTTTCTTTTCTTTTTTTTTTTTTTTAAAAAAAAAAACATACATTTTTATTGATTTCAGAGAGGAAGGGAGAGGGAGAGAGAGGTAGAAACATCCATGATGAGAGAATCACTGATCGGCTGCCTCCTGCACGCCCCCCACTGGGGATGGAGCCTGCAACCGGGCCTGTGCCCTGACCGGGAATCGAACTGTGACCTCCTGGTTCTTAGGTCAACACTCAGCCACTGAGCCGTGGGGGCTGGGGCTGTTCCCTCCTTCCTGAGTTTTCATCCTCAGGAAGGGCTGGTCAGGTGTCTGGTGGGGTCAGGTGGAGCTGGGACACTTTAACAGCAGTAAATGCTGAGTCTCTATTTCCCACTCCCAAGCCCTGGTCTCTTGGGAGTAACGAGTGTATTTTATATGCTAATGAGATGAGGGGCGGCTTGGAGCTGGTCCCCACTTCCACCCCCGACTCTGGGAGCCGAGAGAGGGTGGTCACCAGTGCCAGGGATCTAACCAGCCCCGCCCACCTAGTGACATCCCGAACTCCTGGGCGTCTGGCGCGCGTCCGACGCGCGTCCGGGCTGGTGACCACATTTTGATGCCAGGCGGCTGGCTGGCTGGAGCAGGCGTGGACGCTCCGTGCCCCTTCCCATACCTCACCACCGGCCGTTCCTAGTTGTATCCTTGATACGTTAATGTGAAAACACGCAAACCTGTAAAGAATTTTTGTGCATTCACTTCAGCCAAACTGTCGACAGTTGCCGGGAAACAGGATCTCAACGGATTGGGATAGTGCTCTGGAGAATGGCGGTTTCTCACCTATTTTTACACATTACAACCCAAGGGGGCGGTGTAGGTGGGTAACAGAAATCCATTGGTGATGGATTAGGGAGGCGGGAGAAAGCGAAGGGGGTGGGGGAACCTCTGGGATTGGATAAAAAGTAAAATGATAGGCACATACTTCTTTTACTTACTAATATGTGGGTACAGGATAGTTAATAGCTACCAATTAACATGATAACAAGAACAGTGAAGGAATTTATGGTCTCCTGTCCTGGTGCCCAGGGCATTTGGTTGTGCCCTGAGGGTCTGGAAAAAAAGGAAGTTACAAGTTACCCTGACATTTTAAGGATGTGTTACCGTAGATGCTAAAAGACAGAAAGGTAGCCCTAGCCGGGTTGGCTCAGTGGATAGAGCGTCGGCCTGCGGACTCAAGGGTCCCAGGTTCGATTCCGGTCAGGGGCATGTACCTTGGTTTCGGGCACATCCCCAGTGGGGGGTGTGCAGGAGGCAGCCGATCGATGTTTCTCTCTCATCAATGTTTCTAACTCTCTATCCCTCTCCCTTCTTCTCTGTAATAAATCAATAAAAATAAAAAAAGATAGTAAGGTAAAGGTTGATCTTGTCGGGGAAGATACCGGCCTAGGAGGTGACTGCCCACCACAACTGCTTTAGTTCAAGTTTGATTTCAGACCATCCCTGTGGTGACTTTAGGTCTCTGAGTTTGCAAGACCGCCGTGCAGGCCTCCCCTGCGCTTGTCAGGGTAGCACGTGGCCCCTTTTGTTCACAAGGAGCAGGTCAGCAGGAGGGGACAGGGCAGGGGTACCCCCTACAGGCACCCCAATCACACCCATTGGTCACAACTTAATACCCTTGGTGTTTATGCGGAAGCAGGATTAGCCGTCAGCTGGTGGAACTTGCTGCTTCCACCTGACCCTCCGTCATGTGGGTCTTCTCTGTCATTAAATCCTTTCTGCAGACCTCAAGGCGGTTCATGGGTAACGTTTCACGGTTTTCGGCAGCCCCCCCGCCCCCCCCCCCCCCAACACACACACCATTTGGGACTTTTCTCTCCTTCCCCTTCCTCCCTGCCCCCCCCGCCCCCCTCCACGTCTGTCTGCACTGCACCAGGCGAGCTCATCCATCCTCACCTCCGCCCTGGCCCGGCGCGCCCGCCTGCACAAGTTCACGTCTGTAGAAGCTGCTTGGGGAGCCCCGAGGCCCCAGCTGCTCGCTTCCCTGTTGAGCCTGGCTCCTCTCTTCACAGGCCTCCAGGACCCATCCCCACAGGCAAGAGGCCATGGGCGCTCAGTGGCCGCCCCGCGCCCGCCCCCTGCTGGGCGCCTGCGCCCTCCTCTCCTTGGCCGCCGCCGCCCTCCTGGGGCACGTCCTGCTCCACCAGTTGGCTGTGGTTCCCCGAGGGCTGTGTGGCTGCGCCCGGGTGGCTGTGGTTCCCCGAGGGCTGTGTGGCTGCGCCCGGGTGCCCGAGGAGACGTACCGAGCTTGCCAGCAGGGAGCCCACAGCCCGGGGCCCCAGTCCCGCCCGGGAGCAGCACCCACACAGTGCGACGTGCCCCCCAACAGCCGCTTCGACTGCGCCCCGGACAAGGCCATCACCCAGGGGGAGTGTGAGGCCCGGGGCTGCTGCTACGCGCCCGTGGGGCGGCCCGGGGGCTCCCGGATGGGGCCGCCCTGGTGCTTCTTCCCGCCCAGCTACCCGAGCTACAGGCTGGGGAACCTGACCGCCACGGACACGGGCTACACGGCCAGCCTGACCCGCGCCGCCCCGACCTTCTTCCCCAAGGACATCCTCACCCTGCGGCTGGACGTGCTGCTGGAGACGGAGAGCCGGCTGCACTTCACGGTGGGTGGCAGGGCCGAGGCGGCAGTGTGGGGGCAGGGGCGGGACATGGCTCCACTGGGGTCTGCTCACCGTACAAATGTGTCCGGTGCCCCCGCTGAGTCCTGGCGTGAGCAGACAGTGCCCACCGCAGGGAGCGGTGGCCGCTAAGACAGTGACTAGAAGGTTCTAGACTTGCCGTGGAGGGTGCGGCTCAGGCGCGGCGTGGGGAGGTTAGGCCTCCCCCCAAAGTGACGTTTCATCGGGACCTGCGGTCAGCAGGCAGGACGGTGAGGGGCAGGAAGGGGCCATCGCAGGCGGTGGGCGGTGGACCCCAGCCCCCACCTATCCTCCCCCCCACCGAGGCAGGGCCTCTGTCTGCGGTTTCCCAGCCGCTGGGCACCGAGCGGGGGCCCTGTGAGCCCTGGTGGACGGACTGCACATGCAGGCGCCATGCCCAGAGCCTCACCGTCCGGAAGGGCCTGTGTTAGTACTTCCCCCGCCACCGCTTACCGAGGGCACTGCGCACCGGACAGGAGCCGGGGCCCGGAGTGCGTTTTCTCATTCACCCTGAGCCCGCTGTGCCAGGTGAGCCAGCTGTGCCCTGTGAGCCCGCTGTGCCAGCTGTGCCCGGTGAGCCCGCTGTGCCAGCTGTGCCCGGTGAGCCCGCTGTGCCCGGTGAGCCCGCTGTGCCAGTTGTGCCCGGTGAGCCCGGTGAGCCCGCTGTGCCCGGTGAGCCCACTGTGCCAGCTGTGCCAGGTGAGCCCACTGTGCCAGTTGTGCCCGGTGAGCCCGCTGTGCCAGCTGTGCCCGGTGAGCCCGCTGTGCCAGCTGTGCCCGGTGAGCCAGCTGTGCCAGGTGAGCCCGCTGTGCCCGGTGAGCCCGGTGAGCCCGCTGTGCCCGGTGAGCCTGCTGTGCCAGTTGTGCCCGGTGAGCCAGCTGTGCCAGGTGAGCCCGCTGTGCCCGGTGAGCCCACTGTGCCAGCTGTGCCAGGTGAGCCCACTGTGCCAGTTGTGCCTGGTGAGCCCGCTGTGCCAGCTGTGCCCGGTGAGCCCGCTGTGCCAGCTGTGCCCGGTGAGCCCGCTGTGCCAGTTGTGCCCGGTGAGCCCGGTGAGCCCGCTGTGCCCGGTGAGCCCACTGTGCCAGCTGTGCCAGGTGAGCCCACTGTGCCAGTTGTGCCCGGTGAGCCCGCTGTGCCAGCTGTGCCCGGTGAGCCCGCTGTGCCAGCTGTGCCCGGTGAGCCCGCTGTGCCAGGTGAGCCCGCTGTGCCCGGTGAGCCCGCTGTGCCCGGTGAGCCTGCTGTGCCAGTTGTGCCCGGTGAGCCCGCTGTGCCAGCTGTGCCCGGTGAGCCCGCTGTGCCCGGTGAGCCCACTGTGCCAGCTGTGCCAGGTGAGCCCACTGTGCCAGTTGTGCCTGGTGAGCCCGCTGTGCCAGCTGTGCCAGGTGAGCCCGCTGTGCCTGGTGAGCCCGCTGTGCCAGCTGTGCCTGGTGAGCCCGCTGTGCCAGTTGTGCCTGGTGAGCCCGCTGTGCCAGGTGAGCCCGGTGAGCCCACTGTGCCCGGTGAGCCCACTGTGCCCGGTGAGCCCGGTGAGCCTGCTGTGCCAGTTGTGCCCGGTGAGCCCGCTGTGCCAGCTGTGCCCGGTGAGCCCACTGTGCCCGGTGAGCCCGCTGTGCCCGGTGAGCCCGCTGTGCCAGCTGTGCCAGGTGAGCCCACTGTGCCAGGTGGAATAGGGTTGCCAGAGTCAGCAAGTAAAGCAGAGGCTGCCTAGTGAGCCTGAACCCGAGCACCGAGGCCCCCGCACTGTCAGACAGGCTTACAGCGGGAGGCGCCCAAACGCCGGGCTCGAGCCACGCATGGCCGTGCAGGGACTCACACGGACCCCGTGCCCTGGAGGGGGCAGGACGGAGTGGGCGGCGCGGGAACGGCTGCGGGCCCAGCACCGGCCTCACGACACCTCCGCTCTCTCCAGATCAGAGATCCGGCCAGCAGGCGCTACGAGGTGCCCTTGGAGACCCCGCGTGTCCGCGGCCGGGCGCCGTCCACGCTCTACAGCGTGGAGTTCTCCGAGGATCCCTTTGGGGTGGTCGTGCGGCGGCAGCTGGATGGCCGGGTGCTGTGAGTGCTCGCACCCCGGGGGGAAGGCCAGGGAGTTGGGGGCATGTCTCCTGCCCCTGCCCCTGTCCCCCTCCCCCTCGGGCCTCCTCGCGGGGCGCTCGGGACCACACTCCCGGGTCAGGAAGGGTTTGGGGCGGCCCCCACCCAGCACCTGCTTGCGCCACGGCCCGTGGGCAGCCTGCTCCTGGAGCCCGCCCGGGTGGCGTGGGCATAGCCGGCAGCCTCCCTTCCCCGCGTGCTCCGGGAACTCCACGCTGTCGGGACCCCAGGGCCCGGGAGTCTCGGAGGGTCCGTGGCGGGGAGCCTGGCCTCCGAGGTGGTGAGGCCGCGTGTCTCCCGCAGGCTGGACACGGCCGTGGCGCCCCTGTTCTTTGCCGACCAGTTCCTGCAGCTGTCCACCGCGCTGCCGTCCCAGCACGTCGCCGGCCTCGCCGAGCACCTGGAGCCCCTCCTGCTCAGCACCAACTGGACCAGGGTCACCCTCTGGAACCGCGACGTCGCGCCCACGGTAAAGGGGCGGCCGGGGCGGGGCCGGGACTGGGGCCTCCGGGGCGAGGGAGCCGAGCGCCGTGTCCTCTGCGTCCCAGCCCGACGTGAACCTGTACGGGTCCCACCCTTTCTACCTGGCGCTGGAGGACGGCGGGCTGGCCCACGGGGTCTTCCTGCTGAACAGCAACGCCATGGGTGAGCGAGCGCCCCCGCCCCGCCCCGCCCCTGCCCCGCCAGGTCTGGGTGCCCAGGCCAGGGCCTTCCCTGGGCGCAGCTGCGTAGATGGAGCGTGGGGGCGAGGACCTGCCCGACAGGCTGGGGGGATGGGAGAGGGGCAGTGGACGGGGTCAGGCCGCCCTTGCTCCTCTAATGAGTCCAGTGTGTGGCCTCTCCAGCTCTGACCTCGGGTGGGAGCGGGGTGGGGGGGGGCAGGGACCAGAAACGGGAGTCCTGAGTCCCCCTCAGCATCTCCCCGTCCTGCTCCAGGGTCCTCAGCAGGTCCTCTGAGTCCCCTGTCCCCTAGCGGGCTGTGCCCAGGCTCCTGGGGGAGGACCCCCTTCTCCAGAGGTAGTCTGTCCCATCCATCCGTGAGGTGCCCAGGGCCCCGGGGGCAGGCGGGCATGTGTCCCTGAGCCCCAGGGCTGCTCCCCCAGACGTGGTCCTGCAGCCCAGCCCAGCCCTCAGCTGGAGGTCGACAGGCGGGATCCTGGACGTGTACGTCTTCCTGGGCCCGGAGCCCAAGAGTGTGGTGCAGCAGTACCTGGAGGTCATAGGTGGGCCTGCTCCCGCTCCCGCTCCCCTCAGCTCCCCCTCCTCCCCCCTGCCCACTCTCACGGCCCCTCCGGCCGCTCACCCAGCCCCCTTGTCTGTGGCACAGGCCGTCCCTTCATGCCGCCGTACTGGGCCCTGGGCTTCCATCTCTGCCGCTGGGGCTACCCGTCCACCGCCGTCACCCGCCAGGTGGTGGAGAACATGACCCGGGCCCACTTCCCCCTGGTGAGCGCTGGGAGGGTCCTGGGGCGGCGGGTGGGGCGGGAAGGTCCTTGGGGCACAGTGGGGTCGGGAGGCGCTGGCCCAGGACAGGGCCCAGGCCCCCAGCCGCCGCTGCCCGGCTGCAGGACGTCCAGTGGAACGACCTGGACTACATGGACGCCCGGAGGGACTTCACGTTCAACCAGGACGGCTTCGGGGACTTCCCGGCCATGGTGCGCGAGCTGCACCAGGGCGGCCGGCGCTACGTGATGATCGTGGTGAGCCCCCCCCCCCCCCCCCCCGCGAAGCTGAGCCTCTGGGGAGAAGAGCCGCCCTGTGGTGGGAGGAGGGGGAGGGGAGGGGAGGGGCAGCTGAGACCGAAGGCCCCACCACGGACACCGGAGAGATCCGTTGACATGAAGGGCTCATGGTGCAGCGTCTGTGAAGCTGGAGCCCTTAGGGCAGGAAGCCTGTGTCCAGGTGCCCGGTCGCCTGCTGGGCCCTGGGCTCCGCCTCGGAGGCGACGCGTGTGTCCACGCGTGCTCAGGCGTGAGCCCCACGCGGCTTTGCCCTGCGACGGGCCTCATGCCCCCCTCCCCCCACTGGTGCCAAGACTCGCCTTTCCTTCTCCACCCGCTTCCCTTGCCCCCAGGATCCGGCCATCAGCAGCTCCGGGCCCGCGGGGAGCTACCGGCCCTACGACGAGGGGCTGCGGAGGGGGGTGTTCATCACCAATGAGACCGGGCAGCCCCTGATCGGGAAGGTAGAGCGGGGGCCGGGGGAGGGGTGAGAAGCGGGGATCCCGGTGGTGGAACCGGAAGGTGCTGGGGAAGAGGGCGCTGTCCAGGGCACGGAGTGGGTGGGGTGGCCCCTGACCAGGAGGACACCTCGAGTCCTTCCTCGGGGACCCTGGCTTCCCCCTCGGCCTCTCCTCCAGGTGTGGCCAGGGCCCACCGCCTTCCCCGACTTCACCAACCCCGAGGCCCTGGACTGGTGGCAGGACATGGTGGCTGAGTTCCACGCCCAGGTGCCCTTCGATGGCATGTGGATTGTGAGTGTGCCCCCTGCCCCCGGGTGTCCCTCTGCCTTGGGGACCGGCCCCACCCTCTGCCCTGGGCAGTCGCCCACCTCCCGGGCCTCTTGCAGGACATGAACGAGCCGTCCAACTTCGTGAAGGGCTCCGTGGACGGCTGCCCCGATAACGAGCTGGAGAACCCGCCCTACGTGCCTGGTGAGCCCCACCTGCGCCCTGGCACCGGGCGGGGACTTGGTGGCTCAGGTCAGGTCTCTGGCTGGGGAGACTTGAAGCTGTTATGTCTGTTACTTGGGGGTGCAGCCAGCCAGGAAAGGGGGGACCCAGGAGGTTCAGGTGTGGGAGACCCCTGCCACGCAACGTGGACCCCAGCCCTGCAGCTGAGGCGAGACCTGGGAGGGCGGGCATCGTGGGCTCAGGAACACGGCAGAGACAGCCGGGAAATGGTCAGGGCTGGAGCCTGTGAGTCTGGGCTCTGCCTAGGGCAGCCTGTGGCGTCCGCCTCGTTCCCGTCCTTGGAAAAGTGGAGACTGTGTGGGGACGTGCCCCAGGTTCCCAGGGTGGGGTGCTCCCAGGGTGGGGTGCGCTAGCCCGCCAGGCAGAGGCCTCTCTGAGAAAGTGCCCCTCTCCCCCAGGGGTTGTGGGTGGGTCCCTCCGGGCAGCCACCATCTGTGCCTCCAGCCGCCAGTTTCTCTCCACGCACTACAACCTGCACAACCTGTACGGCCTGACCGAGGCCTCGGCCTCCCACAGGTGAGGGCCTGTGAGGGGCGGCCGGCGGGGGGAGGGAGCCCGGGCCACCCAGGGCCAAGCCCTGTCCCCCAGGCCCTGCCCAGTGCTTCGAGGACGGCGTGGGCTGGCCAGGCCCCTGGCTCCGGTGGGCCTGGCGGGACGCGGTCCTCCCTGTGACACGGGCATCTGCCAGGGGAGGCAGGTGGCTCGGGCAGAGCTGACTGCCCAGCACATGTTGGTGTGGCGCCCCCTCGTGCCTCCCAGCTCTGCCGCTGCATGGCCGGCACTGTGGGGGCCTGACCCTCCGCACAGCTCTGTCCCCTGCTCCGCCCAGGGCCCTGGTGAAGGTTCGGGGGACACGCCCCTTCGTCATCTCCCGCTCCACCTTCGCCGGCCACGGCCAATACGCCGGCCACTGGACAGGGGACGTGTGGAGCAGCTGGGAGCAGCTGTCCTCGTCGGTGCCGGGTGAGAGCCCCGTTGGGGTGTGGGCCCCTCGGGAGGAGCGGCCAGAGCTGGGAGCTGGGCCAGCACAGCTCAGGGACACCGGCTGCAGTGGCGGGGCATCGCTGACTCATGCGGGGCGCGGGGCCCAATCAGTACCTGCTCACCTGTGCGGGCGGGTCCCTTGCGGCCCTCCTCTTCCCGGGGTCCCCATCCCCACTCACTCCTTCCCGGAGCTGGTGTCCCACGTCACTCTGGCCCGTGTCATCTCGTGGCTTTCCCCATGTGTCTGTCTGCTAGGGTCCCAGCCATATGGGATCGGGGCCTCAGGCCTCACTTTAACTTGACCGCCTCTGCCAAGACCCTATTTCCGAATAAGGTCCCATTCACAGGACTGGGGGTTCGGACTGGAATGTGATCTTTGGGGGGACACCATTCAACCCTAACAGGCTAGTTTGCTGTGCCCACCTCTGCCCAGGTGTTAGGGAGCAGCCTGCAGGCAGGTAGATTAACCTGCTGACCCCGATGAGGCAGGACTGACCAGGGAGCGCGGGAGGGGTGTGGTCTGAGGCCCTTCCTGACCCCCCTGCAGAAACCCTGCTCTTCAACCTGCTGGGGGTGCCCCTGGTGGGGGCCGACGTCTGCGGCTTCTTGGGCAACACGTCGGAGGAGCTGTGCGTGCGCTGGACACAGCTGGGGGCCTTCTACCCCTTCATGCGGAACCACAACGACCTGCACAGCCTGGTAGGGGGGCGGCTCCATCCCGGGACCCGACCCTGACCGGCAGCAAGCAGGCGCTGCCCGGCCGGGACTGCAGGCGGCCGAGGGGGTAACCCGGCCCTCCGCCCTCTGCCCACCGCAGCCACAGGAGCCGTACAGGTTCAGCGAGACGGCGCAGCAGGCCATGCGGAAGGCTCTGGGCCTGCGCTACGCGCTGCTGCCCCACCTCTACACGCTCTTCCATGGCGCCCACACCCGCGGCGACACCGTGGCCCGGCCCCTCTTCCTGGAGTGAGTGCCCCGGGGCGGGGACGATGGCCCATGGGTGCCCAGTGGGGGGGCAACCGCCAGCCCAGTGACCCCGGGGCAGCCCGTCCTGCCACAGGGGAGTCCCCGGAACACAGCCAGAGCAGGTTTGCAGCTGAGTGAGCCGAGGCCCTCCCTCCCGGGGTCCCCCCTGCACCCCAGTTCCTGCCCCTTAGATGCCAGCTCAGGGCTGGGGGCAGTCGAAGTCCAGAGAAAGCCGGCATGAAGGCCCTGAGCAGGGACCAGGCCACCGGTGGAAAAGTGAGTTGAGAGACTGCCATGATCCCACCCGTCCAGGCTCAGGACCGGGAAGGACGTGGTCACGTGGGAGGTGCCGTGCGTAGATGGTGCCTCCATCCGCAGCCTCAGGGTCCTCACGTGGCTAGGTCGTTAGTTGGCGATTGGAAAATCCAGGTTCCCTTCCCCTCACCACAAACATGAAGGTCAGGTGGGTGACTAGTTAGTATAGAAAACGAGCAGCAGGTGGGAGGATTCCCGGAGCGAGAGCGGCCTCGGGGTCAGACCAACACTAAGAACAGATGGACAGTGGGCAGGGCTCCGTGCGCAGAACAGGAGGCGGGGGCACCGCCTGCGTGTCGCCTTGCCCAAGGGGGAGGGTCCGTCCTGCTCCTGTGTTGACCAGTGGGTCGGAGAGCGGCCCTGCCGTCCCAGCCAAGTGAGGGCTCCTGGGCTCCCGCACGCGGGCTCCGGCTGCTTCCGAGCCTCCCTGCGGGGCTCGCGGCGCGGACCTCAGGGCTCCAGGCTCCCGGCATCTGCGCGCAGGTTCCCCGAGGACCCCCGCACCTGGCCGGTGGACCGCCAGCTCCTGTGGGGAGAGGCCTTGCTCATCACGCCGGTGCTCGAGGCTGGGAAGGTGGAAGTGACTGGCTACTTCCCCGCCGGCACGTGGTACGACCTGCAGACGGTGAGTCCCAGGTCCCTAACCCCAGAGATTTGGGAGACGAGAGGGTCCCTCCCTCCTGTCCTGTCAGCGTGGACTGTGTCTGCCCCCGAGGTCCTTGGGCCTCGCCTGTGCACTCCCAGGCGTCATCCTGTGCAGTCCTTGCGGGAACCCGTTTTCCGGATGTGCAAACTGAGCCTGAGCTGAAACCTGCCCGGGTGCTGTGGCCCTCCCTGCTACAGGGCGAGCCAGGACCCCACTTCTTTTGCTCCCAACATCCTGCCCCTCCCGGTGCCCTCTGGCCTGCCTCACCCGGGCCCCTGCCCTGAGGTCACACCAGCTTGTCTCTGCCAGGCCCCTGGCCTCCCCGTGGAGTCCTCGGCTCCTGACCACGCACGGGGCTTTGACACTGCCCAGGACCCTTGGTGACGTGCCATCCCCATCCAGGTGCCAGTAGAGGCCCTTGGCAGCCTCCCGCCTCCACCTCTGGCACCCCTCAAGCCTGCCATCCACAGCGAGGGCCAGTGGGTGACGCTGCCGGCCCCCCTGGACACCATCAACCTCCACCTCCGGGCTGGACACATCATCCCCCTGCAGGTACCTGGCCGGACATCGAGGCATTTGTCTGGGGCCACATGGCTTCTGTGCAGCTGGGGTCCAGCCGGGCCCGGCAGCGATGCTCCTGAGGGTGGAGGAGGAGCGGGTCCAGGGGGGAGGCTCGGGAGACAGCCCACTAACTTGTGGCCGGGCCTGCGGACGGGTCAGCCAGTCTGCAAACATCTGTGGGCCTCTCCTGTCCTCGGGGGTCCGCCTCGGACAGGCTGGCCTCCATGGGGGTCTGGGCCACTCGACGGCAGGCCGTCCTGCAGACCCTGGTTCCCGGGCCCGGGGCTGTCCTCACGCGGTGTCCTTCCCGCCTGGGTCGAAGGCTCTGCCAGGTGACATGTGCCACCCGGTCTGCAGGGCCCTGGCCTCACGACCACGGAGTCGCGCAAGCAGCCCATGGCGCTGGCCGTGGCCCTGACCTCAAGCGGGGAGGCCCGCGGGGAGCTCTTCTGGGATGACGGGGAGAGCCTGGGGGTGCTGGAGCGTGGGGCCTACACACAGCTCGTCTTCCTGGCCAGGAATGTGAGTCCTGCCCCCGCCGAGCAGGGGTGGAGTGTGGGGCCAGCCTGGGGTGAGGGGAGCCGGGTCTGGGTCCCGGGATGGTCACCCCGAGTGCAGGCTGTTTGCCCGCAGAGGAGTGGGCCCGAGTCCCGACATTGCAAGCTCGCCCAGGGCCTGTGCCGCTGGGCCAGGCTGGGCCAAGGCCCCCCGCCGTCCCCGGGGCAGTGCAGAGGCCTGTCCTGGGGGCTCCCCCGAGGCCCCCGCCGTCCCCGGTGCTGTACAGAGGCCTGTCCTGGGGGCTCCCCGTTGCCGTCTGCTCACACCCCTTCTCTCTGTCCTGCTGGCCCAGAACACCGTCGTGAACGATCTGGTGCACGTGAGCAGTGAGGGGGCCGCCCTGCAGCTGCAGAGGGTGACCCTCCTGGGCATGGCCTCGGCCCCCAAGCAGGTCCTTGCCAATGGGGTTCCTGTCTCCAACTTCACCTACAGCCCCGACACCCAGGCAAGAGCCCAAGACGGGCCAGAGGGCTGTCCCCCAGGACGGGTGAGGGTGGGGGTGGCTGGGCCCCTGGGGACACTGTCCTCCAAGCTGGCCTCGGGACATGCTGTCTCGAAGCCATGGACTCTTGGGCCTCACTAGGGGCGGGAGGAACTGGATCTTGGGGGAGGGGGGCAGGATCGGTCCCCGGCACCTTATCTTTCTTCTGCCTGTGTCTGCGCTGACGCGCCGTGTTAAAGAGCTTGATTGAGGCAGCCAGAGCTGAGAGCACTGCCCCCGCCAGCCGGGTCAGCCGCCACTCCTGCCTGCTGGGCGCTGGGCTCTCCCTCTGCCTCCGTGGTTTGGCGGCCAATGGTTCTTTCTTGTTCCCAGACCCTGGACATCCCTGTCTCTCTGACGATGGGACAGCAGTTTCTCATCAGCTGGTCTTGACTGGGGCCAAGGGCGCGTCGGGCCTCGAGTTCCCCGACTTCACCAACCCCTGGTGTTCACCCAGGTCGCGTAGCGCTGACCTCCCTCCAACACCCAGATCTGCTCACCTGTCTACCTCCTGTGCTGGGCGCTGGGCCAGCGGCACCTGCATCAGTTTCCTGGTCCAGCTCCCACGTCCGGCCAGTGTCCTGGGGTTGCCTGGGTTTGGAACGTTTCATTGGAGCCTTGCTCTCCGTAGCCCGACACTGGGATGCGTGGAACATCAGCCACCCCCAGCTGCCTGCCCCGATGGCAGGGAAGGTGGCGTTTGGGGCCGAGTGGTACCTGTGCCCCGAGTCACGCTCGGGCGGCTCTGCTGCTGCCCTGACAGGACGGAGCTGGGGGGCCGCCTGCTGGGACCTCGGGAGACTGCCTGGGAAAGATTTTGTTTTAAGTGCAATTATTTGTAATAAAAGCGGCATCCGGCCAAGCCTGTGGGTGCCCCTGGCATCCAGGGCACAGAGGGTGTGCCCGGGGGCCATGACACGGAGACACGTAACTGTCTTTGAGGAGTGAACGTTTTTCATTGTGATGAGCACAGCTTGCTTCTATTTCTTACCCCCTTTAATGAAATCTTTGCCGAACCCAAAGTCCCCATGACTCTCCTCCTGTTTTCTCCTAGAGAAGTTTTGTAATTTTAAGTCTTACGTTTCCAGTGAGGTTTGATAGATGCGATGAAGTAAAGGCTGGTCCAGGTTTTCTGGTTTTCTTTCTTGTATGACCAGTCCATTGTCCTGGCACCACTTGTTGAAAATATTACCCTTTCCCCATGGAACTGCCTCAGTACCTTTGTTGAAACCCGTTCCCTGTGTGCCTGTGGTGTGTTTATTTCTGTCTCAGGGACCTGCAGGCCTGTCCTCAGCCAGTCCACAATGTCTTCAGTAATATTTTTTTCCCAGTGTTTTTCCCCCAGTATGTTTTTGTGTTATTTCAGAGGGAGGGAGATAGAAAGATCAGTCATGAGAATCATTGATCGGCTGCCTCCTGTACACCCCATGTTGGGGATGGAGCCCACAACCGGGGCATGTGCCTGGACTGGGAATTGAACTGTGACCTCCTGGTTCATGGGTCAACGCTCCACCACCGAGCCACGCCGGCGGGCTTTGGTGGTATTTCTTGGTGTCAGGCAGTGGGAGTCCTCCAGTGCGTCCACTTTTCCAGTTTTCCTCTGCTGGCTTTGTATTTCCAGATGCAGTTCAGAAGCCACTTGTCAATTTTCACCAAAACAGTGTCTCTTGGTATTTTGAGTGGGGCCTTGTTGAATGGGAAGGTGAACTCGGGGAGAACCCCATCCTCTGTAATAAAGAGGTAATATGCAAATTGACCCTCACAAAATGGCTGCCTACAACCAGGCCGGCAGGGGGCTTTGTGAGGGATGACCCAACTCAACAGCAGGCTGGGTGGGGTGACCAGGCCAGCGGCGGGGTGGGGGGAGCAGTAGGGGGCAACCAGGCTGGCAGGCAGGTGAGTGATTAGGAGCCAGTGGTCCAGGATTGTGAGAGGGATCCCAGATTGGAGAGGGTGCAGGCTGGGCTGAGGGGACCCCCCCCAACTCTTCTAGTCCTTTGGGGCAGTCTCTCACTTATTTGCATCTTTAGTTCCTCACGGCAATGTTTTGTGGGTTCAATGCAGACCTTGCAGCCCTGGGTATTCCCCACATTGGATGCTATTAAAGGGGGTTCTTTAAATTTCCCTTTCCCATGGCGTTGCTTGCAAACAGCACGGGTGATCTGGGGAGGCTGACCTTGCAGAACTCACCTTTCAATTATTCGTCAGGGGCTTGTAGATTCTGAGGCCCATCCCCCTCGGTGCCTCCTACCCGGCCCCTCCCAGGTGGCCTCCAGTGGGAGGTTGACACTGAGCTCCCACCACCACTGCACTGGCCTAACCTGTGCAGGTCAGTGTTTGCTTCCTGTTTTGAAGCTGCTAGGTGCATAGGTGTTTAGGATTGTTGCATTGCTTTGATAAATTACCCTTCATCCTATGAAACCTCCCTGTCCTGGGGAACCCTTTACTGTGGACACGGCCACTCCAGTGGTGATCAGTATGGCGCCGTGGTTTCTCCATTGGTTTTTTTCATTTTCAACTTATTTGTGCCTTTATACGGCGCGGGCAAAAGTAGGCTTGGTTGTGAGTACGAGACAACTTACTGTTGGGTGATTATTGCATTTTCCATCCGGACTGCAAGCCTCCGTTTGCCCGCCCTGTTCTTGCCTTCGCCTCTGCCTCAGACTGACTACACCTGGTCTCCATCCACTTTATCGGGGCGACCCGACTTATTGGCACAGTTGCTCATACGGACCCTTTTGAGGGCAATTGTAACATCTCTTTCCTGATTTTGGTAATTTGAGTCTTTTCTTGGTCAATTTCACTTAAAAATTGTCAACATTCTTGATCTTTTCAAAGAACCAACATTGGGTTTTGTTGATTTTCCTATTATTTCAGAGGAAATTCCTTTCATAAACTATAGTTTCAGAGGCTGGAGTTAGAATCACCAATGAACTTGGAAATTTAGACTCATCCATCCCACAGCACGGGGAGGGGCTCAGCAAGCAGAGTGCGGGTACAGAAAGGCGTGGTAGCTCAGGACATAGAAATGAGAGTTCATGGGCAAAGTTTAAAATGTTTAATGAAAAAGACCAAAAGCAAAGCATTATTTACATGTAGGTAAGAAAAGAAGACAGAACCCAAGACTGAATTGTGGGCAGGTTCCGAGGTGCTACTTATAGCCTTGTTTTCCCCTTTGTAAGAACTGTGTGTGCCTTCATAGATCCTTCTCCCCATGAGGTGCAGGTATTGCCGCGCCCTGACAATGTGGTCAGAGGGATCAAGGTTCTATTACATGTGCGCTGTAACCTCCTTAAACAGACACTGCTCTGGACACAGAGCTGGCCAACTCGTCCCCAGCGCAGCAGACGCCTCAGATCAGATCGGCAACTGAAAGCAGGAAAACAGACAAAAGGAGACGCATTAACTGAAGCCCCAGCAGAGCCCCCGCACAGCCCCCGGGACAGGATGGAGGACGGCCCCCGCGCACCATTCATGGGCATCTCGTCGATCTGCGTGGAGTAGTACTGCTCAATGTCTCGCAGGATTCGGATGTCGTCATTCTTCACGAAGTTGATGGCCACGCCCTTCCGGCCGTACCGCCCTGACCGCCCGATTCTTGGGAAGAAGGAAGATTCCGTTGGTACACACAGCGAGGACCGCGTGCAGGCGCCCGGCAGCAGGGAGTGGGCGGGTGGGGGGTGTTGAGGGGCGGGAGCGGTGCCCTACCTGTGGATGTAGAGCTCCCGGTTGTTGGGCAGGTCGTAGTTGATGATCAGGGACACCTGAGGGACATCCAGGCCCCGGGCCCAGACGTCGGTGGAGATGAGCACCCGGCTGCGGCAAGAAGGGGACGCGAGGCCGTCACTCAGTCATGAAGGCTCAAGACTGGATGCCAGTCACCCCTCCCTGGTCCCTGGTCCACGTGGGGCAGGGGCAGCTCCAGAAAGACCCTTCTCAAGGCCCCTGGGTGAGCGTGGTGATGGGGCCACGTGTGGGTCTGAGTACAAGTTCCACATCTCACCACACCAGTCACGGCACCACAGGCCGTGGCGATGCCAGCAGGGCCTTGCCTGGAAGACACTGTCCTTCCGCGAAGCTCTGGAGCAGCGGCCTCAGGCTGTGGAGGGGCTCGCTCCCACCGCCCCTCCTTCAGAGAAAGCTGCTGCCCACAGACCTGCATGCCCCACCCCGAGCCCACTCACCTGGCGCCGGAGCGGAACTCCTTCATGATGGACTCCCGCTCCTTCTGCGGCATGTCCCCGTGCATCGACGACACCGTGAAGTTGGCTTCTCTCATTTTCTCCGTCAGCCAGTCAACCTACCAACCGAAGGGCAGATGCTCCTTGAGCTCCCAAAGCTGAGATGGACTCGGGACTTAGGGCATCATCGCGGAGCCGTGAGCCACCCGTAGAGCAGGCGCGCTGAAACGCGGACTCCTCCTCACTGGGTGTGAGGACAGTCATTTGCCCAGCCAGTGGCACGAAAACCCTCTCCATCTGTTCACGTGGGAACACCCATCAGCTGAGCCACCTGACACTGATGGCGTGGGACTGGAATTGACACTGTGGTTCCACTGAGCACGCGCCCACAGCGGCTTCTGTGCTACAGGGCAGAGTGGGCAGCTGTCCCGGAGACCACGTGCCCACAAAGCCTAAAGCAGACTTCCGGCCTCCACACCCGCCCATCCCAGCTCCGCAGAGACCGAGCCTCAGCTGGCACCAAGGCCATGCGAGGGCTCAGCCACGCACCTTCCTCTTGGTGTTGCAGAAGATGACGGCTTGCGTGATGGTCAGCGTGTCGTAGAGGTCACACAGCGTGTCAAATTTCCACTCCTCTCTTTCCACCGCCACAAAAAACTGCTTGATGCCTTCCAGCGTCAACTCATCACTGGAGGAGAGACACGAACCCTGTTACCTGCTCTTCCCACCAAGACGGGGGCAGCGCAGGCCAGGCCCCACCAGCCCTCCAGCCCGGTGGCCCGTCTGGCTGGCCACACCTAGGAGCCACCACTTCTCCCGCCCGGGCCCAGGTCTGGATCAGAACCAGCAGTTACCACCACCCTGAACAGTTAGAACACCCCATTGTTCCACGGTACACACTCATCTTACTCTTAAGCCACCGGTAAACACCGGCAGCTAATTGTTAAGTTTGGAATCACTAGGTTAAGAGGGAATGCACATGAAACGCTGGCTTTTCAAAAAAGGCAATTAGGGTTCCGTGTTTGAACCCCAGTGCCGCCCACGTGCCTGTTCAGCACCGTGGAGAGGCAGGGCGTGCTCACCGCTTCACCAGGATGCGGATGGGGTCCGTCATGAACTTGTTGGTCATCTCCAGGATTTCATGGGGCAGCGTGGCGCTGATGAGCACCACCTGCGTGGCCGGGGGCAGGTACCTGTACACGTCGTAAATCTGCTCTTTGAAACCTGGAGGAACAAGACCACAGGAACCTGAGGCCGCACCCTGCACAGAGAGGTGAGGCCAAGGCTCACACTGAATCAGGTGCAGAGCTGCGACTGTACAGCCTCCTATTTCCGCAAAATCCTCTCACAGCTCAGCTCATGGGCCCGTCGCCTGTGCTGACCCCGGACACACAGAAACAACGCGTCTGGTCAGGAAGACAGGCTGTGCCCTGCTGGCTGTGGGCAGTCTTAGCAGCGGCCACAAAAAGACCAACTGAGTCTCCTGCCCGTGGCCCATGGGGCACAGCTATGCCCCACGGACACACTGCCCTACTGAGAGCACGTCACTGGGGCCCGTTTCCACCCCGCACTGTGAACATGCGCAATCACGCGGGCAGAGAATCAGTCCGTCTGTTACACTCACCTTTATTCAACATCTCATCGGCTTCATCCAAAACCAACATCTTGATTGCGCGGGTCCTCAGACTCCTGCGCCGAATCATATCTAAACAACCAGACGCAGGAGGATTAGACCTCAGGCCACGAGGAAGGAACCGGCCACTCCAGAGACTTCCCTCCGCTCCCTACAAGTGACCCCGCGCAGACAGGCAACGCGGGGAACGGAGCGCGGCCCTCGCTTACCAAAGACACGCCCCGGCGTGCCGGCCACCACGTGCTGCCCGTAGTCCAGCTTCCGGATGTCCTCCCCCACGTTGGTGCCCCCGATGCAGGCGTGGCACTGCACGTTCATGTAGTCGCCCAGCGCGAGCAGGCCCTGGCGGGACACAGGTCATTTCCATCCACGTGGCGTGGCCACCACGGACTATTTCCGCCATTACTCACACCACAGAGAGCGCCCAGTTCTCCTCCCACTCTTTCCTCTACTCTTCCTACGAAAGCGTTCTAGAATAGAGACTATAGTTTTAATGGTTTCCCACTACAAACACAGTACATGATAACTACTCAAACCTCAGGAAATATAGGAAATTCATACTCTCATCCAGCCAGGACCAATCCCGGCACATTCCTGCAGCCTTCCGCAGTGCTCACAGTAAGCACAAGCAGCTGGCTTTGGGGTGCCGACTGCCAGGAACGCCTGGAACCACACAAGCCGCACTAAAAGGACTTAACACAAACCCCAACTCATGTACGTGATGATTTATGGCAGAACGGTCAGGACTCAGGAGAAGCCCGAGGAACTAGAGACCGGATGGCAAGACCGGCAGCGCAACACTGCGGGCGCCTCACCTTCTGGATCTGCACAGCCAGCTCTCTCGTGGGGGCCAAGATCAGAGCCTGGGTCTCACGGACCTGGTGAAGGAATTGTCGGGGACAGACGGTCAGTTCCTCAAGGCGGACCCGCTAACTCGGGCTCAGACCTGTTCTGACTGATCTCGCATCAACCACCCATCTGACTTCTAACGGAGGTAAACGCCACTTAATGTCTCTGAAACCACAAGCCCAGGGATCACAGGGGTCCCGGGGAGCAGTCTTGTTTACAGACGAAAACCTCCTCTCGTCAGGCTCTAGTGTGCAACTCGTTCTTTAAAAACCTGAGCCAGCACAACAGAGGAGTGACACTGCGCCACGGAGGGAAGGGAGCTCCTCCTGGAGGACGGGCAGCCAGTCACCTGGATGTCCAGACACTGGAGGACGGAAATGCTGAAGGTGGCGGTCTTGCCTGTGCCAGACTGAGACCTAGGAGAGAACACAGGGAAGTGGGGCTGGGAACCGTGGCCGCATGCCACTGTCTGTTCACAGAACCCACCGCAGCCACTCTCCGAGGGGGAGCACCGGGAGCTTCTCCCAAACAGCGGCCCCCACCCCACCCCAAGCAGACCACCACCACCACCTTAGTGGCAAGAGGTGGGATACAGGCACAATGTCACTTTTTAAAAAAATGTATTTTATTGATTTTTAAGAGAGAAGAAGGGATAGAGAGCTAGAAACATCGATGAGAGAGAAACACCGATCAGCTGCCTCCTGCACACCTCCCACTGGGGATGTGCCCGCAACCAAGGTACATGCCCTTGACCAGAATCGAACCCGGGACCCTTCAGTCCGCAGGCCGACGCTCTATCCACTGAGCCAAAACGGCTACGGCCACAATGTCACTTTTAAGTCCTCGGTGAGAGGACAGTAGCTACGAATGGCATCAGGGCTGATGGAGCTGCAGAACCTACCCCAGCAGGAGGCATTCCCCTTTAAGTATGATCTGGATGGAAACTGTCCTCTAGTTATTTTTATTTTTGTAAATGAGTCTTTAAAAATTTGGCAAATCAGTAGTAAAGCTATTTAAGGAGTATCACATACACATCCACATGCCAACCGATAGGTAACAGAGCTGGCTGAAAAATGAAAGCTTTCTAAAACAGAACACGAGAATACAAACAGTAAAGCACCCTGGGCTACAGTCAAGGAACCAGTTGGTAACAAATATATGTTGCGGCCAAAGGTAAACTGAGTGGGGGGGTGAAAGGATTAAGGACAGACAGACAAGAGAATGAAGGCTGGGTCTCGGTGGGACGCTGCTCCCTGATGAGGCGCCAGCGCCCACAAGCCGTGTCTTTATTTTATAGCAGATGCCACGAGGCAAAGCAGGGGCGTGATCACGTTGTTTACAGCATTCTCGTGAGTTCCAACCTCACTCAACTATATGCACCTGAACTCTAGCACGTGGGGCCACGTGTTCGGACCATAGGTTCAAGCTTACAACCACAGCCGTTGGCTATGATTGTGCTGGGAGGGCCCTGCCCTCCAGCTGGGATTTGCACGTGGCAATGAGAGGACCCTGTCCTTTCATTAGTCCGAGGCTTGATCCTGGCCAAAACACTGTAGCCGCGCCCCATATATAAACAGAACAATTGTGCCCCCAAAGCACTTAACACAGGAGCCCATGGGGCTGCCAATTTCCCAGTGAAAACCCACACACACGTAACTACCTCCAACCTCACATGCTCACAGACTACTGTTGACCACAAGACTTACCAATAACATAAACGATCGTCAATTAACATTTTGTAGTTAATACTATACTCTTACAATACAGCTGGAGAAAAGGAAATGTTATAAAGATTCATAATAGGAAATATGTCTACTGTATTTATTGAAAAAAACATCCAAGTATAAGTGGACCCTCACAGTTCAAACCCGCATTGTTCCAGGGCCCCTGCAGCCGCAGACTTACTGTGCGATGACGTCTCTCCCTTTAATTATCTGCTTGATGGCGCGCTGCTGGATGGCGGACGGCTTTTCAAACCCTGGGGACAGAAACAGAGAAGGTAGCTGAGCTCTCGGCCAGCGTGTTTACAGCCAGACACTGGAAGCGCCCCTCCTAGCCCCACCCCAGCCTCGGCCTGCCCAGGCCCCGCACACTGTGCTCCCACCGACAGCTGCTGAGCCACTGGCGGCAGCGGGTTTCTATGCTGGCAGAGGGCCTCTTAATAGGCAAAACCCCCGTGAAGGAACATCCCTGGAGGATGTACAGACCCAGAGGTTTCAGACAGGCAGAGCGGCGGAGGGGCACTCCGGAGGGGCGGAGGCCCACTGTGTGCTCCGACGCTGTGTGTGACTGCACGACAATGACCCACGTTGCTTTCCCCCCGTTGGGGGGCGGCACTGCGTGGTGCCCCGCACGTCCCACGCTCTGACCCGCACCCCGTCTGTCTCGCACAACAGCCGAAATCACCGAGGGGCGGGGCTCCCCTGAAGGAGCACAAGCATTCGCCCAGCAAACAAAGCTTTACGTCCAAACACAAAAGCAACTGCAGCAGCTGATTAAACCCCTCCTGATGACCAAGCACACAGGTGGGAACGGGCAGCGATGTCCTGGGTGCCGAGAGGCACGTGGGACTGCCATGGTTCTTTACCTCCCCCTCTCCCCTCCCCTCCGCAACACCTCTGCTCCGTCTAAACTGCCGCGGCACCAAGGAGAGAGGCCCCAGCTGCAGGCCTTAGGGCAGACAATTCCCACCTGTATCCCCAACCCCAGCTCCAGCTTAGGCGGCCGCCTCCCAACATCGCCAGGGGGTGCTCACCACAACCAAGCCAGCACCCCACTGTGCCTCCTCCAAGCGCTCCTCCCGAGCTAATGGCAGCACCTGGGCTGCTGCTGCAACACCGAATGGCACAGGCCCCTTCCCTCCTCTGCTCGCGCGCACCCACCAGTGCACCCTGGCAGCGCTGCCCCCCTCCTCCAGGACGCCCTCACCTCTCCGGGCTGAGCAAAGCCTCCCGATGCAGCCCCGCTTCCTCTCCTGCCTCTCCCCCTCCAGGTCCACAGCCAGCCAGCGGGACCACCTCTGTGACTGCCAATGTCACCCCCAGCTCAAGCCCCGCCTTCCCACCACCGAACCCTCCACCGCCTCGCGCTGCCCCTGCCGCCCTCCCCGAGCTCATCCCCGGCTCCCGGGACAGGCTTCCTCCTGCTGCTGGAATGCACCTGCTGCTGCCACCGCCCGGCGTCTCCACGGTCTTCTCCTAACGGGCTCCCTAGTCCAGAGCCCAGCTCGAATGTCACCTCCTCCTGGGAGCCCGCTTGTGTATTTGCCCCAGCCGCCCCGCTCCGCTTCCTCACGGCCAATACCACTGGGCTACCTCCTCCCAAAGGCAACTCAGCTCTCCGGCCCGAGCACGCCTGGCTCACTGCTCAGCCCCCGGTGCCCGAAGCAGCGCGGGGGCCTCACACCGGGGAATGCAGGGCAGTCAGCAGCTGAATGAGCGCCCGGAAGACTGTGCAGCCGCCGAGAGACCAGCACGTAGCTCTGCACCGAGGACAACACGCCGCAACCTCGGTCGCGGAGTGATGACGGTGTGCTGGGGGCGGGGGACCCCCCAGCTGCCTCGGCTCAGAGCCGGGGGGGGGGGGGGGGCTGGGAGGGGACCCTGCCGGGCCAGGGACTCTCAGCCTACGGGCCCGGCCTGCCCTCGCCCGCCCGGCTCGCAAACCCTGGCGCCCGGCCCGCGCCCACAGACCGTAGGCGTAGATGCCGCGCAGCAGGTCCTCCCGCAGGCCCATGGTGTCGAACGTGGGCGTCACGTCCACTTCCTCGCTGGTCTCGAATTCCACTTTGGTCATGTCTTCCTCTTTGAGCAGCCGCTTCCGCGCCGACCCCGAATTCGCCATCGTGGCGGTGGCCGCCATGATCCCGCGTCGGCTGAAAGGAGAGCGCGCGCGCCGCGGCGGAGAGAAGCGGAAGCACGACCCGGAGCAGCCGCCGCCGACAGGAACTGACGTCACTGCGAGTGCGTCAAAGCCGCGCCTCGGGAGGGAACAAGGGGCGCTGCGGCTTTTATGCGATAGGAGCTCTCGCAGGATCTCGCGAGGAGCGGGGCGGGCCCTCGCTCATTGCCTATAAAAATGGCGGAGGCGACATAGCGCGTCGGGGGCGGAAGTTTTGAGCTGAGGCGAGTCTCGCTTCTTTTCTCTTTTTTTAAAAATATTTTATTGATATTTTACAGAGCGGAAGGGAGAGGGATAGAGAGTTAGAAACATCGATGAGAGAGAAACACCGATCAGCTGCCTCCTGCACACCCCCTACTGGGGATGTGCCCGCAACCAAGGTACATGCCCTTGACCGGAACCGAACCTGGGACCCTTCAGTCCGCAGGCCGACGCTCCATCCACTGAGCCAGACCGGTCAGGGCGATTCCCGCTTCTTCACGCTCGCGCCGGCCGCGCCAGGGTCCTCCTCGGATGTGAGGAACGAGGCGCGGCCTCACGCGCAGGCCCCGGCGGGTCGGGGCGCCGGGCGCGACGTGGGAGACGCGTTTTCACTGGTGCCGATGGGAACGCTCGCTGCACAGCGTCCACCTTTGAGAACCTGACCCGGCGCTGGTGGGGCGGCCCGTGTTCGCTAAACCTCGTGGGGAAGCCCCGCTCGGCGTCGCGTGTGGAGACGGCGTCGCCGCCGCCCTCCGCCCCCCGCCCGGACCCCGGACCCGCTGCGCGACCGGCCCGCAGCTCGCCCTTCCCGGGCGCGGCCCGCCCCGCGGAGAAGGGACCCAGAGGCCTGGCTTCCCGCCGCCCCGCCCCGACCAGCGGTGCCCCCGCGCCCGAAGCTGCCCGAGGGCCCCGGCACTGCCCGTCGTTAACAAGAGAAACCAGACGACGAAGAGGCGCGCTCACGGCGTGTGCAGGCGCCCACCACCGACCAGAGCTCCGCTCCGCGCCCGGCGCTGCCCCTCGTCCCGCTGGGCGATGGCGTGAGGCCGAGCCGCGTGGTAAACGCCGCCAACTTCCCCGCTGGCGGGAAGCGTGAGGCGCCAGCACCGAGGGCCGCCCCGGTGGACTGTCTGTTGGGGTGGCCCCAGCGCCCACCCGTGAACAGCCTATGACGACAGGCAGTGCACCCGGCGAAGACCCCCCGATGCACAGCGTTTACCAGGGCCCAGCGGGCACCGGCGGCTGACGGGCAGCCGGAGGCCCGGAGCGGCCGCTTGCCACCGGGAGCTGGTCAGCGCCCCCCCCCCCCCCCCAGACGGGGACAGCAGACAACGGGCTTCCCCGTTACAGAACGCTCTATGCAACTTAGGTTTTGTTTTGTGTTTTTTTAAAAATGTATTTCCTATTGATTTCAGAGAGAGAGAGAAACATCAGTGATGAGAGAGAATCATCGATTGGCCGCCTCCTGCACCCCCCCCCCCGCACTGGGGATCGAGTGCCCTTGACGGGAATCGAACCCGGGACCCTCCAGTCCGCAGGCCCACGCTCCACCCACTGAGCCAAACCAGCTAGGGCTCAACTTAGGTTTTAAGTGAGACGGTGGGGATTGCTGAGGCTGCGGCTGGGACTCGAAACAGGAAAATTCCTGGCAACGCTGCAAATAAGAGTCCAGGCCTCAGCCCTGGGAACCCCAGTCCAGGCAGCAAGCTGGATCCCCGTTACGCACCCTAGAGGACCCCGCCCCCCCCTCCCCCCCCACACACACACCACCCCGTTTGTGTCCCACCAGAGTTGCCAGATTATGTAACCAGACAAGGGGACTGGGCTGCCTGTCACTACTTGAGCCAATTAAGCAGGTGTGACAGGGGTGAATCACATGAACGTCTATTCCAGTCCTGCCCGCAGCATGGAGAGCAGCAGGGCATCCACAAACAGCTGCTCTGCCCCCACCGTAAGCCTGCTGCTTATACTGGGTAGAAGGACAGAGATTACATGGGGAAGTAGCCAAAGGGGCAGTTGATAGGTGATGGGGGCTGGAGATTTGCAAAGGCCTGTGGGTATGCAAAGGGCTGGGGGTCTTGAGAGGGCTAGTGATTCTGGTTCCTGCAAGAAGGTTGCTAATCCTTCCAGGATAATAGGCAGCTCCCTGAGGGGGAGGATGGGCTGCATCTCCAGGTGAGCTCCCAGGTCCCAGTGCAACTCCCAGCAGGTGAGCGTGTGCCTGCCTTAACAAAGTCATGGTTAACAGAGCATGACCCACATTTCTTGTAGTTGGTCCCCAATATTCTATTTCTGCCCCTATCAGTTCACCCACTAACCCAGGCACTAGTGCAGTGGGTCCTAACAGGTGCACACCAGCAAGTCCATGAGGGCTTAGTTCTGAGACACTCACCCTGCTGGCAGCATATGCCCCAGCTGGCGTGGCTCAGTGGTTGAGCCACAGTTTGATTCTTGGTCAGAGCACATGCCTGGGTTTGGGGCTCCATCCCCAGTAAGGGGGCGTGCAGAGGGCAGACAATCGATGTTTCTATCCCTCTTCCTTTCTAAAAATCAATAAAAACATACTTTAAAAAAATACGTGCAACCCTGACAAGAGAATTGGCCTGATAATAAGCACGCCATGCAAGGATGCAGGTGCCAATCGCGTGTTCAGTATTTGCACAGATGAATCTCCTTCTTAGATGTTCAGTGAAATAGAACTATGAGGTCTCAGGTCTTCTCCCTCCACAGAGGCGTCTCCTGGGAGGGAGGTTGCACACACTGTTTTGTAAGCGGTGCCCCGGGGCTGATAGTAAAACACGGACCTCAAAGACAGTACAGTGGGGCCTTGACTTACGAGTTTAATTCGTTCCAAGACCGAGCTCGTTAAGGAGCTCGTTAACTCAAATTACTCTGTCAACTCAATGCAGAAAATCAGCCAAGAGACAGCTGGTATCTCAAGTCGGGACACTCGTAAGTCAAGGCCCCGCTGTATAAGGAAAGAACATGACATCTCAGTGATTTTCATACTGGGTTTATGGTGAAGACCAGTTGGGCCTGGATGTCCTGGGGAGGAGAGGGCAGGCCGCTGTCCAGGAGCTCCCAGAGCTGAGGCCAGAGCCATGGGAAGGCAGGACCGGCCTGCGGCCACACCCTCCGGCCCTGCCTCTTCCCCTGGGCCCGTGCTGGACTCGGGGTTAGACCAGGGGTGGGGAATGCTATTTGTTCTGCTCCTGCCACAGCATTAGGGGTGAGTTTATGAAATATTTAACCCAACACAGCAGGCTGATATTTAAGTTGGTGATTTTGTATGACCTGAGAATGATGTTAAAAATAGCCAAATAGCCGAACCGGTTTGGCTCAGTGGATAGAGCGTCGGCCTGCAGACTCAAGGGTCCCAGGTTCGATTCCAGTCAAGGGCATGTACCTTGGTTGCGGGCACACCCTCACTGGGGGGCGTGCAGGAGGCAGCTGATCGATGTTTCTCTCTCATCGATGTTTCTAACTCTCTATCCCTCTCCCTTCTTCTCTCTTAAAAATCAATAAAATATATTTTTTTAAAAAAAGAAAAAGAAATAGCTAAACAGCCGTTGGCAGGAGAAAGGTTCCCACCCCTGGTGTGGACGGTCAGGGTGGCTCGTCTTGTCCTGGGCAGCAGGAGGCTTGGGTGCGGGGCTCCTGGGCTGGCCTGGGTTCCCGTGAGTCCTAACTGCAGACCTTGATGTCCTGGGTCAGAGGGGCTGTCCCCAAAGAGAGCCTTCCTGCCAGAAACCCCACACATTACCTGGTTCTCAATGACAGACACTTCCTTTCCAGGTGCGACTGTCTCCCACCCACTCGCCCGGCGGGGCACCTGATGAAGCCCCGAGCCCGGCCTGACCCTGTCCGACTGGCATCCGGCATCCGGGCACCAGACGTGCATGGAGCATCTCCGGTGCTGGACTGGGCAGCGGACAGGATGGACAGCACAGCGCCGCCCTCCCAGAGCCGTGTTCCAGGAAAGGGCAAGCCCGACAAAGCCTGCAAAGCAGTAAGGATTGCAGTTTCTGTAGCTGCCGCGAGGCCAGTGAAATGAGGCAAGTGGGAGAGCTGGTGGGTTACTGACACGGCGGCGGCGGTGGCGGTGGCAGGAGGAAGGTGCCACCCAAGTTGTGAGAGGAGGAGGCCATGGGAACACCCTGGGGGGCGTGTTCTAGGAAGAAGGAACAGGGAGTTCGAAGGCCCCCACACGGGCAGGGGATTGGCACCATCAAGGGATGGAAAGCAGGGCTGTGGCATCATGACTGCAGTGCGGTGGGGGTGGGGGAGGGGGAGGGGGAGGGGGAGCAGGGACAGATGAGGAAAGCTCTACAGGTGATGGAGTGGAGTCGAAGTGCATCATGGTTGCCTTAGTGGCCACTTCAGGGTGGTCCTTCTTTGAGATGAGAGGAGCCAGGATGCCCCAGGATGGAAGATGACCTGGTTCTACACAAGAAAGACACGAACTCTTATCCTCTGGGGGTGACAGACTCACAGTGGGACACAGGCAAGAAACCAGCAAGGAATTAGAATGCACAATATGCCAGGAGGCAGCTAGTAAATGATTCTCATCATTGATGTTTCTGTCTTTCTCTCCTCCTCTGAAATCGATAAAAAAAAAAAAAAGGGACAGTCATCCAAATCTAAGTAGTGACCATCGAATGGCGATTCTGGAGGATCCCCTGGAATTGCTTAGAGCAAGCATGTCAAATGTGGCCCACAACGAATATTTTGGGGGCCCAGCCAATATAACAGTATGCAAGAAACGTTTTAATAAAAATTTCATAACTTAATTTTTACGATACCCTGTTATACATAATTATTAATAACAAACTACAACATTCACTAATGATTGATTGCTATAATCGTGTTGCGTTCATTTCCCTTATGCGCAGGCGCACCATTTTCCTCCACTAATACTAGCAGCGAATATTTTAGCAGCCGAAGGCCACGTCATTAGTCTTGGACTGACTTTTTTGGTGTGTGCAACAGGAAATATTTCGCTCTCGGAAAACAAGAAAAATAGGTTTATTTGCGTGACGCTTATTAATTTGTGCAGTTATCCAGTGTCTGGTAAGTGAATGTTTAAGAAAAAATGTTAATTTTTATTAAAATGTTCCATTACTTTATGTTAACAGTCATTCATTCATTTCAGCCCTTTGTATTCAGCATGTCTCTATTGGAATAAACCTACGTTTCAAAGAAAACTGAAGCTTTTGTTTTTTTGCGGCCACATCCACTTGCACCTTGTTTATTTGGCCCGTGTTGGCCTGTGAGTGTGACAGGCTTGGCTTGAGACTTCCGGCTGTTGGTGAGGACGGAAGAGGCTGCAGAATGAGTCCTGATGGTGCCAGGACGTCGTCCGAGGGATTTATCATGAACCAGGCCGGCTGTTCACAGGCGGGAGAGGATTCCCCCATGCTGAGGCACATGCGAAGGCAGTTTCCAGAAGCTTCCCATGGCTCTTGCAGCTCCGCACACAGCCCTGCTGTGAGAATGTCCCGGGGCTCAGTGATGCGCGCAGCCTCATGTGAGGCGTCGCCCCCTGGGCAGGGCCAGGCGGGCTTGCCTGTCAGACCTGCTCGCCTGCTGCTGTTCAGCCCAGACCGCCCCAGCGTCCCTTCTGCAGGACCAGGAAGCGCAGCATGGAGCCGGTCCCGCGGAGAGCAGGTCAGCACTGGGGAGGGCGGGCAGGCCCGAAGGGGGGTCTGAGAGCTGTCCTGGGGGGGGTCTCCCTCCCGAGGGGGGTGGAGCCTGGTGTGGGGCCGTTGGGTTTGGTTAAGTGCATGGCGCTCTCCGGCTCAGCTCCACCTTCAAGGAGGGCAGTGTGGGTCGGGAGGGATGAGGATGCTCTGTGTTGGACTCTGATGTCCGCATTGGTGCCCAGGAGGAAAGGAGAGGAAGAAGGGAGGTTTCTGGGTTTGGGTGTCAGGCGAGGAGGACCAGCTGCCTCATTTGTGGCTCGTTTTGTGAGGCACAGGGAGAGACCGGGTCTGCTCCTTCAGCCCTTCCCCGCTCGGCTGGTTTCACATGTTGGTGATCCAGGATCTTTGAGTCAGACACGGTGGGAGGCGGCTGCACGCACACGTGCGCCATCTGGCTGTCATCTGGAACAGCGGTCGCCAACCTTGAGGACCTCATGGCCCAGTGGTCCGCAGACACCGGCTGGCGACCGCTGCTCTAGGAGGCATGAGGGCAGCCCTGATGCCTGTGCTGTGCGAGAGGCTTCCAGGGGTCCCAGGGAGCAGGGATGCAGGAATGAGCAGGAAGGAGCAGAGGGAAGGGGCAGCGGCAGGGGGCACTCAGCTTCCTGGGCAGAGCACCCCCGGGCAGAGGACCGAGCCTGGTGCCCTCCTGTGTGTCTGGGTCTCCTCTTCCCATGAGAACACCCTTCATAGAGGGCTTCAGGCTCGACCTCATGACCTCATCTTAACCTGGTTACGTCTGCCCAGACCTATTTCCTAAAAGGTCACACCCACAGGTGTTGGGGGTTAGGACAGTCAGGGTGCCTACCAGCCCCACCTGGGCCGAGAGGAAGAAGAAAGGGGAGGCTGGTACCCACAGGTCAGGACGGCTGGCCTAAGGGAGGCAGGGCCAGGCCAGCCCCGGAGCGTCTCCCCACCGCCCTAGCCCGCATCCTGTCCAGGGGGCCACGGCAGTGGGAACGGCCGCCGACAGCTCTGGGGCTTGAGCGGGGTCCGATCTATATGCTGCACAGCTCGCCATGTTAGGAGCGCAGCGCAGGGGCTGCTGACAACCCAGCCACGTGCAGTGAGCACATCGGCCTTAGGACATTTCATCCTAAAAAGAAACCACATGTACTTCAGCCGCCCCAGCCCCAGCCCTAGCCCTCTCCTCAGAGGCCAGGAGCCAAAGTCAGGGGTCTGCAGGGCCAGCTCCCTCCAAGGGCCTCCTGCTCTGAGCTCCTGGTGCTGCCCGCAGCCCTCGGCATCCCCCATCCTCTGCCTGGGCTGTCACCTGGCCCCTCCCTGGTGTGTCTGGGTCTCTCCTCATCCCATGAGGACACCTGTCATGTCGGGCTTAAGGCTCGACCCAATGACCTCAGCTGTCACCACCTATTTCCAAAAGGCCACACTCACAGGTGTTGAGGGGTTAGGACTTCAACCTATCTTTTGGGGGGACACCACCGAACCCACAACACCCTGGTTCATGAGCATCCATGGACTGTCCCCCGCAGAAATGGAATGCGCTGCCCAGGGGCAGCGGGACAGACCTACTCGAGGGCCTGCCCCCGCCCCCCATCCTCACCTCCCCTCGTCCCCTGTCCCGCAGGCCCTCCCTCCAGCAACGACCCTGAGGGGAGGGGTCAGTGGGGTCTGGCCAGAGGTAAGGCCCCCGCACACTGGCCACCTGGCACCTGCCCACCCTCCTGGCATCGGAGGCTACAGAGCCCCGTTCTCTTCCAGACCCCGGCTTCCCGGTGCAGCGGGCGCTCTGCGTACCCGGCAGAGCCAGTGGAAGGTCTGTGCCTTTGTTTCCTGGGTCACAGTTTGCCTTTCCCCTCGCACTAGTCTCTGGGAGCTGAACTTTGAGTTTTGGAGCAAGTCATATGGCGTGAAGTCTCGTCAGATGCCCTGGGCACTGGTTTGGCAGGCTCTTCCTGCCCAGCCTTGCCCGCTGCCCGAATCCGCAGAGGAGCCTGAGCCTGCAGCCGGGAGGGGACACGGGCCCACTGCACGCCAGCAGCTCCTGCGCGGCCGGGTGTGCGCGTCTCGGTGAGTGTGCGCTGTGGGCCGGGCCCCGTGGGAGGAGGGCTCTGCAGCGGCCATTCCCATTTTCCTTGGTTTACACGCTGACGTGCTCTGCTGTTGGAGCATTCACTGCACACACCTCTCAGGAGGCATTCAGCTCCAGCAGGAAGCTTGTCATCCCATGAACAGGACCAGATGACAGGGGTCTTGGGTCCAGGGCAAATACTCCCACCTGTGTGCCCCCTGTGCCCACCTGTCTTCCCTGTGCCACCTGTGTCCCCCCTGTGCCCCCCTGTGTCCCCCCTGTGCCACCTGTGTCCCCCCTGTGTCCCCTGTGCCCCTGTGTCCCCCCTGTGCCCCCCTGTGCCCCTGTGCCCCCCTGTGCCCCTGTGCCCACCTGTGTCCCCCCTGTGCCCCCCTGTGCCCCCTGTGCCCCCCTGTGCCCCCTGTGCCCACCTGTCCCCCCTGTGCCCCCCTGTGTCCCCTGTGCCCACCTGTGTCCCCCCTGTGCCCCTGTGCCCCCCTGTGCCCCCCTGTGTCCCCCCTGTGCCCACCTGTGTCCCCCCTGTGCCCCCTGTGCCCACCTGTCCCCCCTGTGCCCACCTGTGTCCCCTGTGCCCCTGTATCCCCTGTGCCCCTGTGCCCACCTGAGTCCCCCCTGTGCCCACCTGTGCACGAGGACTTCATGCACAAGTGTGATGAGAAAAAGAAACAACGTAATGCGCAGCCATAGGACCATCAGTACATCTCCGTGCTCTCTTCTATCACTGAATCAGCCTGCAGTCCGGAAGGTGTATGTAGCCACACGTATCCAGATGCTAAACCCTCACCCCTGCTGAGGGCGGCCCCCTGTCCAGCGGATGCTGTTGTCTACAGTGACAGCTCACAGAGGAGACGCTGGGTGCGAGGTGGCTGTTTCATAGTCACGCCAAGTGCTGTGTGTTTTGTCACCTCGTTGTCCGGGCAGGAGGGGAGAGAGGGCAGAGCGACTGAGCGCAGGAATCTGAAGTCCAGGAAGGGGCGTGGGCGCTGCCATTTGCAGGCTGTTTTCTATGCTTGTCCACAGCTCACAGCCATTTTAGAATGAGTTACCTGGATCGATAGGCTAAAGGCCTTGTGCCTGGGGAGCGCAGTGGGGCCACTGTGGTTCCAGAGCAGGGCAGGTGTGCTCGGGTGGGAGTGGGAGGAGCCCCCTGAGGTCCTCCCAGCACAGGGGCTTGGGTCCCGCCCATCAGCACGCCCTCTGCTGGGAGGGCTGATGGGGCTGTGACTGCTGCAGATCCACACAGACTAGACCTGGTGCCCAGCCAGGATCTGCCAGGCCCCGCAGCTCAGCCCTCAGATGCCTGGCCATAGCCGAGGTGTGTGGCCTTGACTGCTCACCCCCAAGAGCCGTCCTAGTTTTATGGCGTTTATAGCGCTGCGCCCAGGTGTCTCAGTGCCAGGGTCCTGGGGCTGCTGAAAGCGACAGGGTCCACCCTGCCGAGGACAAGCGGTGGCTTTCTGTGCGAGGCCCAGTCCCCGGCCTGCTTCCCACTGATGGATGTGGGCCCCGGGTACTGCCTCTGGGTGCCAGCTCGTCCAGCCTCACGTGCCCCCAGGTCGGTGCTGCCCAGAGGCGTTACCGCCACAGGCGCACTGCTGTCTCCCTACACACATCTGTGCTGCGGACACAGGAGAGTCCAGGGGTTCGCTCCCTCCTGCGCCCCCCTGCGGGGGATTGTGGTCTAGACCCCCCTCCTAAGCCAGTGCCGGTCGGGCCAGGCAGCAGCCTGTGTCAGAGGCAGATCCGTGTCCCAAGAGCCAGAGGAGCCAGGTCTCCCTCCGCCCCAGGTGCAGTGGGCGTCCCTCCCGCCGGTCACGGGACACCAGGGCCGGGCCGGTGTCATCGTCCTCTCCGGGGGTCCTCTCCTTCCTGCCTGTCCTTGGGGAGGATGGGTGGAAGGGGAAGGCCTCGGGGCGGGAGCCCTGCACTGACCAGCCCTCCGCCACCGCCCTTTCCGTCCAGGTCCGGCCATGGCGGAGCTGCACCGCACGCACTCCTCGCTGGCAGCCCTGGACGAGGAGACGCTGTGGGAGATGACGGAGAGCCACCGCCACAGGATCGTGCGCAGCATCTGCCCCAGCCGCCTCACCCCCTACCTGCGCCAGGCCAAGGTGCTGGGCCAGCTGGACGAGGAGGAGGTGCTGCACAGCCCCCGGTTCACCAATTCGGCCATGAGAGTGGGTGAGCCTGCGCTGCGGGGCCAAGGGGAGGGGCGGGGGGCACCCTGTGTTTGTTTCTCTGGGGCCGCCCTAACAAAGGACCACAAGGACGGTGGCTGAAGGTCTGAAGTTAAGGTGTGGGCAGTGCCGCCTCCCTCTGGTGGCTCCAGGGGAGGACCCTTCCTGCCTCTTCCAGTTTCTGGGGGCCCCAGCCCCCTCGGCTGTGGCCCGGCCCCCTCGGCTGTGGGCCCGGCACCCTTGGCTGTGGCCCTGGCCCCCTCGGCTGTGGCCCGGCCCCCTCGGCTGTGGCCCGGCCCCGTCGGCTGTGGCCCGGCCCCCTCGGCTGTGGCCCGGCCCCGTCGGCTGGGGCCCGGCACCCTCGGCTGTGGGCCCGGCACCCTCGGCTGTGGCCCGGCCCCCTCGGCTGTGGCCCGGCCCCGTCGGCTGTGGCCCGGCCCCCTCGGCTGTGGCCCGGCCCCCTCGGCTGTGGGCCCGGCCCCCTCGGCTGTGGGCCCGGCCCCCTCGGCTGTGGCCCCGGCCCCCTCGGCTGTGGCCCCGGCCCCCTCGGCTGTGGGCCCGGCCCCCTCGGCTGTGGCCCGGCCCCCTCGGCTGTGGGCCCGGCCCCCTCGGCTGTGGCCCGGCCCCCTCGGCTGTGGGCCCGGCCCCCTCGGCTGTGGCCCGGCCCCCTCGGCTGTGGCCCTGGCCCCGTCGGCTGTGGCCCGGCCCCCTCGGCTGTGGCCCGGCCCCCTCGGCTGTGGGCCCGGCCCCCTCGGCTGTGGCCGTCGCTCCAGCCGCTGCCCGGTCTACATGCCTCTCTGCATGTCTCTCGCCCTCCTGACACTTGTCCTTGCACAGGCCCCAGCTGTGCAGCATGCGCTCCGCTCACGGTCACACTAATTACACCCTCGAAGACCCTTCTTCCAAGTCAGGTCCCACTGGCGGGCTCTAGGCGGACACTCCTGGGGGCCAGCCCGCCTGTTCCAGCCCAACTGACTGTCTGTGTTTATTCATTCAGAACCGGGAAGGTCATAGCGTCACCATATCAGCTTCTTAGGAGAATTGAGTCAGTTTCTAAGATACTTGTCTCAAAGCCCGGGCCGGGCCGTGGAGAGCCGGCGATGGGCGGTCAGGGCCGGGCCGTGGAGAGCCGGCGGTGGGCGGTAGCTACTGACAGGATACTTTCTGCTGGCTGCCTGATGAGCCTCAGAATCCAAGCTGAGAGCGATGGGGGCTGGGGGGCCGGGCCCTGGTGCTGCTGTTAGGTGCTTTCCTCCCCGAGCTGGGTACGCACACCCACACGCCCACCAGCACACCTGGTAGGTCCCGGAGCGACCCTCATCTTCCTTAGCCTTTTATCTCCAGCTCTTAGCGCACGGGTCGTAGTAGCTGCTCAATAAATGCCGGCCTCGCCCTTCTCCAGACTGACTGCACTCTGGCAGCAGAGGGGCCTGCGCGGCAGAGGGCGCCCACCCCTTGTGGGGAAGCCCGCCCAGCGCCTTGTCAGCCCAGACTGTCCTGTCCCCCAAGGGCACCTGCTGGACTTGCTGAGGGCACGCGGGAAGAACGGGGCGCTCGCCTTCCTGGAGAGCCTGAAGTTCCACAACCCGGACGTCTACACCCTGGTCACCGGGCTGCAGCCCGACGTGGACTTCAGCACCTTCAGTGGTGAGAGCTGGCCTGCGATCGGAGCCTCCGAGGCCTGTCACCTCTGTTCCCAACCCTGTTCCCGAGGCTCAGGCAGAGGTTCCGTCCTGCCCCGCCCAGCACTCGGGAGAGGAGACCCTCCGCGCACTGCAGGGGAACGGGTGGGAGAGGCAGCCCCTGCTGGGCTCAGAGGAAGAGTCTGTCCCTAATGCAGCACCAAGGGGGCGGCCTTCACGGGTGCGGGCACAGGGACGTGTCCTTTCCCCAGAAGAGCTCCCAGGCCCGCTGGGGGCTGTGCTGGGGTGGCAGGCCCACTCCTGGCGAGGCCTGGGCCGAGAGCAGTGCAGGCCACAGCCCTGTGCCTGTGCTCAGCCCGCTAAGTGGGGGCTCACTGGGCTTGGGTGGGGGGGGGGGGAGTAATTCCAGGCTCCCCTGGGGGCACTGAGGGAGGTGGGAGTTCAGAGGGCGGGGCAGGAGCCCTGGAAACTGCACAAGAGGATGCTCCTGTCTGGCGCCTCGCAGGCTGTGCTTGTGCTGCGTTGAGATCTCTTACGCAGACTTACGGTCCCGTTACTGTTTTGAGGATGACGTGAGACTGTTAGCATTAAGCACGTCTGGGCTGAGGAGGGGCAGGGGTCTGGACAGCCAACACTGGGTAGTCCTTGCACCCAAATCTGGAATCACGTGGTTTATTTACCCAAATCTCGGGTATAGTTCGGCCCGGAAGCCTTGATGGAGACGACAGATAGGGTGGGCCCTCTTGAGAGTCGGGGCAGGAAGCAAAGGCCTGGGGGATGAGGAGCGGGCAGGGTGGTGATGCCCAGCTCCCCGCAGGGCTCATGGAGACGTCCAAGCTGACCGCATGCCTGGCCGGGGCCATCGGCAGCCTGCAGGAGGAGCTGAGCCAGGAGAAGGGGCAGCGGGAGGTGCTGGTGCAGCAATGCCGGCGGTTGCAGGAGCGCCTGGGCCAGGCGGAGGCCCGGGCCGAGGGCCTGCAGCAGCTGGAGGCCGACCACGGCCGCATGAAGCGCGAGGTCAGCGCCCACTTCCATGAGGTGCTGAAGCTGAAGGACGAGATGCTCAACCTCTCGCTGCACTACAGCAACGCGCTGCAGGAGAAGGAGCTGGCCAGCACGCGCTGCCGCGGCCTGCAGGAGGAGGTGCTGCTGCGCTGCCCGGCCTCGTACTGGCCCCGGCCCACCCAGAACTCCCTGCCCGCCAGCCTTGGCTGAGGCGCCCCTGCAGGAAGCTGACCCTTCGCCTCCACCACAGGGGGCCCCTCCCGTCACCAACCCGCAAGGAGCCTGCCTTGTGATTCCCCAAGGCCTGGCTGGGGTGCTGTGCCCACGGTGGGGAGGCCTGCCCGCCTATGTCTGGGGCCCAGGGCAGGTCTGGCTGTTCTGAGCTCCGCAGTCGTCCCCCTAGGCCTCATCCCTCCAGCTGTGGGTGTGCGGTGTCTCAGCTGGTCCTGTTAGTAGGAGCCCCTCGAACCCCAACAATGTCTTTTACTCACGTTTCTGTGGGGGATTATTATCATAGTGATTTGTAGGTTCTTTAAATATTCATTTGCTTTCTGCCTTGATGGCATTGGCTTTTCTTTTGTTGTTGCTAACTCTTAGCTGAGGATATTTATCCATTGTTTTTTTCTAGAGAGAGTGGAAGAGAGGGAGGAAATGAAGGGGGGGGAGAGAAAGAGAGGGAGAGGGAGAAAAACATCAATGAGAGAGAGACACATGGATCGGCTGCCTCCTACATGCACCCTGATGGGGGCCGGAAATTGAACCTGCACAAAAGGTGCAGGCTGGGAACCGAACACCCAACCCTTTGGTGCATGGGCCGGTGCTCTAATCACTGAGCCACACCAGCCAGGGCACTTTTCTTTCATTTTATTTGGAAATAATTTCAAATTTATTTTAAACAATGGTGCAGAGGACACCCACATACCTTACTTTTTCATTTGTGCCCGCTCCCCGCCCCCCGTATGTTTCTGTGCTCAACCCCCCCCCCCTCCCCGCGCGCGCACACACACACACAGTGTCCCCGAGCCTGGCGTGGCCTGGCAGGGATGCTCACTCCTCCTGCCTGACTCCTGTCCTCTCGTCCCCCGCAGCTCTACCTGATGAAGCAGGAGCTGCAGCGCCAGAGGCTGTCTGCCTCCTGCGAGCAGGAGTTCCGAGCGTGGTCCCTGCAGATGGCTGACGGCCTGGAGCCCGGAGCGGAGGAGCTGAGCCGCTTGAAGGAGGAGAACGAGAAGCTTCGCTCCCTGACGTTCAGCCTGGTAGGCCGGGCCCACGGCCCACTTCTCCCCGTGCCCCCGAGGCTGGGCTTCTGACGCCCCTGGGGAGGGTGGCTAGGGGCCGGTAATGGACACCTAGTGACAGCCCGCCCGCCCCGGCCCCGGCGCTGGCGGGTCAGTGGGACGTCGCTCAGCTCCTCTGCCACGGCTAAGCGGCCTCGGAGAGGACTGGGCTGGTTACAGGTGGTGGGGTTCACTTCAAAGCTGGGGGACAGGGAAGGAAACCTGTCTGCCTGCAGAATGCGCTGCATTGGAGAGTGGGGAGCTCTGGATGCAGGGTCAGGACCCCAGCGCCCGGAATGGGCAGCCCCTCAGCCCCTCCCATTTCTTTGACTCAATAAGTACCTGCTTTTGAGCTGTTTTTCGGGAGATGCCTGCTCAGCGCAGAGCTTGCCATCCTGCGTCCTGGCCCCCGCTCCCCTCCCCCCCACCTGCAGAGTGAGCCCCAGGAGTCTGGTGTCTCTGGGTCCCTCGCGGGAGCTCCCCTGCAAGTGCCTAAAGCAGGAGGCTCTACCCTGAGAGGCCTGGGCCTCCAGCACCTTCCAGTCCTGCCAGCCACGCCCAGCAGAGCCCAAGGGCAGCTTCCTCTCCCGCCCCCCTCCCCCCCCCCAGGCCTCTGTTCGGCCTCCTGGGCAGTAATGTCACTCACCCACCCACCAGCAGCCTCCAGCTCCCGTTCCTGGGACAAGCTTCCTAGGGGCAGGCGTGTGGGAGCGGGGCCGGCTGACCCCTCTGTGCCCCAGGCGGAGAAGGACATCCTGGAGCAGAGCCTGGACGAGGCCCTGGAGAGCAAGCAGGAGATGGTGGACCGCATCCACTCGCTGCGGGAGCGGGCCGTGGCCGCCGAGCGGCAGCGGAAGCAGGTGACCGCGGGCTTCACGCTGGGGAGACGGACTTTTCAGTCCATGCTGAGCTTAGGACCAGGTTTGCCTACGTAACGGGTCACTCGTTAGTTTATTCCTGTGTCAGAGCTGTGTTCGCACCAACTCATAGTCCGAGGCTAGAGTCGTGGCCAGTGGGTGGGTGATGAGCAGAGGCCAGGCCCGTGGGCGGTGAGAACAAGGGCAGGTGCAGGTGCAGGTGCATGGGGCCCGGTGAGAGCCGGGGGTTTGATGAGTGGCTGCAAATGGTGAGGGGACGGTGGGGAGACAGCCGGTGGACGAGCATGAGCCGGTGAGAGGAGTTATCTGTGCGCCCTGCTCTGGGCGCGGGATGAACAAAACAGCCACACGCGCAGCGCCCACGCGGATCTGGATGGCTCCGCGCCGTCTGGTGGGCACAGCATCTCTGCGGTGCTCCTGGAAAGCGCACTCGGGGAGCGCGCGCGAGCTCACCCTGTTTCTCCCCGTCCTGTCCTCCACGGCTCTGACCCCTCGGTCCAGTTCTGGGAAGAGAAGGAGCAGACCCTGCTGCAGTTCCAGAAGACCAAGGTGGACTGCGAGATCTACAAGGAGAAGGTGACCGCCCTGCAGAGCCAGGTGGCCGAGCTGCAGAAGGAGCGGGACCAGGTACTGGAGAGGCGGCGGGGCCGGGAGAACAGGAGCTGGGGGCTGGTGGCCTCGTGCAGCCCGCCCTGCCCTCCGTGGCAGCTGCTTCCAGACTTGGGGTCTCCCTCCTTGGTCCAGGCGGTTTCTCAACTCCCTCCATTGTCACCTGCTGACGTGCTCACTGTCCGAGACTAGAGGTCACGTCTAGGGCCGCCCTTCATTTCTGTGCGCACTCTGGGCGGTGGTACACCCACACACGTGACACGATTGTGAACGGTGGCATGTGCCTGCTGGTGAGCCAGTGTTCGCCGCCTCCTCATGCCTGGGGCGCCCTGTGTCCGGCCCGCAGGCCTACTCGGCCCGAGACGCCGCCCAGGTGGAGGTTGCCCAGAGCCTGGCGGAGAAGGACGCGCTCCGCAGGAAGGTGTTCGAGCTCACGGACCAGGGCTGCGACCTGCGCCAGCAGCTCCGCCAGCTGCAGGCTGAGTCGGCACAAGGGGTGAGTCCTGCCCTGCCGTGCACCTGGGAGCAGGGGCAGCATGTGTGTGGGGGGGAGGGGCCGGTGGGAGGCAAGCTGGGCGCCATGCACGAGCCCTGGTGGCGGGCATTGGAGATGCACAGTGGGCAGCTGGGGCTGCTCTACCTGTCCCTTCATGATGATGTCATGCACGTCCTGGAAGGGGTGGCCCGACAGAAAGTTCTGGAACCTGTCAGGTGTGGTATTGGGCTGAGGAAAGAAAGACGAAGTTGAGCTAAAACGACTATAAAAGCCCTAGTTACGCTCTGGCTGTCAGCTCCAGTCCAGGCACCTGGTGTACAGGCAGGGGCCCTGCCCTCTGAGCGCACAGCCCCAGCCCTTCCTCCTCACCCTCCCACATCAGCCACATGCAAAACACATGTATGCGCAGAGCAGACTGACGGGCAGGCGCACACTGCTGACTACGGGTCTGCGTGTTGGAGGGTGGGTGAATTTCTCTTTTCTGATTGGTCTGCCCCCCACCCCATTTTCTATGTGCAGTGTGTATAGACACATGTACATACATTATGTACCAGGTGTGTAACCAGGAAAGAACTGTGTGCACAGGGGTGGGGAACGTCCAGCCCATATAAGGCCCACAAAATCATTTGGTCTGGCCCTATCAAGGCATTAAGGGTGAGTTAATTAAATGTTTGATCAAATAAAGCAGGCTAATTTTTAAAAATGTTTTCTTTTTAAAATCCTATATAAGAGGGTAATATGCAAATTAGGTGGAATGACTAGAACGACCGCCCGACCAGTCACTATGAGGCGCACTGACCACCTCTTGGTCCCTTTCCCCGGCTGGCAGGCTCCGATCGCCATATGGCGAATGGGGAACCGGGGGGTGGGTGGCAGTGGGGGGCGGGGCCAGCTGCAGGCAGCCAGGGAAGAAGGCCCTGATCTCAGGCCAGGCCTAGGGACTGTATGCACGCACGAATTTCGTGCACCGGGCCTCTGGTATATTTATATTGGTTTCAGAGAGGAAGGGAGAGGGAGAGAGAGATAGAAACATCAGCGATGAGAAAGAATCATGGATCGGCTACCTCCTATATGCCCCCTACTGGGGATTGAGGCTGCAACCCGGGCTTGTGCCCTGACCAGGAATCGAACCGTGACCTCCTGGTTCATAGGTTGATGCTCAGTCATTGAGCCATACCTGTTGGGCACCGGCTAATTTTTAAGCTGATAATTTTGTATGGCCCGTGAATGATGGCATACATATCCAAATGGGCCTTTGCAGAAAAAAGGTTCCCACCCCTGACGTATACCCTCTACTACCCAAGCCCAGTGCTCTGCATCCTGGTGGCCAGCGGGGGTCCCAGACTGGAAGCCATGAGAGAGGGTGGAGATGGGGGTGGTGCCTGGGTAGAAACCCCGAGAGCATCCGAGGGGACCCTTTCCTGAATTAACCAGCTCGTCTGGCGCCTTTGCAGCCTAAGCAGGAGGCGGGGCCGAGGGAGCCCTGGCGGAGGGGAAAGCAGCGGCTGGTGCGCATGTTCGCCATCTGCCCGCGGGACGACAGTGACAGCAGCTGCCTCAGCTCCGCCGAGGTACAGCGGCGCCCTCCGCTCCCGGGGACAGACCAGTGCGGACGGAAGGGCCCGGCGCATAGGAGGTGCTGAAGGGAGACCTCAGTGGACCAGGGGCTGCGTCCAGGCCCTCACTGCCCGCCTGGCACCCTGCCCGCCCACCCATCAGCACGTGACCCTCACTAGCCAGTCCCCTGGTCTCTCAGGGCCTTGGTCACTTTCTATGTAAAGTGGGAAGATTACTTTTTATATTTATTGTGAGGACTAAGCGACATAAAATACAGGAAACAGCTAATAGAGTGCTGGCACATAGTAGGTGCTCGACGAATGTGCCCTGGCTGTGAGCTCCCCCTCCCCTCCCTGTCCCCTCCTCAGCCCTGATGTTGGTGGCCGTGGCTTATTCCCTTTCCAGAGCAGGGAGGGGTCGTGAGCCCATGAGCTCCCGCTGACCCTGCCTCGCTGTCCTCCTGTCTCAGCTCTGGTCGGACCTGAGCGCCATGCCCAGCCGCGAGCTGGTGGACAGCTTCCGCTCCAGCAGCCCGGTGCCCCCCAGCCAGCTGTCCCTGTACAAGCGAGCCGCCGAGGACTTCCAGGAGGATCCTTGGTCCTTCAGGTAGAGAGGACGGCATCAGCGTCGGATGACACGGGTCCCCTGCTGGCTCACCGGGGACGAGGGCCGGGCAGGCGCTGGGTGCTCCGGTCCCAAGCTGTCCTCCCCTTCCTCCGCACAGTGGCTTCTCAGAAATCCTGGAGGGGGACTGGGGAGGCTGCCCGGCAGCGAAGGCGGCTGACGTCGACCTGGATTACGAGATTGTAGACAGAGCAGGTGAGTGTGTCCTCTGCCAACCTCTGCAGCCGCCCACCCCCTCTGGGCTGGGCCAGGAGGGGACACGAGGACAGGTCTCCCCCGGGCCCAGGCAGAGGGAGGGGAACTGGACCGCTGCCCTGACCCTGGCCCCTGGCAGTTCAGGCCGGTGCCAGCTGCTCTGTGTCCTGGGTGTCCTGTCCATTGTCACCAAGCGGTGAGGGAGTTGTCTCCATGCCTGCTCAGCCCAGATGTTCAGACAGCTGCTCGTTCTGTCCCTCCTGCTCTGGACCCTGGGCACTCGGGCTGCCAGGGACAGCACGGCGCCAGGCTGTAGTGCCCCCTCCTGCTGGCCGGGGCACCTGTGGGAGCCTTTCTCCCCTTTCCCTGTGGCTTATGCCTTGTATCTGTCACTTACCTGGTTCTCTCTCCTCAAGCCGTGTGCCCCTCATGTCGGCCTCCTTACCTTCCCACCCTGCACACCTACCCCAGTCTTGGGCCTCACACAGAGTAGGTGCTCAGCACCCTGCCTGGAATTCACCCTGTGGCCACCAGGGGGTGCACGCACCCCATGCTGGTCCACAGAGGCACCTGTGTGTTGGGGCAGTGGTCACGTGGCCAGAAACCTTAGCCTTCCTGGATCACTGGTGGTTTTGTGACAGTGACCAAGGGAAAGGCTCCGCCGGGGGAACCAGCCTGGCTGTGAGGCCGGGAGGACAGGGGGCTTACTGCTCCTCTTCTGTGTGATCCCACATAATGCCCCGCTTTCCCGCATTCTAGTGGAATTCACCTCAAATACGCCAGGAGCACCCGGTGACCTCCACTTGGCTGGAATGTATTCACGAATAGGGTTTCCCCGTGAGCTGGCACAGGCCGCCGTGGCAAGCGACAGGCAGCTGTCCGCCCTCTGCTGGCCTCCGGTCCTCGGGGCGGGCGGTCCACCAGGTGGAGGAGCAGCCTCCGCCGCCCACAGGGAAGCCACCGCCTGGACTGGGCCCATCGGCCTCCCAGGCTGCATGTCAAAGTGCAGAGCTTGGGGACTCCCAGGGACATCGAGGCCTAGGACTGCCAACTGGAGGCCTCCGCAGCCAGCAGCTGGCGTGGTCGGGGGTAGCGGGAGCAGCGATGCAGGCGGCAGGCGCTGTCATGCAGAAAGGCGGGCCCGGGTTCCACCGGATTTGACTGGATGAAGGTGGAAGTGGATTCTAGCTTCCCCATCTCATAAAACGTGGGCAACATTCAGTCTCACAAAGGACACAGTGCAGGCCAGACCCAGGCAGGGCAGCTCTCCGCCAGCTCCTCCCGTGTGGGGAGATGAGTCAAGGTCTCAGCAGGAGGGAGGAGGAGGACGAGGTCAGCCGCAGCCGAGGTGGCAGAGGGGACTGAGGTCGCGTGTGGCCTCCAGGGCGGCCCGCTGGTGTCTGAGCCTTTGCTTCCGCCTAGACCTCCAGGAGCCTGAGAGTGGCCCACAGCTGATCTCCAGGGGCCCCTGCGTCTCAGCCAGGTGAGCGGAGCGGCGCCGGGCAGGCAGGTGGCAGAGTGAGGGCTGTTGGCAGGCGACAGCCTTTTGAGGGTGCGATCATGGCAGGAAGGGGGGTGGAGAGTTCCAGAATGCCGGGGCTGGGGGCAGAGCTGGGCTGCACACGAGCTCCGTGGCCCCTTCCTGCAGCAGCGTCCCCGTGCGGAGGCGGCCGGCCCGGAAGCTCCCGAGCCAGGTCACGGTGCTGGCCTTCCAGGGGGACGCACTGCTGGAGCAGATGAGCGTCATCGGCGGGAACCTCACGGGCATCTTCATCCACCGCGTCACCCCTGGCTCGGCGGCCGACGAGATGGCCTTGCGCCCAGGCACCCAGATCGTCACGGTGAGGTTCAGGGCTCTCATCGCTGCTGTTTGAACGGCGGTCTCGTTGTCAGCTCCCGTGCGTGTGCGTGCACGCCTGTGTTCAAGTACACAGAACGCGAGATTCACCACTTTCACTCTTTAAAACTTTTTGTTGTAAAATATTCATGATGCTGCAGAAAACATAAATGTACAACTTAACTAATTACCATTAAGTGACTGCAGTAGCGGGGAGGTGACGTTGATGTCGCTGAAACTTGAACTTTCAGCTTTTTAACAATTGTAAGAAATTCACAAAATAGGCGTCACCGTTCCCAAGGCTGGCCTGTCCCCCAGAGGAGACCCCGCCCCCACGCCACGGGAGCCCTTTCTCCGTGTCTCGTTGTCAGTTACATTGTGGTTACAGCCGCAGAGCCCTTTATGGTGTCTGGGGGACAGTCCTGAGCCCCGAATGGGGCCAGTGCAGCTAAAAGCACATGGTCATTCTCCTTACAAAGTGCCCTCTCGGCGTGAGGCAGCGAGGGAGTGAATGGAGGGACAGTGAGAGCCGGAGCTTTCACAGCGGGGCGGGGGCGGGGGGATGGCAGCTCGCGGTGGACACCAGGGCCCGGGCGGCCCCACAGCACAGAGTGACCCGGCTCCACGTGTCAGTAATCCCAACGCCGAGAACCTGTGATCTGGAACGCTCTAGAACGAAGGTCCATTTTGGAGAGCAGACCCTGGGTCCTGGGTGGTGCTCTCGGCATGCGGTTGGGAAGGGGGTGGTGGTTGACTCAGGGTGGGAACATGTGTGGCTTGGAGCAGCCGAATGCAGATGCTCCGGTTCAGGGCCTGGGACAGAGGCCCTGATGGGCATGTGGGTGGCTGGGAGTGCGTGTGGGTGGCTGGGGTGCGTGTGGGTGGCTGGGAGTGCGTGTGGGTGGCTGGGAGTGCGTGTGGGTGGCTGGGGTGCGTGTGGGTGGCTGGGGGTGCGTGTGGGTGGCTGGGGTGCGTGTGGGTGGCTGGAGTTGGTGTGGGTGGCTGGGGTGCGTGTGGGTGGCTGGGGTGCATGTGGGTGGCTGGAGTGTGTTGTGGGTGGCTGGGGTGCATGTGGGTGGCTGGAGTGCGTTGTGGGTGGCTGGGGTGCGTGTGGGTGGCTGGGGTGCGTGTGGGTGGCTGGGAGTGCGTGTGGGTGGCTGGGGTGCGTGTGGGTGGCTGGAGTTGGTATGGGTGGCTGGGGTGCGTGTGGGTGGCTGGAGTGGGTGTGGGTGGCTGGGGTGCTTGTGGGTGGCTGGGGGTGCATGTGGGTGGCTGGGGGTGCGTGTGGGTGGCTGGGGTGCGTGTGGGTGGCTGGAGTGGGTGTGGGTGGCTGGGGTGCGTGTGGGTGGCTGGAGTGGGTGTGGGTGGCTGGGGTGCATGTGGGTGGCTGGAGTGCGTTGTGGGTGGCTGGGGTGCTTGTGGGCGGCTGGGGTGCGGGGGCTGTGGATGGCTGGGGGTATGTGGATGGCAGGGGGGGTATGGATGGCTGGGGGGGTGTGGATGGCTGGGGGGGTGGATGGCTGGGGAGGTGTGGATGGCTGGAGTGGGGGTGAGTGCAGATCTGCGCTCAGGCTCCGCCGCCGAACCTGGTCGATAGCGGCCCCCCTGGTGGTTTGCCCCCAGGTGGACTGCGAGGCCACGGAGCCCTTCTTCAAGGCCGTCCTGCAGGGCGTGACCCTGGAGCAGGCTGTGGGTCTTCTCCGCAGGGTGGACGGCTTCTGCTGCCTGTCTGTGAAGGTCAACACGGAGGGTACACACTCCCCCCGACCCCACCCCCAGGAGCTCCCCTCTCAGGACCTGCCCAGCTGCCCAGTCCCGACTCTGAGCCGTGGCCGTGCCTGCCCCAGCCCCCATGGCCTACCCAGAGCCAGGCCACACCCCCGGTCTTCAGAGGCCCCCAAGGCAGCCGGGACCTCCCACCCACTGGCGCTGGCACCAGGATGGCTCCCGAGACTTTGGGGCGGTACCTTCTGTCCCTCCTCCTTTCACATTCCAGAACCTTCCTCCTGTGGTTCACGGCCTGGGCTGATCTCTCCTCTCTCACCAGGTTATAAGAAGCTGGTCCAGGACCTGGCAGCCAAAGTGGCCACCTCAGGGGACTCCTTCTACATCCGGGTCAACCTGGCCCTGGAGGGGCGGGCAGAGGGGGAGCTGCCCGTGCACTGCGGCGACATCCTGCACGTCACCGACACCATGTTCCAGGGCCGCGGCTGCTGGCACGCCCACCGCGTGGGCCCCTACAGCACCAGGGATACGGAGGGCGGCACCATCCCCACCTACACACGGTGAGCGGCGGTCGGGACGGCCAGTTCCCGGGAAGGGGACACGACCAGAGTGGAATCCTCATGTGCCACCCCAAGTGGACAGGGTTTGTTTGTGAGCTTTCGGGGCCAGCGTTTCCAGCCTCAGTGCTGCGACCTGGGACGGCCCGCTGCTGGGGGCTGCCTGGCCTCATGCTGGCCCCGACCTGTGAAAACCACAAGTGTCTCCAGACACTGCCAGTGTCCCCAGGAGGTGGGCTCACCAGCCACCTGGTGTGTCCAGGACTGTTGGTTTTAGCACAGGAAGTCCCACCTCCTGGGACCCTGTCCTGGGACAGATGGGGCAGGGCCGCCCCCCTCCCCCCAGCAGCATCCACCTGCCGGGAGCCGTGTCCCAGGTCAGCCAGTGCACACACGTGGTGTCAGGGTGGTGCCGCTCAGCTCAGCGGTGCAGGGAGGCCAGGAGCCATGTCCCACCCAGGCTCACACCCGGGACATCAGCGGGCACCTCTGGTGGGCTGCAGGCTTGCAGGGTTTCAGAGGCGCCACTGGGCAGGGGTGGGTGTGGAGCCTCCTGGCAGTGGTGTCTCCTCCTCCCAGGGCGCAGCAGCTGCTTATCGGCCTCCTGCAGGACCTGGCTCAGCAGAGCAGCTCCGCCCGCAAGGTGAGGCCGCTGCCGGGTCCTGGCCCGGGCCCTGTGGGGGGGCCCTCCCTCCTTCCTCCCTGGGCTGGCAGAGGGGTGGGGCCTGGTTAGGGGTCCTGTTGAGAGGGTGTGGGCTACTGATCTGAGGGGTCTCCCTGCGAGTCCCTGCCCCAGGGGCCCTGCACACCTTCCCCTGGGCCCACAGGGCACCCGGCCTGCAGGTTCCTCCACCGCCAGCAGAGGTGCTGGATGTGCCCCTGCACCCACTGCCTGGCCATGTGCACCCATTGCTCCCTCGGAGGGCGGGGACCTGGTGTCCTCCCCACATAGGACACTCAGTGCCCCAAGCGAGGAGCCCCCCGGCTCCAGCACAGCGGGTGAGGTGTGGGGCCGCCCTCGCTGCCGTGCCCTGGGCGAGGGCCTCTGCCCCAGGACCCTCTCCTGCTCTCTTCTCCTTGGCACGGGACCTGGGCTGTTCTGTGGGCACAGCCTGAAGGTCCAGGGACCAGCCTGGAGCCCCCGGTGGGGCGGTGCCTGCCTGGCCCGGTGTGGACGGCGTGGACAACTGGTCCCTTCTCCCTGCAGCCGTCTTCTGGAGGCCCCCAGAGGCTGGTGCGCATCGTCACTGTGGACAGAACCAAGGCCAGCGCCCTGTGCTCATCCTTTGATGGGGCCCAGTCAGACCCCAGCCGGCTGGGAGGTGAGGTGGGGCGGGGAGGGGCTGCAGGCTGCTAGGGGAGGGGGGAATAAGGATCGATCGTGAGAACCATACTTGGCGCCTGGGTGCCTCTCTGGAGAGGTGAGTTGGGTGAGTCTGAGGCCCTGAGGCTGCATAATATAGGGGGGCTGTGGAAACAGACAGCAACTGGAGTGAGGGGAGTGTGGCGGGCGTCCAGGAGGTGCGGGGGCGAGGAGAGGGAGATGGAAGGGAGGAGGCCTTCTCCATCCTCCCTGTGGCCAACGAGGCAGTGGGACCAATGCACTACCCAGCTGGGCCTGGCAAGCACAGGGCTCTGTGGCCACGGGCACCCAGGCTGTTGAGCCAGGGAGGGTGGGGCTTGCGGCCCTTGAGCCGGCACCCATCGTGGCCGTCCCATAGGTGTGGGGGCTGTGCTGTGCAAAGCACAGGCCCTGCTGCAGGCGGGGCCTGGGACCACTCACGGCTCTTCTCCCCCACAGACGCCTCCCGCAGGGGCTTCTGGGCTGAGAGCTGCGTCACCCTGGCGCCCTACACGCGGGTGCACCCACGCAGGCCCCGCCGGCCCCGGCCCGTGCTCCTCGTGCCCGGCTTGGTCGGGAGGATCCTGAGTGAGAAGCTCTGCCTGCTGCAAGGGTTTCAGACATGCCCAGCAGGTGCGCTCCCCCCGGACCCCCCCTGTGCGAGCGGGCAAGGCCTGGGCTGCCACTGGATGGGCTCCAGGAGAGCAGCGGGAGGCGCCATGAGGGCCCTGGGCTGCCTAGCAGGTCACCACGCCCGCCTGGGGCGTACAGCAACTGGGCTGTCCTCCGGGCTGAGGCCAGCAGTGGGACCAGGTCTCTGTGGCAGCCGGCGCAGAGGATCTTGGGAGGGCCTCCCTCTCTCTGGCTCCTGGGGCTCCTGGTCCTCGGCTCCTTGGCTTGTGTGCACCCTCCTCCCTCAGCCTCCTCGTCACGTGGCTTCTCCCGTGTCTGTCTCCACGGGAGCTTCCTGTAAGGACCCAGCCCTCGGGTTAGGGCCTCCCTAGTCCAGTGCGACCTCATCTTCACCGTCCCACCTGCACAGATCCTGTTTCTGAACAAGGTCCATGCTGGCGTTGGGTGGGTGAGAATTTGGGGGACATAACGCAATCCAGCGCAGTTACTGCTGGCAGTCAGGCTCATGTGAGACCAGTGGGAACCCCAGAGGGCGCCACCCACCACCCAAAGCCCGTCAGCAGAGTCCTGGGCCCCGGGGACAGGCTGCGTGTCTTCTCACAGCAGAAGGGTGGGCCCAGGGAGGCGGCGGGAGGCCTTGGTGGGCGCTTCCATTCACGCCGTCACTAGTCCACGGCTGCGCAGAGCTCACTGCCAGCTGGGGCCACCGTGATTTGGGGGCACTTGGGCGGCAGCAGCGGAGGCCAGCAGAGGGCACGGGCAGGTTGGGAGGAGGCTGGCGGAGGGGGCAGGAGCTGTTCAGGAGGAAGGGCCTGGTGGGAGCTGCAGCAGGGTCTGAGGGCAGGGCCTCAGCCTCCGGCTCTGGCCTCTGGGTGGCCATCTGCACTGTAGGGTGTTGAGTGACATCCCTGGCCCCCACGTGCTAGCTGCCAGGAGCACAGCCCTGCCCCGTGGTGACAGCCAAAAAGTCTCCAGACATGCCTGTGCCCTGGGGGCACACTTGCCCTGTTGAGAGCCACTGGGGGGTTTCCAGGTGGAAGAAGTTGGATATGTAAGTTTGGAGCTTGTGAAGCGATGGAGGGGTTTATCTACATCTGTCCGTCCATCCACCCATCCTTCCTTCCATTCGTCTTCCTGCTCCCTCCCGTCCACCTGCCCCTGGCGCTGCCTGGCAATGCTGTGCCCCGCCCCCGGGTTAGGGTGCCCTGCAGGGTTAGCCTCTGAGTGGGAAGCGCAGGGTCAGGCTCACTGAGAGGACACCTAGGGAGGGCTCCCCCAGCGCTGGCGGGGCCCCCGGGGTACAGCGCAGGGCTCCCTCAGGCCCCCAGTGGTTGGGTGTGTGACCTCCCGTCCACTGTGCCCCGCAGAGTACTTGAGCCCGGAGGAGTACGAGGCCGCCAGCCGGAGGGGGGACATTGTGCAGGAGAGGGAGGCCGCCGGCAGCCACTGCTGGGTGACCCGCGCAGCCCTGGAGCGCCTCATGGAGAAGGTAGGGGCGGGCGGGCAGGCTGCTCGGGGAGTGGGGACTGGCAGGGGTTGGAGGCCGAGGTGGGACCAGGGTCCCTGTGGCTGGGGAGTCTCTGACCTCCCTGCCGCTGTTTCCCGGCACAGGAGGTGGTCACCAGCATCTGTGAAGGGACTAAAGCCGGGGTCGCCTAAGACCATCCTGCGTATCAGCTACTTACATAACGATTCATAACAGTAGCAACAAAACAGTTATGAAGTAGCAACGAAAATAATTTTATGGTTGGGTCACAACATGAGGAACTGTGTTTAAAGGGCCAGAAGGTTGAGAACCACTGGACTAAAGGAAATGGAAAAAGCTCATGTTCTAAGGCTCACACATAGGGAAAGCTCACTGGGAACTGCCGAGTGTTACATGGGTACAAGGCGGCCAGACCGGCTGCCAGCGGAGGCGGGCGCCCTGTGCCCCCAGCCCCGGAGGAGGAGCTGCGGACTCCTGGGGACGGGCGTGCACAGGCCCCTCAGCCCCAGCTTGCAGCTCCAGGCTTCCAGGTGAAAATCACACGCTTGGAAGACTCTACTTTCAGGGATCATTTCTATAGTTTGTCACTAGAGAAGTTTCTCTGAACGTGTAGAGCACCCGAAACCATGAGGAGGGGGCGCAGCATCCTCTCCTGAGCCTGAAGCCGGCTTTTGGTGTTGCTTTTGCAGCTGCTACCAGCCATTGATGATCACTCTTCTCTTCCACTGGGAGAGTAAGAGGGAGAGGATGTAGTCTGAGTGGTTTGTGTTAAAAATAAAAAAATAAAAAAAAGAAAAAAAAAAAAAAGAAAATCACACGCTTGACGATGCTTGTACCACTAGAACGACTGTCTTTTAAATCGAGGTAACATTGGTTAACTTCATGTTAAGTCTCAGGTGTCCGCATGTAATTCTACATGTGTGCACGTTAGCGTGTTCACCAACAGTCTAGTTTCCATCCATCGTCATACACTTGATCCTCCACCCGTGTCACCCTCCCAGCCTCTCCCTCTGTCCCATGTCAATGGGTTTCGGGTTTTACTGGTGTTTTTCTTTTTCTATTTTAAAATTGAGTTCAGAGAGGAAGGAAGAGGGAGAGATAGAAACATCAATGATGAGAGATAATCATGGATCGGCGGCCTCCTGCACGCCCCCCACTGGGGATCGAGCCTGCAACCTGGGCCTGTGCCCTGACCGGGAATCGAACCGTGACCTGGATCATAGGTCGACGCTCAATCCCTGAGCCACGCTGCTGGCCGTTTGTTCATTTTTCTGGCCTCACATCTGCCACTTGGCAGAACACCCTGCAGGTGGAGGGAGCTGCTGACGGCTGTGCAGCCATCACCCCACAGGCCTGGACAGCTGTGGACTCTCCCGGCTCCTGTACCAACGCAGCCCTGCCTGGTCCCCTCAGCGTCCCTCTCCTTCCCCAGAACACGCACGCCCTCCTGGACATCCCGCTGGACAGCGTGCGCGCCCTGCACAGCATGGAGATCTTCCCCATCGTCCTCCACGTCGCCATCAATGAGAAGGCGGCCAAGAGACTCAGGTAGGTGTGTCTGGGGCTGACTGTCCCATCCCCCGCCCCCCCCCCCCCCCCCTGCAAGGCCCTCGTGCCTCTGGGGCATGTGACCGGATTCCTGGAAGTGTCACAGGGTGGGTCTCCCACAACTCTGGGACAGAGGCTCCCTGTCCCCCTGGGAAGCCGCCCAGAGGACAGCAAGGACTTGGCTCCTATGCTGACTCACTAAAGCCCCACCTGCTGGGGCCACAGGGACCCCCCCCCCCCCACCCGGTGGCGAGGACCACCTGGAGGCCATGGCTTGTTCATGGCTGGGGACAAGCCCAGGTGTCCTGGGTCCTTTATAATTTCACACCTGAGGCTGTAAACTAGACGCCGCCCCCATCTGGCTGTGGTCTGGGGCCCTGTCTCTTCAGGACCCGTGAAAGTGGCCGCTGCACCCAGGGGTGTTTGGTCCCCTGGGATCCCGAGCCCGGCCAGCTCCAGGCATGGCCGGGGCAGCGCGCTGTCCCCCTGAGCCACCTCTGGCCCCGCAGGAAGGCCCTGCAGCGGCTGGGTGCCTCGGAGGAGCAGCTCCTGGCGGCCAGCAGGCAGGAGGAGGGCGAGCTGGACAGGGCGCCCCACCCCTGCTGCAGCCTGGCCCCCGAGGGCTGGGGCGACCTGGACACGCTGCTCAGCTGCGTCCGCTTCGCCATCTCCGATGAGCAGAAGAAGGTGGTGTGGACAGAGCAGAGCCCCCCCTGACGGACGCTGTGTCCTCCTGGCTGGTGGACCTCGCACCCTGTCCTGTGGGCTCAGCTTGGGGTGCTCACTGCACCCCCCCCCCCTCGGGTCCCCTCACTGGAGTCTGACCACCACCCTTGCCACGTGCAGGTTACCGATGGGTACTCAGACCGTCTGCTCTTTTCTGCGTAAACCGTCTCCTCACCGGGGCTTGGCATGGTCTGAACCGACACCGCGAGGACGCCCCACAGGGGGTCCCGGTGCCCAGGTGTCCCCAGATAGTGCCCATCCGACCGACCCTGCACTTTGCTCTGCATTTCACTGTCAGAGGCTCCTCCCCCACCCACCGAGGCGGCCCCGAGGTCAGGACCCCTGCCCAGGCGGAGGAGCAGACCACCTAGCACAGCCCTGTTCTCTCGGCTGCTGGTGCTGATGCTCAGTGATTGCCGCTCAGACTGTTTACCACTGAGTATCGTCTCCAAGTGACGGACACAGTATCTTCGGTGGGATTGTGCCCCCAGACCCCTCTGCAGGGGCCGGCGGGCTCCTCCAGGGCTGAGGACTGCCTCTACCAGTGCCCCCCGCCTCAGGTCACCGTGACTCCTCCTCCAGGGCTTGGGAGACAGTCGGGCATGGCCCAGGGGAGGCCCCCCCAGGCTCCCACCCAGCCCAGCCGCCCCCTCACAGACTGAAATGCCCAGGGGGCTGTTGTCAAAGAGTTCAGAAACAGACTTGCATGTTTGACTAAAATAAGCGTGTACAATGTTCTGGCCTGTGGCTCAGCCTCGCCCCCAGGAGGGAGGAGATGGGGAGGGCGGGGCGACAGGAGCCCCCCATTGGGAGAGAAAGCGGCCTCCCGGCAGAGCCTCTGCTTCCACGCCGCCGGGAGGGAAGGGCCTGGAGCATTCGGGCGGCATCTGCGCTAGACCTGTGTCCTCCACAGAAGGGACCAGCCTGCGGACGGCATCCCTGGGCGTCAAAAGGACGGACACCCACGGGCTCAGACCTGCCACTCGGAGCCTGCCGGGAGTGTCCCCCGGAAACCAGCCCAGGGCCGGGGACTTGGCCCGGCGTCCCCAGTGTCTTCAGGACCAGAGATCGATAAAACCAACACTGCATTCCCAGAGTGGGGTGGACCCGTCTCCATCCACGTGGCACACACAGCCCCTCGGCTCCTCTCACGGGAAGGGCATGGACATCTGTGGCTCCAGAGAATGAGGGTCCCGGGACCCAACCAAGGAAACGACTCCTTGTCCAGACCTGTCCTAGGTCGCCCTGGAATTCCTGTGCGGGGACACGGCTCAGACAGGGTGGCAATGTCCCATAGCACGGTGGGGACACCCTCTGTGCCCCTCCAGGCAGAGGCGGGAAGGAGGCCAGCACCAGGGAGCGCCCTCCTGGGCTGCCCTCGGAGGAGGCTGTGCCTGTGCCCGAGGCTGGCCACGCCCTGCCTGGCCGGGGCGCGAGGACCAGGCCTGGAGGAGGCGAGTGCGGCTCACAGCTCGTTGTGCAGGGGCCGGCACTGGGGCGAGAGCCTCTCCTCCAGGACCCCGTCGGGGGCGCACACCCAGGGGTCCTGGGTCTCCCACTGCCACTTGGCCAGCTGGGCCCGCAGCAGCTCCAGCGCCGGGGCGTAGCGCGGGTCGGCGGCCAGGTTCTGGGTCTCGCGGGGGTCGCGGCGGAGGTCGTAGAGCTCCCAGCGCTCCCGGTAGTAGTAGCCGTGCAGGTCCTTGTACCAGCGCGTGGGCCAGCCGGCCGCGGTGCGGTTCAGCAGGTCCTGGAAGGTGGGCGACACGTAGAGGTCCTGGTCGATGGGGAAGGGCATCCGGAAGTGCAGGTTGTGCACCAGGCGCAGGGCCCCGCGCTGCACGGAGCGCATCGGGTAGAACATGGTGGCCTCGTGGTGGCTCTGGCTGCCGAAGACCGTGGACCAGGCAGGCTCCGCGTCCAGCGCCGGCAGGAGAGACCGGCCAGTGAGCTGGACCGTCTTGGAGCCGAAGATGGTGTAGCGGGGGTAGGGGATGGAGAACCAGTCCAGCACGGTGGGCGTGAGGTCTGCGGGGAGGGAGGCGCATCAGCACGCACCAGGCAGGCACGCCCCCAGGGAAGGCCGAGGCCAAGGCTGAGCCTGGGAAGCTGGTGGGCCGCCTCTCACCTCAGCCACCAGCAGGGAGGAGCTCCCACCGGCACCTGTCCCCGCTGCCCGCCCGCCCGCGCTCTCTGCGTGACTGATGTTCAGGTTCTAAGACCCTTTGGGCCAGTGAGGCAGCCCCACCCGGCTCATCGGCTCCTGCTCTGAGCTGCGGCCACAGCGTTCCCACATGTGCTTTGGGGCCAAAGGGCTGATGGTGCTGCTGCCCTGACCCCTCAAAGCGGGATCCCTGGGGCCGCAGCATCGGTCCCAGCCGGGAAAATGCCAGAAACGCACTCTCAGGCCCTAGCCCCGACCTACTGAGCCAGGCACCTGGGTGGGTATCTGGACAGCAGCACCCTTTGCTCAGGGTGGGCCGGCGGGAAAGCAAGTCTCAAGGTGGCAAGGCCCCGGCTAGAACCCCAGCTGGGCGCTTGCATGCTGCGTGGCCTTGGGCAACTCACTTCCCCTCTCTGAGCCGCCGGGGGAACCACATCAGGGAGTGGTTGCAAACAGCCCGGACCTGGTGGCCCGCACTCTGCACCCGCTGCCCTCCCCTTCCCGTGAGGCGCCGGCCGTACCGAGGAGGCTCACGTAGGCCTCGCTGACCTGGCCCCAGCGGCTCGGGTGCTCCGGGGACGACACCAGCAGGGGCTCCGCGGCGCCCGGCCAGTACAGGTTGGTCCTGCCGCTGGGGAAGGGGATGCCATTGTCGGAGGTGAAGATCACCAGGGTGTCGTTGAGGACGCCGGCTGCCCGCAGCTCCTGCAGCACCAGCCCGATCCCTGCGGGCGGGGAGCGCACCACTCAGTGCAGACGGACGGACACGGATCACTCCCTCCTCCCCCACCCGACGGTGCGTGCTCTCCCTCCTTCACCAGCCCTGGGCCCTGCGCTGTCCCTCCCCCCAGCCTGGGCCTCTGCCCAGCACTGCCCCGCGCCCCGCCCTCCGCCCCGGAGCAGGTGTGCAGGGCCTCCCCAGCCTCCCCCCCCCAACCCCGCCCCCCAAGCTGGCCCTCCCTTGGCACTTCCGTGTCACCCCACACACCCACCGCTGCCCTTGTTTTCTGGAACCTCAGGTCTTCCCTGTGGGGCTGACAGGGACAGTCGGGCAGGGGCCGGAGACAGGAGTCCCTCCACACACCCCAGGTCCCAGGCTCCTGGCCCGCACAGGCACCCCCACACCGGGACTCCCTGACCCACCTTGGTCCATGCGGCCGATGGTGGTGTACTGAGCGGCCAGGTCAGCCCGGGCTGCCGGGGTGTCAGGGACGAAGTAAGGCACCTGAGGCAGGGGGGTGGAGAGGCTACATCAGCACAGAGGCCGGGACCTGTCCAGCCCTGAATTGGGCCAGAATCCTCCTCCTGGGAATGGATCAGCCCCCAAGTCCACGGTACTGGATGCACCACCTGTGTCCTCACGCCTCTCTCGGCAGGCCCTGCAGAGGGGACCTGGACCCAGGTCACAGGGCCACTTCCGAGCCAAGTCACACCCGGGGCCGGGCTGTGAGCTCGCGGAGAGCCCCCTACCTGTACATCCTGGGGGTCGTAGACCTGTGGGGTCCAGTCTGGGATGCGCCCCATGCCGCTCTCGCCGTTGCCGAACTTCTCACAGAAGGCCCCGTACTGGGGCTGGGAGTGTCCGCAGCGGTGGGGGTCGTGGAAGGCGATATACAGGAAGAAGGGCCTGCGCAGGGCGGGGCCTCAGTGCCAGGGCCCGGTGTGCGACCCTGGGAGCCCCCTCCTTTGGGCAGGAGCCCCCTGCCTGCTCCCGTCACTGAGAGTCTCCTGCGAGCCTCACTGCCTCAGTTTCCCCAGGGCCCTCGTCCTCTGACCAGGTTCACTGGACTGTCTGGAACCTTCTCCCCTACCCCACTCCACTGTCTGGAGAACCCTCTCAAGGAAAGATTCTGGGGTGCGTCGCATGCCCACCGCCCGGGGTCTGGACTGAGGCCTCCGCACCTGCTGTCCCCCGTCTGCAGGAACTCCCGGACCAGCAGCCGAATCCTGGTGATGTTGCGGCCCACCTGGAGCACCGAGTCGGTCTCCTCCGTGTGCGCGAAGTCGAAGGGGAACACCGCCTCTGGCCCCACGTGCTTCTTCCCGATGATGCCTGGGGGCGAGAGGCCGTCCAGAGTCCCCACGGCCTCCCAGTGCCCTCTGCGCCCTTCTCCGCCCCAGCTCTGCATGGCCTTGACGCAGACTGCCCGGGCCCAGGGCCCAGCCCAGAGACCCAGCCCTGGGGACCGTGCTCCCAGCGGGCCCCGGCTGAGGTGGCTCAGGACAAGCCGTGCAGGAAGCCCTCACCTGTGCGCACGGCCGCTTGGCTGAGCAGCAGCGGCAGGCTCCGCACGCCCTCGAAGGAGCTGAAGTGGTGCACGCCCTGGTGCAGGCCGTACATCCCGTTCTGGTGCTGCGGCGGGGACACCGTGAGCCGGGGGCACCGTGAGCCAGGGGGTGGGGGGCCTGACAGCTCAGCACCCCCGCCCCTCACGGCCTGTTTAGCCTTCAGGGGCCAGCACTCTCACTCCTCACCCCGCCATGGCGCATCAGCAGGAAGTGTAAGGCAGGGAGGAGGTGCACCAAGCCCGGTGGCTTTCGCCGTCTCCTCTGCTCTCCGGGACTGCCCTGCTCCTCTGTGTGAGCACACACCGTGGGGGAAGGGGCCAGCGCAGGCCTGTTACCTGGCTGCTCTACGGTGTAAACTCGTGGCTGTAACCACTCCGACCAGGAAGATGCCAGCTGATGGCGAAAGGCTCCCCCCTCAGAGGCCCGCCGCCCACAGCGGCCTGTTAGCCGTCGGGAGTGTCTGCTCAGGCCACAGGCCTCTCTATGGAGGCGCCTCCTCACAGCCTCGCCTCAGGGGACCACAGCGTGCACCTGCTCACCAGAGGATGCCATGTGGGGAGTGGGGCATGGGAGGTGAGCACACCCAGGGGACAGGGAGGGCTCCCCTCCACCAGGCCCTGCTCCTGCCCCGCCCCTCACCTGGGGCAGGCCAGTGAGGAGGCTGGCACGGCTGGGCGAGCAGCTGCTGACCGAGGTGAAGGCGTTGCGGAAGACCAGGCTGCGCCGGGCCAAGGCGTCCAGGTGCGGCGTGGCGATGGCGCTGTTGTTGTAGGCGCCGCTCTCAAAGCCTCCGTCATCCGCTAGGAGGCAGGGGACACGGGACACGGTGAGCGGGGCTCAGGAGCAGCCACGTGTGGGAGGGAAGAGCTGGGTCCTGCGGCAGTGGTCTGGCCAGCGCTGCCCAGGTGGGCGGGCCACCCAGGTGGGCATTACCAAGTGGGCATTTTATTCAGCAGGCATGATACCCGAGTGGCAGTGTTACCAGCTAAGCTTGAAAACCAGCGAGCATGTTAGCAGGCAGTACTCAGGTGGGCAGGGAGCTCAGGTGGGCAGGGAGCTCAGGTGGGCAGGGCGCTCAGGTGGGCAGGGAGCTCAGGTGGGCATGACCTCAGGTGGTCAGGGAGCTCAGGTGGGCAGGGAGTTCAGGTGGGCATGACCTCAGGTGGGCAGGGAGCTCAGGTGGGCATGACCTCAGGTGGTCAGGGAGCTCAGGTGGGCAGGGAGCTCAGGTGGGCATGAACTCAGGTGGGCAGGGTCTCAGGTGGGCAGGGAGCTCAGGTGGGCATGACCTCAGGTGGGCAGGGAGCTCAGGTGGGCAGGGCGCTCAGGTGGGCAGGGAGCTCAGGTGGGCAGGGAGCTCAGGTGGGCAGGGCGCTCAGGTGGGCAGGGAGCTCAGGTGGGCAGGGCGCTCAGGTGGGCAGGGAGCTCAGGTGGGCAGGGCGCTCAGGTGGTCAGGGCGCTCACGTGGGCAGGGAGCTCAGGTGGGCAGGGCGCTCAGGTGGGCAGGGTCTCAGGTGGGCATGACCTCAGGTGGGCATGACCTCAGGTGGGCAGGGTCTCAGGTGGGCATGACCTCAGGTGGGCAGGGTCTCAGGTGGGCATGACCTCAGGTGGGCAGGGCGCTCAGGTGGGCAGGGAGCTCAGGTGGGCACGTTAGCAGGCAGGTGTGGTGGGGCAGCACTGGGCTTGGCACAAGGAGGTGATCCATGGGCAGGGCTCGCTGGTGCCTGAGAGGGGCGTTGAGGGAGCCCCCAGTGGAGGGCGGCCAGGTTGCGATGAGCTGAGGCCTGGCCACAGACCACAGGGTTAATCAGAGCGCCCTGGCCCGGGGCCAGCCCTCAGAAAAGGGGAAGAAAGGGCTGCCCTATGACAGCCGGGCTGGTCACCCAAACTGGAAGTCTCCAAAGAGCAGTGGGACTGGGAGATTCTGGGAGGGAAGGGGCTGAGGAAGAGGGTGTGGGCGGGAGAGAGCTGACCCTCAGAGCTCTGGGGTCAGAGAAGCCGCTGGGAGACCGGAGCCCCAGGGTACGTTGGCCTCTGGGGAGGTGGGCATCGCCCCGCTCTGGCCTCAGAGCTGGGCTCTGTGGACCCCGAGGTCGGGGCTCTGGACAGGGGAGGGGTGCAGTCAGCCGGCGGAGGAGTGGGGGGCTGAATGCGGGGCGATCCCTGCAGACCCCGCAGTGAGCGAGCCTGCCCCGCCTCCCTCTCCAAGGAGGGACCACGGGCATCGGGCCGCAGAGGGAGACGGGCGGGTGGCAGTGAGGGCTGCGGGGGAGCGGGGCCACTCACCCAGGATCAGCAGCACGTGGCGGGGGCGCGCCCGGTGCGCACGGCACAGCCCCAGGGCGAGCAGCAGCGCCCAGCACACCGGCCCGGGGCACATGGCGGTGGCAACCGGTCCCTGTCCCAGCTCCTGTCCCGGTCCCGGTCCGCCCCGTCCCGCGTCACGTGAGGCCAGCACCGCCCCGCCGGTCACGAGGCGCTGGCTCCGCCCACGTCCCCGCTCCCGGGCAGGTCTGCGGGCCGCGGGGGCAGCTTGGGTGAGTCCGCAGGGGGCGCCGGGCGCAAGCTGCCCGGACGGGCCCGGGGTCGCCGAAGGTGCGGGCATCTCCCGCGGGGACCCCGCTCCCCACCCACCACGTCCCTTCCCAGGTTCCTGCCATCTCTGGTCTCGCTGGGGCTGGGGCCGGGCGGCCCTGGAGGGGGCTGTGCACTTGGGGTGAGAGGAAGGGCCGCTGGTTCTTCCTGAACCAACCAGAACTCTTGGGGCCCCTCGAGGGTGCGAATGCCACAGGTGGGGTTGGGGCCGCGCAGCCTCAGGATAGGAACCCCCCCCAAGCCCAGCGCAGCAGACCCCTGAGGGGGAAAACCTGGGCCTCAGGGCCTCCTGCCCCACCTGCCGGCCTCTCTGCTCCCCCGGTGGATGGGGGGGGGGGGGGTGGAGGGAGAGTGAAAAGGAAGCCCCGCCCCCAGGCGAGCCCCGAGTGTGAGTGTCTTTAGGCTTCTCATCCAGAAACACTTTTCTGTTCTTCCCGCAAGCGTCCTGTAGGGGGAGGGCGCCTGGGGGGCAGGCAGGCGGGATTCCGGGGAGAGCACGGGGCAGGGAAGGGAGGGATGGGTGGGACCCGGAAGGGGGGGAAGGGATGGGACGGGATGGGGATGGGAGGGGGGGCGGAAGGGATGGGATGGGATGGGGAGGGTGCTGGGCAGGGACATCGCCCCCGCCCCCCCCCTCCTTCCTGTGAGACACCCTGTGGGTATCCTGAGTATCCAGAGGCCCGTCGGGAGGCCCTTCTGCACAGGCTGCTGGCGGTGCTGTGGCCCGGCTCTTCAAAGCTCGTGCCCTGACTGTGCCCCCCACGCCCACACAGGCATGGCGTCTGGGAAGATGATGGAGCAGGCCATGCCCTGGTCCCCCCACCCGGCCCCCAGGGCCCGCGGCTGCCCCTCTGCCACCCTGCGGAGGTGGCTGCCCCTCCTGGCCTGGATGCCCCGCTACTCCACGCAGTGGCTGAGGATGGACCTCATCGCGGGGCTCTCGGTCACGCTCACGGTCATCCCCCAGGCACTGGCCTACGCGGAGGTGGCTGGACTCCCTCCCCAGGTGAGGTGTCTGCCCCGCTGTCCCCACATCCCCCCACACCGCCTGACCCCTCTCTGGGCCTCAGTGCCCACCCGGAAGCAGAGCAGAAATGCCTGCCTGGTTGCCCCCAGACCGGGAAGCCTTGGTTTGCCGGCTAGAGCCTGTGGCTACCTTTGGGCCCCTCACATGGCCGCGCGGCACCAGCTGGTCCTGGGCTGCCTGGGGCCCGGCAGAGGCTCCTGGAAGAGCGGTTCCGACTCAGACCCAGACAGAAGCCCAGGCGTTTGTGCTCGTAGGCGGCTGAGAGGGTAGCAGTTGCCCTGCCTGTGTGCCGAGGCCACAGCAGCCCCCAGGCCCTGCGCTCAGACATGGACACCAGGGGCCCCGTGACCCCGTGACCCCATGACCCGCCTCCTGGGTGCTCCTTGCTCTCTCCCCGCAGTACGGCCTCTACTCGGCCTTCGTGGGGTGCTTCGTGTACTTCTTCCTGGGCACCTCCCGCGACGTGACTCTGGGCCCCACGGCCGTCATGTCCCTGCTGGTCTCCTCCTACACCTTCCGGGAGCCCGCCTACGCTGTGCTGCTCGCCTTTCTGTCCGGCTGCGTCCAGCTGGCCATGCGGTTCCTGTGCCTGGGTGAGGCCCCGGGCCTTCGAGCATGGGGCTGCCTGGGGTGGGGGTGAGGGGCTGCGGTTCTGCTCTTCCTGGGCAGCCAACTGAGGCACCTGTCTCCTGGGGTCCCTGCCCTCAACATTGGAAAATACATATTTCTATTGATTTCAGAGAGGGAGGGAGAGGGAGAGAGAGACATCAATGATGAGAGCATTATGGATTGGCTGCCTCTTGCATGGCCCCTACTGGGGATCGAGCCCACAATCTGGGCCTGTGCCCTGACTGGGAATCAAACCGTGACCTCCTGGTTCATGGGTCAACGCTCAACCCTGAGCCACACCGGCCGGGCTGCTTTCAGGGGCGGCCCCTGTGAGGGTCCCTGTGAGGGTGGGTGGGGCGCCTCAGCCCCCAGCACGACCCTATTCTGCTTAGGAGCCAGTCTGCTTGGAGAAGGGCCCAAGGCCTCAGACCCGAGCCTGGCCTTCTGCTCTCCAAACCTGCCAAACGGTGTGCGCCCACCAGACTCAGCCCCAGCCCCACCCACACCCCCTCTCCGGCCCATGTCCATCCCCGGCCTCCATGCACCGCGGCCTCCGGGACCAGCTCAGTGTCCCCCTTGGCCGCCAGGGTTCCTGCTGGACTTCATCTCCTGCCCAGTCATCAAAGGTTTCACCTCCGCCGCTGCCATCACCATTGGTGTCGGGCAGATCAAGGTAAGCCTCTGGTGATAGACACGGCCTTGGGCCAATGGTGGTGGAGTCTGCGTGGCGGGGGGCGGGCCGCACCGTGACGGACACGGCTGCAAGCCAATTACAACAGGGCCTGCCGGGTGGGCGAGGTGGAACCAATGGGTCTCCTTGCCTGGAGGTCCTCCAGATTGGTTTTCCTGGGATGTGAAAATGATGGCAGGGCGTGTCATTGACCCGAAAGGCTGTGAAATGCCCTCTCCTGGGGTTCACTTTGTCCGTCTTTGGAGGCTGGGCATGGGCAGGTGGTCCCTGGGGCCTGGTGGGCGGGGCCTCGGGCCTCAGTGGGGAAGGGCGTCTGACCAGAGCCCCTTTGGCCAGAACCTGCTGGGACTGCAGCGTGTCCCCAGACAGTTCTTCCTGCAGCTGTACCACACCTTCCGCAGCCTCGGGGAGACCAGGTAGCCCGCCTGCCTTCACCCCCCCCCCCCCCCCCCCCCCCCGCCACAGGGAAGCTCCCCCACACCCTGCTCCTGGCCCCCCTCCTCCACTCTGGGCCTTGCTGCTCAAACACGGTTCCCCAGGGCAGCCCTGTCGGCATCACCGGAAGCCCAGAGCTGCTGACTCAGCCAGGGGCATGTGCAGGGGGAGAGTCGGCTCCCAGCAGCCTCTCTTGGGGGTAGCAGTGGGAAGAGACCGTGTGATAGAGAAGGACCAGGCCCCTCTGAGAAGGGCTGGAGGTCAGTGCGGAGGAGAGGACACAGGGCACGGGGAAGGCACGCCCCGGTGCCCGGGCGACGGGTGGCAGGTAGGGCCGCGATGAGAGCCAGGGTTCCCGCATCAAGCATGGCCCTCCAGTCGAGGGGTCCCTCCCAGGGCGGGCGCAGGTGAGAGGGACAACAGGAGGTGCTCCTCACTGAGTCCAGCTGGGAGCTGGGACCCCTCTGGCAGGGAAGCAGAGGGAAGAAGTGATTGCCAGGGCAGCCGGGGAGCGGTGCTGAGGCCTGGAGGCGTGGGGAGCGCCGTGGCCGTCCTCCTCCCTTCTGATGGGGCCTCGGGCTGACTCCCTGGAGCACAAAGAGCCACCGAGAGAGGTTTCTGGCAGGAGGTCACCTGTGGGCCAGTCGGCGGTGATGGCGTCTGTCCGCAGGGTGGGCGATGCCGTGCTGGGGCTGGTCTGCCTGCTGCTGCTGCTGCTGCTGCGGCTGCTGCGGGCCCACGCGCCCCCCGTGCACCCCGACACGCCCCCCGGAGTGCGGCTCAGCCTCGGGCTGGTCTGGACGGCCACGACCGGTGAGGGCCTTGTGGAGGCCAGTCCCACAGCTGGGCCCCCCCTCCCGGATGGGTGCCTGGGGCGCGGGTGCTGGGGGGAGCCACCCTGGAGACTCGCCCTCCCCGGTCTCGGTGTGGCTCGGGCCTGGGACGGTTAGCGCGTGGGGGGGTTCTGATGTGCAGTGCGGCTGAGGGCAGGGCTCTGCATTGGGGGTTTTCCACCCGCACCCTGCCCCAGGGAGGAGCGTGAGGGGGCGTGGCTGGGCGGCTCCTGCTCCTTCTCCAGAGGAGCCAGATGTCCTCACAGGCCCCCTCCGTCCGCAGCCCGCAATGCCCTGGTGGTCTCCGGTGCCGCCCTGATGGCCTACTCCTGCGACGTGGCCGGGCACCGGCCCTTCGTCCTCACTGGGGAGGTGGTGCAGGGGCTCCCTGCGGTGCGGGCGCCCCCCTTCTCAGTGACCACGGCCAACGGGACGGTCTCCTTCACCCAGATGGTCCAGGTGGGTAGGGAGGGAGCCAGGCCGCCTGCCTGGGCTGCAGGGGCCTCGGGGCCTGGTTCTGTCCCCCGAAGGCACCCGCTGGTGGCAGGGAGCTCTGAGCCCGGCCAGACTGTCTGGGGGCAGGGACAGGCAGGGAAGAAGTCCGGATCGGGCACAGCCCCAGGGCCTCACACTTTTTTTTCTGCCTCGTGCGCACGGTAGCAGGATGTGCTGCGTCTGCACCTGGCGCGTGCGAGCTCACAGGCTGCAGCCGAGTGCGCGTGCCTCCCGTGCCTGTGGGAGGCCCGTGTCTGCCCTGGTTTCACAGAGCAGGATTCCAAGATACTCCGCCCCCGCCCCAAGCCCAACCACACGAAACCGAAACAGCAAAAAGATGATCAGAAACACAAAATTAAGGAAGATGGAGTCGGACCCGCTACAAACTGAGGGTGGTGTGACCCTGAACCGCGCCGGCATTGGGAAGGGAAGCCCTTTTTTTCTTTCCTTGAAAGCCGGTGCTGGTCCCCGGGTGTGTACTTGCCCTTCTTCCCTACTCGGCCCCTTCCTGCCCTTTATATTTTATTATTGGTTTTTAAAAAATATGTTTATTGATTTCCGAGAGGAAGGGAGAGGGAGAGAAAAACATCAATGATGAGAGAGAATCATCATCAGCTGCCTCCTGCACACCCCGCACTGGGGATGTGCCTGGAACCCCGGCCTGGGTCCTGACCAGAACCGAACCGGCAACCTCTTGGTTCGTAGGTAGATGATCAACCCCTGAGCCGCACGGGCCGGCGGGAAGGGGATCCCTTTCCTGCCCCTGCGGGTCACTCGCCCTCCCTCTCCCCTCAGGACATGGGGGCCGGGCTGGCCGTGGTGCCGCTGATGGGGCTGCTGGAGAGCATCGCCGTGGCCAAGGCCTTCGGTAAGACGCCGCCTGCCTGGCTCGCCCGCTTTCGCCCGAAACCCACAGACACTCCGCCTGTGCGTGTACGTGCGCGTGGTTCACGCACGTTTACGTTTACTCTTCCCGCCCGAGTGCTGTAGGTGGGAATGTGTAGCCTGCTTTTCATCTCATGAACGTTTTCCTAGTGAGGTCTCCTATGTGGTGACGGGTTTTATCGTTCCTTCTCTTCAGCGTCTCAGAATAACTACCGCATCGACGCCAACCAGGAGCTGCTGTCCATCGGTGAGACCGCGTCGGGCACGGCTCCGCCTGTCGAGTTGGGCCGATGGCAGTGAGGCCCGTCCTGGCCGTGTTAGCGTGGACTCCCTCTCAGGTCCCCGCGGGGCTCAGCTGCTCGCGGAGGGAGCCGGCCTCGGAGGCCCATCCGACTGCAGCTTACTGAGCCGCTTCGGACCACACCCTGGGGTCTGCGGCCGGTTTTATGCCAAGGAGTGAATGCCGAGGGCCCTCGGGGCCAGGTTGACTCTGCTGGTGTGTGGTGCCCCCTCCAGGCCGTGGCCCTGGCTGCCTGGCCGGGAGGGGCCTTGCCAGGTGTCACACTTCCTTTTCTTTTGTCTTTGTGGCCCCGGCCTCTGTGGTGGTTCCTTTTGAGACCATGGCGTGAGTCTTCAATTCTGTGATCATTGCTGCTTTTAACTAAAGATATATATATATATATATATATATATTTTTTTTTTTAATGTATATTTTTTTATTGATTGCAGAGAGGAAGGGAGAGAGAGAGAGAGAGAAACATCAATGAGTCTAGGGGTGACCGTGGCCTTTGCCTCGCCAGCAGATGTCTGGCCGGATCTTAGGACATAAGCAGGTCCTGGTTCTGAGTGGACCCACCCTGAGCAGGACTTGGACTTGGGCCCCGTGGTGGGTTTTTCAGAAGCAGGGGAGACCATGGTCTTTGTGACGGTCCCTGGAGGAGGCGGACGCTGTGCGCTGATGGACGTGGGCCAGCGAGCTCGGTCCTTAGGCCCGTGCCTGGCCCGGGCGGGCTCCGTCCACTGGGTTATCATGTGCGGTGGATGGTGGGGACCCGCTGTGAACTCGCCGTCCCCTGCTGGGGGGCCCTCTCCGTCCTGCGTCCTGCGGGAAGAGGGAGTGTTAACTCCCACAGCAGGAAAGCGAGCATCCACTCGGGGAGCTTGGCATCTTCGTCCTTCCCATCAGGAATGGGGCATCCCCAGGGCCCCCCCAACCCCCTGTCTCCTGTTTCCTTCTGGCTTTACTCCATCCGCCACCTCTGCCTGGTTCTCCCTCCGGTAACCCTCTCCCGCTTCATGCCCAGGCCTGACCAACGTTCTGGGCTCCTTCTTCTCTTCCTTCCCGGTCACCGGCAGCTTCGGACGGTGAGTGCCTGCCCTGCTTGTCTGAGTCCCTGGGAGGTCCCGGCTGAGGCTGAGGTCCTGTCAGCTCCCCAATCAGCTTCCCTGGGGGCGGCCGGCGGCCGGGAAAGGCCTCCATGGACAGGCGCACACAACAGGGTGCGTCCCGAGGGGTGCAGCTGGCCCGGGGCGCGGTTCGTCATTGGCGGGTGGACGAGGCGGCCCCCTGCTGCTGGGCTCGGCCGTGGGTGGCGGAGGGGGCTCTGGGCAGAGAGCTGTATCAGGTGTGGGTGCGGGGCTCCCAACAGCCCCTGCGGCTGAGCCAGGAAGGAGCCTGTTCCCGCCAGGCCCGCCCCCAGGAGCCCACGGCGGGTTTGGCGTCCTCACGGGTGTTTGTGCTCACAAATATGTACCCACAAGCACTTGTGTGTCCGCACATGTGTTGTGTGTATGGGTTAAGTGGGACCCCTCACCCGACAGCCCCGTCAGTTTTTCTCCGTAAAAGCAGCACCCCGCCCCCCCCCCATCCTTCCCCAGGGCCCGGGACCCCAGGGGCGGGCGTGTTATTGGGCAGATCCGCCCAACCAGCGCCAGCCATGGCGGCTCCAGCCCCAGACCCGGATGCCTCGCTCAGGAGGCCCGGAGCCGGCAGCGTGGCTTCTCCTGGGGCCACGCTCGTGGCTGGCAGGTGCCGTCTCGCTGCGTCCCCCACGTGGTCGTCCCTGTGTCCGTCCTGGCATGTCTGTCCTGACCCGTCTCCTTAGAAGGACAGCAGTCGGGACGAGGGCCTTGCTTAGTGGGCTCAGCCCTCACGGCTCTGCAGGTGGGGCCGCCTGCGCAGGGTCAGGGGGAGGGCACCGCAGCCAGTGGGAGGCTGGTTGCTGTGCCCAAAGCTCCGTGTGCTCCTAAGCCTTGGGGGCACCCCTGTCCCCGGAGACCAGCTGCCTGTGTGGACCGACACCCCCTGCTCTGGCCGCCACTGATGGTCTCCATGTTGCCTTCAGGACGGCTGTGAATGCCCAGTCGGGGGTGTGCACCCCTGCGGGGGGCCTGGTGACAGGTGAGCCCCCACACTGCACCCCCGTGTGCTGAGGCCGTGACATGGGAGGAGGGGGCGGGAGGACCACAGTGCAGTCGGCCTGGCCCCCGCTGCGTCCCGGGCGGGCTCCCCCTGCGTCCTGGGTGAGCTCAGGGCCCCGGACAGTGGTGTCTCCCCCCCCACCCCGCCCACAGGGGTTCTGGTGCTGCTGTCGCTGGGCTACCTGACCTCGCTCTTCTACTACATCCCCAAGGCCGCGCTGGCGGCCATCATCATCACGGCCGTGGCCCCGCTGCTGGACACCGGGATCGCCCGCACGCTGTGGCGCGTGAGGAGTACGTGGCTCCTCGTCTGTCAGTGCGAGGTCGCGCAGCCCTGCCGTCCCCGACCACAGCGCCAGCTGGAGCTGGAGGCTCTCGTGGTTCTGGGAGGGTCACCCGGTCTCCCCTCCTCCTGCCTGCCCCCTGACCTGACACCTGCCGGAGGAGGCCTCAGCGCACCCCTCTCCCCAGGGCTGGACCTGCTGCCCCTGAGCGTGACCTTCCTGCTCTGCTTCTGGGAGGTGCAGTACGGCGTCCTGGCGGGCACGCTGGTGTCCCTGCTGGTCCTCCTGCACTCCGTGGCCAGGCCCGGCATGCAGGTATCGCCACCGCCACCCGCAGGGCCTGCCGGCCTCAGGCCGAGGGCCGGACCCCTCGCAGGACTCTGGCTCTGCATCTTGAGCTTCCCGTGTGGTTGTGGCCCAGGGCACTGCTGAGTGACGGCTCAGCCGGCGGCGGGAGTGACCACAGCTCCGCTGCGCGGTGGGCGGGGGCGGTGAGGGCTCGTGCGGCTCTGCCCCTGTGCCCCCAGCCTGGCCCGCTGCCCCACCCGACGTGCCCCCAGGACTCACAGCTCCCCCGCCCCTGTGCCAGGTGTCTGAGTGGCCGGTGCTGGTGGTGCAGCCGGCTGGTGGCCTGCACTTCCCCGCTGTTGAGGCCCTGCGAGAGGCAGTGACGAGCCGGGCCCTGGGAGGTACGTGGGCCGGGCAGGGATGGCTGCGTGTGACTTCCCAGCTCCCCGCGTCCCCTTCGCACCCAGCCTGCTCCCGGGGCCCCAGGCCCTGCCCTCGGTCAGGGAGGAGGTCTGGGCATCTCAGTGGCGTCCCCCGGGCCTGGCCCCTCACTCCTGGCGCCCAGTGAGGGTGGCGTTTCCCCAGCATTGTCCTGAGCTCCTGCTCCCTCTCGGACTTGGTGTTTGAGGGGAAGGGAAAGTGCTGTTGTCGCGGGCCCCCGGACTCCTCCCGCCGGGCCGGAGCTGTCCATGGCTTCGCCATGTCCATGCCTCCTCCTCGTGGTGTGACTGCCCGTGCCTGTCCCCACAGCGTCCCCACCGCGCTGCGCGATCCTGGAGTGCAGCCACGTCTGCAGCCTCGACTACACAGTGGTGCTGGGGCTCCGGGAGCTGCTGGAGGACTTCCGGCGGCAGGGCCTCACCCTAGCCCTCGCTGGCCTGCAGGTGGGCGTCCCAAACAGCCGGCACCTGCCACTCTCACCAGCCCTGAGGCCGGTGTTATCACCATCCTCCTGCCGGGACGAGGGTGTCAAGGCCCAGAGAGGCTAAGAAACTTGCCCAAGGCCACACAGCGAGGATGGCGGCCACGCATCCCACTCGGCATCTGTCCTCAGGGTTTTGCTCCTGACCGTTAGGTTCTGTGTCATGTTTGCAAGACACTCGTCTGTGTCCTTTGTACTTATTTAAAAATACTTCTCTTTTCTTAAAATATAATTTTACTAGAGGCCCAGTGCATGAAATTCGTGCACTGGTAGGGTCCCTAGTGGCTGCCGGCTGCCAGATGCAGGCCGGGTACTCCCTCCCTCCCCCAGCCGGCCCTGCCCCCTGGTCAAACTCCCGGTCAAGGGGACAATTTGCATACTATGCTTTTATTATATAGGATTGATGTCAGAGAGGAAAGAAGAGGGAGAGAGAGATAGAAACATCAATGATGAGAATCACTGATCGGCTGCCTCCTGCACACCCTCTACTGGAAGTTGAGCCCACAGCCAGGGCATGTGCCCTGTCCTGGAATTGAACCATGACCTCCTGGTTCATAGGTCAATGGTCAACCAGTGAGCCATGCCAGCCAGGCCTAAAAATCTCTCTTAACACCGTCCCTGTCCCCGGGGGCCTGGTCTGTACTCCGTTTCCCTGAGGGGGTGTGGTACCCACCCGGGGACTGTGAGAGAGACCGTGCTCGCCTGTGGGTGCCGGGCGGGCTGCCCCGTGGCCACAGCGTGGCATCCCCGCCCGGCGCTGACCTCTCTCTGTCCCGCAGGAGCCCGTGCTCCATGTCCTGCTGTCCGCTGACCTGAATGTCCAGCACTTCCCCAGCCTGGAGGAGGCAGGTGGGTGCCGGCGAGGTCCCCGTGGACTCTGGGCTCGGACGCTGCATTCGGTTGTGGGGAGCGAGGATGGGCTCTCTGGGGTGGGGGTTCTATTTTTCGGGGCGTGTCTTCGGTTGAGGCCCGGTTTGCACACAGTGAGTCGCAGAGATCTTCGACTTCAGTCCAGGTTCTGACGGGCCCTGCAGGGCGCCCAGCGGGACGGGACGTAGGAAAGGCTGTCACTCCTGAGCGGCCCTGCCCTCTCGGGCCCGAGAGGGGAGCCATGGACGGTCCTAGACCTTGGTCGTGTCTGGTTTCTCGGCTCTGTGTGGCACCGAGACGTCTCTGTTGTTGCTGGAAGGAGCAGCACTGATGCCCCTGCACGGGAGGGGGGTGCGGGGGAGGGGGCGGGGATGACAGGCAGGCACAGCCACCAATCAGGGCCACTGTGGTGCGGAGAGGGATGCAGTGACGAGGGCGTGGGTGTCGCCCAGGGACCCTGAGATGAGTGAGGCCTTTAACCCCATTCTGTGAGCTGACCCTGTCTCACTGGTGCTTGTTTAGCACTTAAAAACGTTGTGTTTGTTTGCTTTTTAAAATATATTTTAAAAAAGAGGAAGGGAGAGGGAGAGAGAGAAACATTAGTGAGAGAAATTATGGATCGGCTGCCTCCTGCATGTCCCCTATTGGGCATCGAGCCCTCAACCCGGGCATGTGCCCTGATTGGGAATGGACCTCCTGGTTCATAGGTCGACGCTCAACCACTGAGCCATGCCGGCCGGGCAAAAAAATGTTGAATTTTCTGCAGAGAAATACCTGAGTCAGGAGCCGGGCACCCAGCCCCACAGCTTCAGCGACGACTCTGTCCCGGAGGCCTCGCTGCCCTGCTGAGGCCGGAGCGCCCGAGGCCAGGGCGGCCGAGGTTTGGAGAGCCTCCCCGAAGGTTCTCCTGCGAGGCCCGATGCTGCGCTGGCCGGAGGGTCTGAGGAAGCCGGAGTGGGACCCAGAGGAAGGACATGGCCCCACTGGTTCCCCCCGGGATGATGGAAGCTTGACCTCCTACCGACCTGGGGCAGAGCCGTGGTTTGGAGAGAGACTTCTAGAAAGACAGACCCCAGGGTGTCAGCCTGGGCCAGGAAGGGTCCCCGCAGCCCAGCCCCTTCCTGGCTTGGGGGGCGGGTGGGACGCATCTCCCGGCGGTGCTGATCCCCGCCCCCTTCGGCCCGGCCCCCTGCTGTTCTGGGAGGAACAAGGTGTGCCAATGGCCTCGCCCTGCTGAAGGGCGGTGAGGCTGCACAGTGTATTTTTACTGTAGTTGTTAATCCTCATGTGAAGGTATTTTTCCATTGATTTTTAGAGCAAGTGGAAGGGAAGGGGAGAGACAGAGAAACCTTGGCTGGTTGCCTTCCACACGCACCCCAACCAGGGCCGGGGATGAGCCTGCAACCGAGCTGCGTTCCTTTAATTGGAGTCTAACCGGGACCCTTCTGTCCGCGGGCCGACACTATCCACGGAGCCAAACCAGCCCGGGCATGTTTGCTGGTTTGTTTTTTAATTAAAAAAAAGTAATAACCTTCATGTTTTTGTAACAATCAAATGCTTACATTGAAAGCTGCAGGAGACCATCCCCGGTGCGTGTGGCTGAGCCCAGCTGGGGCGGGCGGGGGTCCCCACGGTGCTCTGTGAGCTGGCTCCTGCAGTCCCTGCGGGGACGTGTTTGCCGTGGTGGTAAACAGGGAAGCCGTGGTTTCCGTGGCTGCTGGGATTCTGCACGGGCGTGATTTCCCTCCTGGGCTCCTACGCGCACTGTCGCCCGGGCAGCATGGCGGGGCGGGTTGGCAATTCCCCCTGGGAGTCACACGAGGACCGCTGTGCTCCTGGGCAGCTGTGAGCCGCCTCCCGTGCAGACGGCTGTGGTGCCCAGTATCCCTTGTCCCTGACCCTTCCCATCACACGGATTAGAGGGAGCAGAGGGGGACGAACGGCCTGGTGTGTCGTTGGCACAAGTAGATAGCGGCAGCTGTTGGGGAGGGACCTGTGACTGGGAATGGCCCAGAGCCTGAGGCCCACACGGGGTCACCAGGCATAGGAACCGGCTTTGGGGAGAAGAAAGCACTTTTATTGCGAGTTCAGCGCAAGGAGACTGGGCGGGGCTCAAATCGCTCCCCAGCCAGGGTACGGGCGGGATCCTAAGGGGCTTCAGCACCGGGTCTCCCTGGACAGCGCCCCCCCCCCCCCCCCCCCCCCCCGGGTTGTGGCCTGAGGTTCCCATGGCGTCCGTCCGTTCTCCTGGTTTCGTGGGGGAAGCAGTTAAGAGCTCACACATGTCCCGTGTAAGCAGGGTCCACGGGTCCCCCGTAAGTGGGGGAAACTTGGGTTCCGGATCTCCTTGGAAGCAGGACAGGACCAGTTTGAGCTGGTTCTGCGGCTCCAGGGCAGGTCCACAAGCCTCCACCACCCCCCGGACACTCAGCGGAGGTGCCACCAGCCGGACAGGGTCTGGGCTGCGGCCCTCGTACCCCTGGACACGGATGAGGTCCACTGGCGCCCCCACCATCTGACGGTGGCAGTGGCAGCATGGGGCAGGGCCGGGCTTTCCCTTGGCCTGCTGGGCCCCACCGTGGAGTGTGGCTGAGCACTGAGTCCCCACAGAGCCCCTCCCGCTAGGACCGGAAGGCCGGCCCAATTAGGTCCGCTCCCTCCAAGGACAGAGAGCTTGGTGACCAGGGCCAGGCTGCCCGCCCGCCCCGCACCCTTTCTTTCTGGCAAGCTCTGCTGGGGCCCCCAGGAAGTCACCACCAGGTCAAAGGCCACAGCCGTGGACGCTGCCTGGATCCTGCCTGGATCCCAGGTGAGCTAGATGGGGGGTGACTGGTTGTACACAGAGTCCACGTCCGCGGAGGCTGCGTGAGTGCAAGAACACCTCCCGCGACCTCTGCTCGGGGCCAAAACACTGCCTGCGCGCAGTCCTGCAATTGAACCCTGACCTTCTGGTTCATAGGTCGATGCTCAACCCCTGAGTCACACCGGCCGGCTGGGCAGTAATAATCACTTTAATTGGCATTTGTAGCCGCAGTGGCGGTGCCAGGCTCCCCAGGAGTGCCTCAGGCTGCTCTGGTTGGCGGGAGAGGAAGGTGCGGAGTGAGGAAGAGTATCGCACACTTGGCTGGGGGCCTGAGCAGCAGCCGTGGCTGTTATCGTTATTCAGCAGCCCTGGGGTGCGGGACCACGAGCTCACAGACAAAGAAGCAGGCACAGAGCAGGTTGGGGTGAGACCAGACCCCGCGGCCTCTTGGTTATCAGTGACCAGGGGCCTGCGTGGGGCAGCAGGCGTCCACTGCCAAGTTGTGGTCACTCCCTGGGCACCCAGCTGCCATAGGATGGGGCTGTGACCTCCCCTTTGCACCTGGTGGCCGTGGCCCTCCTCCCGCTGCCACTGGCTCTGCAGGGGTGTGGATACTGTGCAGGGTGCTGGGCGCTGGGCTGGGGACCTGCACACATCCCCCACTTCGGCTACCAAGGGCCCCGTATCAGGTCTGCGGGGGCGGACGTGGCTGGGGGAGACCAGGGTGCAGACTGGCTGGAGTCGGTGCTGCCCCTCCTACCCCTCCCCCGCCTCCTGGCAGGCAGTGCCCTCCGGGCATGGGTCCACTGGGGGGCGCCACCGTCACCGGCAGGGACATTCCGGCCACACCAGCAGGGACCCTGCATCACTGCCAGGGGCGGGAGGAGGGGCGGGACTGAGGCGGAAACGAAACCAAGTGGCCTAGCGAGGTGGGGGTGGAGGGTGCTGTGCTGGGGCCCCGCAGGGGGTCGGGGTCGCAGCAGGGGCGAGCTGGGCAGTGGCTTCTGCGTCCAGGTGTCTGTCCCCACCATGCCCTCCCCTCTGTCCCCTCTCCTCCAGCCGCCTCTTCCCAGGGCGCAGGTTTCGGTTTTGCAGCCTGGTCCCCGCCCCGCCCTGCCCTCCGGCACCGCGCATTCCAGGGCCTCACAACACTCCCGGAGGGAGGAAGGAGGCCCAACCCCGGGGGAGGGGACGGGGGCCAGAAGCATGAAGTCAGACCCTGAGAAGGGCCTCTGCCGGGCGGATGGCGGACCGGGCGGCCAGACCCGGGAATCCTGCCCTTTTGTCAGTTGCAGTGACAGAAAAGAATTGTTCGGGAAACAGTAACTTGACAAGAATGGCATCCCTGCCCGCAGCCCCAGCCGCCCAGAGCGCGGCTTCTCCCAACAGGATGGCTGCCTGGCAGGGCTCAGGGCCAGGGGGCACCTGCTTGGTGGTGGCCTTGAGAGCCAAGCGGGTGGAGGGGGCACAGAATGAGGGAGAGGCAAGATGGTAGGGTCTGCACCCACTCCAGCCCCCACCCACTCAGCCCTGGTTTTCCGGGTTGGGGGGAGCTTTGAGCTTGGCACAGTTCAGTGGTTAGAAATAAAGGGGAAGGAAGGCCTGGCAACTGTTTGAGTAGAGAAGGCATTCCCCCCCCGCCCCCCCCCGCCAGGCCCTGGTGCAGGTGACACCGTGGGTTGCGGAGCCGCTGGCGCTTCTGGTCTGTGAGGAGGAAGAGCATGGGGAGGACAGCTTGGGGAACGGAGAGGCCTGGGCTGTGGGAGCCATGGAAGGTCTTTGAGAGAGAGAGTGCCCAAGCCATGGTGGGGGTGGCTTCCGGGCTGAGGTGGGGAGGGCGAGGTGGAGGCCAGGGCTTGGCTGTGGCAGGCGAAGCCAGGGCACCGCACACCCGAGCGAGCGTCTTCGGCCTGGCCCTGCCCTGCCCGTGGAGGTCACCGTCTGGTGGAGACCAAGCCCGCAGTAGCGGGCAGACAGGCAGCCCTGCCCAGAGCAGTGAGGGGAGGCGGGGCGGCAGCAGGAGGGACGAGCGCCTCTGGGCAGGCGGACCTCGGCTCCAGCAGCCAACCGTCCTCTCTCCCCCTGGTGTGCCCCGCGGCCCCTGGGGGCGGGGACCCTTGGCCTGAGTTTGGCCTCGGCCTGGACGAGCATGGCCCCGCCCGCGCTTCCACGATCCCCCCCCCCGCCCCCCGCAGTGGGTGTTCCGAGGCAGCGGTCCCGACAGGAGATCGGGCTTCCTAGGTGGCGACCCCTGCCCGTCAGCAGGCTCCTGGCTGGGGCCCAGCAGCCCTGCGCAGCCGTCCCTGCGGCCTGCTCTCCCCGTCCTGGGGCTGTCCTGTCTGTGGGCACCGTCTGGATGCCTCACCTGAGCCTCCTCACCTGGGAGCCAGGGCTTTTGTCTTGTTAGCACCTTGCCCTGGGCACGCAGCGGGCACCTTGCCCACAACTCTGGGGGCTTTGCATGTGCTGTGCCCTCCAGGGACCCTCCCTGCTTCCACCCGCCCCTCCTCAGCCCCCGGCCCCAGTCGCAGCCTCAGCCGGGGCGGGGCACCCTTGGCCTCGGAGAGATGGAGAGCTCAGAGCCGGGCTGGGGAGGGGCGGGCAGGGGCGGGGCAGCAGCAAAGGAAGTGGGTGCCTAAGCCAGGGTGGGGGGTGGGGGGACAGCAGGGACCCGGAGGGGAGGACGGTCGGAGGCCAGGCTGTGAGCTGCAGGGGAGGGGCTCAGCTGGGTTTCCACGAAGCTGGGACCTTCTGAGCTGTTTGCAATTTCACTTTCCAGAAAATGAAACTGAAGCGGACAGTGGTCACGTGACCAGCGGCTGGGAATATAGGCAGCGCTTCGACTCGCGCTTCCAGCTCTGCGGGCGCCGGCGGCGGCATGGAGTGTCCTTCCTGCGGCCATGTCTCCAAAGAGGACGCGCCCAAGTTCTGCTGCGAGTGTGGGCGCAGGCTGCCCCCCGTCCCCGGTAAGGCTGGGGGTGCAGGTTGTGGGGGTGGTTGGCCTGGACCTGCCTCCTTTCCTGGAAGTGGAAACTGAGGCCAGAGGGCGGCCGGCAGCGCGCCTCCGGGGCCACAGGGAAGCCCGCTCGCCAGAAGCACTTCCCCGAGCAGCTCCGCCGCTTCTGCTGGAGGCACCTGTTGCCTGTTAGGATTCCATCTCCTTTCTCGGGGAGAATGTGAGGCTCCTGCCCCCTTGGGAGTGGAAGTGTGGCTGAGCTCAGGGGATGGGGTGTTGGGAGGACGCTGCATGGAAGTGGGAGCCCAGGCACAGGGCTGGGCGAGGGTGGCCGGCGGCGCCTCAGGGTGTCAGCGCGGCAGGTGGGTCCACCCGCTGACTTTCCACTCGGCATCCTGATGCCTCCTCCCCTTGGGCTGTCGTCTGCTCTGTGGGGCCCTCGCCCGCTCCGTGGGTTCTCATGTCCTGGCAGCACTGGGTCAGTCCTGCTGGCCCAGAGCCGTCACCTAGACAGCGCTCGGGGCCTCCCCACCCAGTGTCTGAGGAGCCTCTCCATTTCCTGTTTCTGAAGCCCAGCTCCTACCCACCCCCAACCCATCCCTCAGGCCTCCCACCTGCCCTGAGCCGGGCGACCCACCCACCCCTCCAGTGCCTCAGGCCCAACCCCCAGCACCGACCTCCTCGCCTTCCCTCCCGCACACCCCATATCTGTTCCCAGGACCCGCTGGCTGCGTGGGCAGAGCCTGCCCAGGTGGTATCTCCCCCCCGCCCCCGCCCTCCTGCCATGCCTCTCAGAGTAAAAGCCGCAGGTCCTGCCTGAATGTCCCTCCCCTGCAGCCCCTCCCCCGCCCGATGGCCTCCAGGCCTTCCTGGGACACATGCTGGCTCTGACCCCAGGACCCTGGCTGTTCCTGTGCCTGGACACACCTCCCCTCCCTCTGGCCTTTGCTTCGCTGTCTCCTCCCCAAGTGCCCCACCCACTGGGGCCCGAGCTTCCTGTCTCCTCTGTCTGTCCTGTGGCTTCAGGGGAGACTTGCTGTCTTGGCCGCTGCTGTACCCCAGGTCCCTGGCGATGCCTGGCGCACAGTAGGTGCTCGATAGACAACTGCTGTGGGCCTCAAAGAAGGTCCGTGGGCCCGTGTATTTTGTAAGCACGCCGCTGTGTGTGCATATGTGTGCACCTGTGTGAATGTGCACGTGTGTGGGGTGAGCATGTGTGTGCACGTGTGTGCATAGTGGACAGACGCCGCAGTCCCAGGCCTCCCTGCTCCCGCCTGGTGACCTCCAAGGATGCGCCCTGCAGGGGTGGGGTGTTTGGGTCGGGTGCGCAGGTAGCAGACACTGTGCTGGGGCTCGAGGGCAGCGGGAGGGGGAGGTGTGGGGGGCGACGCTTCATGTTGTGCATTTTGTTCTATTGATTTGCTTCTGGGGCTGACCCCTGGGGAGAAGCTCTGAGGGTCACAGACCAGTGGCCCTAGGTGGTCGGCGAGTGTCCGCTCCCTCCTTAATCCCTCGCTGTCCAGATGCCCGGTCACGGCGTGGCTGAGCACCTGGGGTCCCAGTGGGATTTCCACCCGCAGGGCTCCCCAGAATGGGGACGTTGGGATGGCAGGTGTTGGGGTCCAACCCCAGCGGGTCCAGGGGTCCCCAAAGGTGTGGATGGAGTTGGCGAAGAAGGAATGACACGGAGACAGCGTTCAGTTGATCAGCAGCCTAGCCAGGATCTCTAGCCAGGAACTCCAGCCAAGTTCTGGTCAGGATCTCCAGCCAGGTTTTGTCTTGGATCTCCAGCCAGGTTCTGTCTCCATGTTCTCTCCCTAGGTTCTCTCTCTCGGTTCTGTCTCTAGGTTCTGTCTCTAGGTTCTGTCTAGGATCTCCAGCCAAATCCTGTCTCTAGGTTCTTCAGCCAGGTTCTCTCGCTAGATTCTGTGTCTAGGTTCTGTGTCCTGTTGTCTTGTTACATCTGTATTTATACCAGTTGATTCCAATCCTATCAATCTCTATTCCAAAGGTTAGGGCGTCTCTTATCTCCATTCCAGGGAGTAAAGATTATGTAGCTTAAGTGTGATTGTTTGTAGTTAAAGTGATTAACTACCCGCCTGGCACTCAGTTAAGGGGTTGTATTCCCTCCCTAACTTAAGGGAAAAATCCCTACCTGGGGAAACAACCTTTCTCGGAGAGGTGACCTTGGTTAAAACACATAGCGCCAAGAAGGTGAGCAAACATATTAAGAACAGTATGCCATATATGCCAAGTCCCTTGAAACATATGCTGTGCAGATGTTTCTTCCCTGCAGCGACTGTGTCAAGCAGCAAGGATGGACTGGCTCTGGTGCTTCAGAGACTCAACAAAATAGGAGCCAATCCTGCCCGGCCCGTGTGGCTCAGGGGTTGAGCCGTGACCTATGAATCTGGTCACAGTTCGATTCCCGGCCAGGCACATGCAGGACAATTCACAGGGAGGCAAACAGGTGTTTGCCGGGGCTGCAGAGACGGTGGGACCCGGACAGGACGGGGTGCAGGCCCCGCTGGCCCCCCCCCCCCCCCCCCCCCCAGCCTGGACCAGGCCCTCTGTCCAAGTCCCTGCTGCCGGTCCAGGGGCAGGAAAAGCCGCCCCGGATCTTTGGTTTTGAAGGTAATCGGCCTAAAATAATGCTGGGGCGGAGCCATCCTTGGGGTGAGACCCTGCTCCTTCCAGCGGCCATCCTCCCGGCCAGGCCAGTGGCCACCCCAGGGCCCCGGCCCCCGGCCCCGCAGGGCACAGCCACGCCCTGCATGAGCCCTTGCCTAACCCTCTTCTCCCTCTGAGCACAGAGGCCTTTTGTTTTGTAAACTATTTATATGTTTTTATTGATTTCAGAGAGGAAGGGAGAGGGAGAGAGAAACATCCATGATGAGAGAGACTCAGTGATCGGCTGCCTCCTGCACGCCCCGCACTGGGGATGGAGCCCACAACCCGGGCCTGTGCCCTGACTGGGAATTGAACCCTGACCTCCTGGTTCATAGGTCAACGCTCAACCCCTAAGCCGCGCTGGCCGAGCATCATTGACCTTTTTGCGGGGTGAAAGGCGGGGGTCTCTCCCCTGCTGTCGGGAGTGGCAGGTGCTGGTCCTGGTCAGTCCGTGGGGGCGCACAGTAGGGCCAAACACCCGCGCCTGAAGGAAGAGGCCTGCCTGGCTCCGCTGGCCCCTGAGCACCCATCCCTCGGGCCAGGGCTCAGGGCCACAACCCGGGGAACACACAGACTTCCTGTCTGCCGGCTCCTGGCTTCCCACCCCTGGCCCTGCCTCCCTGTTCACAGAACAGAAAGTGAAAGCAAGAGGGAGCGCTGTGGAGGGGGCGGGTATGCGCAGACAGACCTGCTAGGACCCCGGGGTCTGGGGGGGTCTGGGGGGGACGGTGTGGGGAGGGCACATGGAAGGGGAATGTGTGGCAGAGTCTCAGGCCGCCCCAGGCCGGGGGTGGGGAGGTGGCGGGCTCTGCCAGGCGTGATGTTGGGCTGCCCTCAGTGGAGGACTTCGAATGCCAGTCGAAGTCAGCATTCGAGGGGCAGGGAGTTAGGGGGGCCCCTCCCCACCCCAAGTCCCCACTGCCAGTGCCCCGGGGACTCAGGTGGGACTTCCAGGGGGACCTCTGGTGCTGGAAGGTTATGGGGGACGGTGAAGCTCTGGACAATACGTTTCGTTCTTTTTAAAAATATATTTTGTTATTGATTTGAGAGAAACAACAATTGGTTGATTCCTGCACGCCCCCTGCTGGGGATCAAGCCCACAACCAGGCCTGTCCCCTGACTGGGAATCCAACAGGCAACCTCTTGGTGCCTGATCGACACTCAACCACTGAGCCACACCGGCCGTGTTTTTTTTTTTCCTTTCTGCATTTTCTACATTTTCTTGAGAACGCCGCAGCGGGCGGGAGGCGGGCGGGGGGGGGGAGATCCTGGGGCCTGGGTGGCTGCTGTGTCCAGGAGCACGGTGTGTGGGGGGCGCTGGGTCTGAGCCGGCTGCTGTGTCCAGGAGCGCGGCGTGTGGGGGGGCGCTGGGTCTGAGCCGGCTGCTGTGTCCAGGAGCGCGGCGTGTGGGGGGCGCTGGGTCTGAGCCGGCTGCTGTGTCCAGGAGCGCGGTGTGTCGGGGGCGCTGGGTCTGAGCCGGCTGCTGTGTCCAGGAGCGCGGTGTGGAGGCGCTAGGTCTGAGCCGGCTGCTGTGTCCAGGAGCGCGGCGTGTGGGGGGCGCTGGGTCTGAGCCGGCTGCTGTGTCCAGGAGCGCGGTGTGTGGGGGGCACTGGGTCTGAGCCGGCTGCTGTGTCCAGGAGCGCGGCGTGTGGGGGGCGCTGGGTCTGAGCCGGCTGCTGTGTCCAGGAGCGCGGTGTGGAGGCGCTAGGTCTGAGCCGGCTGCTGTGGGGGGGGGGGGGGGGGAAGGGGGTCAGGCTGTCCTGGGACGCCACGTGCGTTCCCCTGCCGTCGGGCCTGCGGGCAGTGGCTGTAGGGACGGAAGGTGTTTCCTCCCGCCCAGGTTCCTTGGCTGGTCCCATAAGTAAAGCCATAGAAGTCAGGTTAGCGAAGCAAACCCCCATGGAGAGCAGGGACCCTCCTCCCGTGGGCCCGGCACAGGCCACCCTGCAAGCTCCGTCCCCAGCGGAAGACAGGGGTGTGGGGTGGGGTCGGCGACCGGGAAGGCCTGCAGCTCTGGTAATTGCTCCCAGGGATGGGGTCCCCTCCTCATCCTGTGCAGGTTCCCCGCACGTCAGTGTCCCTCCAGAGGGCACCTTCCCTCACCTTCAGGGCGCCCGGGCCGCCAACCGGGCGGATCAGTGAACAGAGCGTCGGCCTGTGGACCGAAGGGTTCCGCGTTCGATTCCAGCCAAGGGCACCTACCTTGGTTGCAAGCTCCTCCCACTCCCTCCCCCCCATCCCCCCTGGCCCAGGCCCTGGTCGGGGCATGTGCAGGAGGCAACCCATCGATGTGTCTCCCTCTGTCTTTCCCTCTCTCTTCCACTCTCTCCAAAATCAATGGAAAAATATCCTCGGGTGAGGATTAAAAAAAAAAAAAAAAGACCAGCTCAAACGAATATTCCAGAGGGTGACGGCTCTTCCCTTCCCTGCCTTGTAGACTCTGAGAACGTCCCGAAGGCGACATCGGTGCCTGAGTGGGAGGAGAGTGGACTGGAGCTGAAGGAGGATGGGGCTCCCCAGGTGACGTCGGTCCCTGATGGGGAGAAGGAGAGCGGACAGGAGGATGGGGCCCCCCAGGCGACGTCGGTACCCGAGGGGGACATGGAGAGCGGACAGGAGGATGGGGCCCCCCAGGTGACGTCGGTCCCCGATGGGGAGAAGGAGAGCGGACAGGAGGATGGGGCCCCCCAGGCGACGTCGGTACCCGAGGGGGACATGGAGAGCGGACAGGAGCTGAAGGAAGAAGGTGGCCCCCAGGCAATGTCGGTGCCCGAGGGGGAGATGGAGAGCGGACAGGAGCTGAAGGAGGACGGCGGCCCCTCCTCATCGCTGGGCTCCAGTGACCAGCAGGCAGAGCTGGCCCAGCCCAGCTCCCAGTCCTGGAAGAGCCAAAAAGTGAGTGCCGGCCCCGGGCGTCCTGGTTCTGCCACCGCCGCTTCCTGCCGTGGTTCCCCAGCTGCCGGCCATGGTGCCCGAGTCCCCACATCACCGGCCCCGGAGCATCATGGGCCCTGCAGGCTGGGTGGCAGAGCGCCCCTCCCCGTGCCGCTGCGCGGTCTCCGGGGCCCTGTCTGCTGGGCTCCGCCTGCCGTTTCCTCCCACCAGCCCGGGCCTGCGGCTGTGCTCTGCCCCCGGGTGCCCGCCCCTCTGTCCTCTTGGCATTGACGGTGCTGACCCCCAGGTGCCTCCATGCTCCGGGTCAGGGCGGGCACTTGGGAAATACCTGGGAGGCGGTTGCCTCCCAACAAGCATCAGCCCCGAGGGGCTCCTGGGTCAGGGACCAGGCCAGGCTGTGGGCAGTTCCTGGACGGGTTCGGGAGGCTGGGGGCAGAGTCTACCCTCAGCCCAGATGGGGTGTCCTGTCTGGCCCTCGGTGGATGCTCCTAGTGGCTGGGGCGGGACCCGCAGCAGGAGGCGCTTGGGGTCCGTGTGTGTGAGTGGGGTGGGGGGGTGGTAATGTGGGGTGCATGTGAGTAGAGGTGTGCATGTGTGGTGGACGTACGTGCTGTGTGTGAGTGTGGGGTTGTATTGGGGATGTGTGTGCTTGTGTGAGAGTGTGTGTGGTGTGTATACATGGATAGATGTGTGCAGCCCTATGCAGCCATGTGCAGCCGTGTATAGACTTGTGTAGCTGCATGCAGCTGTGTGCAGCCGTATACAGACCCGGGCAGCCCTGTGCAGCTGTGTACAGCGTGCACAACTGTGTGTAGCCATGTGCCATGTGTACAGCCATGTGCAGCCATGTACAGCTGTGTTCAGCCTCGTAACCCCCCTCCATCTAGAGAACATTCCAGCCCCCAAAGGCTCCCTCTTGTCTCTTCCATCAAAAATCTGCTCACTGAAAAGGAAGCTGTTATTGCACGTCAAGCCCACACGAAGGGCGTTTGTAACAGACGCGGGCGACAAAGTGAGACCAATGCCCTTCCCTTCAGCACAAACACCGCTCAGCTGGCGGGTCTCCCGGCCGCCCCAGCCCCATGACCCCGCTTGTGGCCACTGTCCGGGCGTGCGCTCCTACTGTGCGCATTTCTGGCTCCTGTGGGAAGTCGCCACAGTCAGAATGGTCCAATGGAAGACCACGCTCATTAGAAAACATACATATGTGTACACGTATGAGGAACACGTACACATAAGACGTACACATAGACACCATGGTGAAACTGGATTTTTGTCAAGGGAAGGTTTAGGTCTTCACCCCACGCCCTGCGCATGGCGCATGCCAGGCCACCTGGGTGTGCGCCCCTCCCCCCACACTGTATGCTGAGAGCCGCACGTCCGACCTGGTTCTGGAAGGGCCTGCGGCAGCTCCCGGGAAGCACGTACAGTGGGAACGAGAGAGAGCAGGTCAGAGGGCGACGAGGAACTGCAGCCAGAGGAGCCCAGCCCGGCAGGACCTGAGCTCGGACCGCGCTGAGGGTGCGGCCCGGCCCCAGGGAGAGGAAGCGCGGGGCCTTCCGGGAGGCAGAGCTGCTGCAGACGCGGCGGCCTCATGTGCAGACTCGCTGGGCGCCTGTGTGCCGGGGATTGTCCTGGGTCCGGACACGGCAGCGAGCAGAGCACACGGACTTCCATTCTAGAGGGGACAGGAGACAAGCAAACGGGCATGTCGTGTTTGTGAGTGTGCGTGCGAGTGCGTGTGCACGTGCGAGTGTGCATGTATATGTGTGCATGTGCGCGTGGTGACATGAAGCAGGTGGCAGCTGGGGAGCCTGGAAACCGCCCTCAGGGTTGCCCAGGGCGGCCGTGTGTCGTGCTCGTGATTGTAGACAGACGTGCAGGAGGCCTGCTCAGGGTTCTTGGGAGATTCCAGGAGCTGACCCAGAGCGAGGCCACCCACCCCATGCGCAGACGCACCCCATGTTCTCCCACCTCCCTAACCCAGGTCACTGGCCTTCGGGGTCACGGGTCCTGAAGGGACTACTCAGCCCTCAGCTCGGAGCCTCACACCTGCTTCCATAGCTGGGGACTCTTTGCCCCGTGTAGGGCCTCCTGGGGGCGCCGTGTGCCCGGGCCGGCGGGGAGCCACTCCGCCTGCTCCCCAGCCCCAGCCTCTCCTCCGTTTCGATTTCTTGCACAGCATACGCTCCACACGAGACTGAGTCCAGCCGCGCGGACCTGCTCGCCGACGGCCCGCACCGGCCTCGCGGGGCTGCCCCCCCAAGGAGGCCCCATGAGGTTGTCGGCTGCGCTTAGGCCCACTGTCCCCCACTCTGTCCACCACCCCGTCCTCTTGTGTCTCAGCGCCATTCTTCCCAAGATAAAGAGGTGGCAGGTACCTGGCCGGCACGGCTCGGTGGTTAAGCGCCGTCCAATGACGGTTCGATTCCCGGTCAGGGCACATGCTTGGGTTGTGGGCTCGATCCCCAGTATGGGGCGTGCAGGAGGCAGCCCATCCATGATTCTCTCTCACCACTGATGTTTCTCTCTCTCTTGCTCTCCCTTCCTCTCTGAAATGAATACAGATGTGTGTGCATATTTAAGTTCTGGGTTTTAAAAAAGAGATGGCAGTTCCCTCGGGTGTCAGGTGCTGGTTGAGCTACACTTGATGTTCGTGAGCAGCTGAAAGGACTGGGAGGGAAGGTGGTGAGTGTGGAGTGCACCTGGGAAGTGAAACCAGCGTCTCTCTTTCTGTCTAGAGCAAAAGGAAGAAGCAGAAGAAAAAGAACCAAAAGGCGTCCGTTTCCAAAGGGCTGGAGTCCCTGTCCGCCTCCCCCTCCACGCCTGGTAGCCTCCAATCGCTGGCGGACCCTGGGGTCCAGGACGCAGCCCCGCCCCAGAGCCCCGCTCAGCAGGGTGAGCCCCCCAGCCAGCCGCTGGGCGGAGGGTGTCCGCAGGGCCAGGCTGCTGGGGCCGCAGGGGCCGCAGGGGCAGCCTCGGCAGGAGAGTCTCCAGGCAGCGCAGCACCCCGGGACCAGACCCCAGGAGGTGCCCCCCCAGGAGGGAAGGGCCAGGAGGGGGCCGGGCCCCCCGCCTCCGCCAGTGGGAAGGAGGGCGCTGCCCAGGAGCACCCGCCGCCCATGCTGCAGGGGGACCACTTGGAGCCCAGGAATGAACCGCCCGCCATGGGGCAGCAGGCCGCGCCCCCCGCTTCCGGGGTGAGTTGTGGGGAGACAAGGACCAGAGGGGCCTGGCTGCACAGTGTGGTTCCAAGGTCGCCTCTTGGTCTGGGCGGGGCGTCCTCTTCTGGGGCTCGCTTCTGGGAACGGGCGTGGGAGAGGCTGCCCTGTTCCCTAGGCCCCCGACCCCCCATCACCCAGCCCCCGGCCCCGCCCCCGAGCCCCCATCACCCAGCCCCCGGCCCCGTCCCCGAGCCCCCGACACCGTCACCCAGCCCCCATCACCGAGCCCCTGGCCTCATTGTCACTCGGTCCCCGGCCGTCACCCAGCCCCTGGCCCTGAGCCCCCATCACTGAGCCCCTGGCCTCGTCTCCCAGCCCTCAACCCCGTCACCCGGCCCCCGGCCCCGTTGTCACCCAGCTGGAGGCGATGCTGACCCTCACGCCGTGGATTCCGTCTCCCTGTCCGTGTGGTCCTCTTGGCCCTAATGTTTGGTCTTTATTTCTTCCAGGCGACTGACGCGGCAGCCAAGCTGGTGGAGCCACCGGAGGGGACTGAGGTCCAGAGTGAGACGCAGACACTGAAGCAGAAACCGAAGCAGAAAGCGAAGCCGCCCGGCGCCCCTGCCAGCCCCCCTGCCGCCCCGGAGCACGGCCAGGTGAGGGGCTTGTTCTGTGGGAGGCGCGGCGGCGGTCTGTCCACAGCCGCTCCATTTGGCCGGTCCTGCCACTGCTCCTCTTTCGTTCGGTTACTCACCCATAGGTGCCGGCTGGAGCGGGAGTGCCCGCCAGGCCTCGGAGCCCTCTCTCTAGAGGAGAGAGACGGCGTGGGGAAGGGGCGAGGGCTGAGGGCAGCGGGTGGGGCCCAGGGGCCATGGCCGGGAAGGCCTCGCCCACGAGGGGTTTCTGTGATCGCCTGAGGCAGGCCCCGGGGAGATGGGGCCGTGTCCCCAGCAGAGGGAATGGCAGGGGCAGGGCCCGAGGGACCAGTAGGAAGCCGGAGCCCCCGAGCGATGCGGGGAGAGGCCGTGGTGGGGGCGCCCAGACCCTCGCGGGCAACCTTGGAGGCTGGTGTTCAGGTGGGGGCTGGTTCCTTGTCCCAGGAAACTGAACCCAAAGGCAAGGCTGCCGTTTCTGGGGAGAAAGCCAAGCCGGGAGACGTGAAGAAGCCTGACCGGGGCCACGGGGGCGACTCGGCCGCCCCGAAGGGCGACGGGGCCCAGAAGGAGCTGAAAGCCGACACACAGGAGGTGCCGAGCAGGTAGGGCGCCCAGTGTAGGGGTCCGTGGGGGCCGCGCGGTGCCCGCCCCCGGGAGGCAGGCCCAGTGTTCACCAGCCCCACAGGCGTCCCCAGGCTCTGGGGGAGGCGGGGAGTCCCCGGGGTCCCGGAGGCAGCGCGGGCCTGGGCTCAGGAAGGAGGCTGCGATGTCCGAGCGCTAGCCAGCCCCCACCCCAGCACTTCCCGGGCCGATTGTCCCCTGTCCTGCACCCACCTCCCACCCCGTGGAGGGGCGGCGAGGGGACCCACCTGCGGGCGGTAGGTCTCAAGTGTCGATGCACTTGAGTTTTGCTGGGTGCGTGTTAATGCAGGAGAAGAAATACAGTTACAGGTGTGCACACATGTGCATGTTTGTGCACATATGAGTATGCGTGCACACGTGCATGTTTGTGTGTGCATGAGTGCACGTGTGTATTGTGCACGTGTGTGCATGTGTGCTTTGCATGTACATGGCTGGATAGACAGTCGGGTGTAACGTGCTTCCTGGCGGCTCCCCTGCAGCCCCCTGAGCCCCGGCGAGGGCGTCACGGTGTTCTTCCACGCCATCCTCTCCAAGGACTTCAACTTCGACCCGGACCAGCACCAGCTGTTCATCCGGGGCGGAGAAGAGCTGGGGACGCCAGGATGGAGGCTCAACGTGTGCGAGCTGCACGCCACCAAGTGAGTGCCCGTCTGTGAAGTGCTTGTTAGCGAAGGTGGTGGCATTCGTTTCGAGCAGCTCTTCCCCTCGACGCGCTTGCCCTGCGTCCCCAGGCCCTGCTGCCGCCCGTCAGTCCCGTCTGGGGACCAGCCGGCGTCCAGGCCTAGCTCTCGCCCTGCGCTCCACACCGAGTTTCAGAAGAACGAAGACTTCCGGGAGGCTTTCCCGATGACCGGGCGGTGTCCCCTCTGTTCTCAGAATGTTAGACACGCACGGGGTCCTCGTGGAAGGCAGCGCTGTGCTGCCCAAGCGGCTGCTGGACCGGCCTGCGCCCTACAAGTACGTGGTCGTGAACAGCAAGGCCACGCTGTACGAGTTCATCTACAAGCCCCAGGACAAGGAGAGCAAGCAGCACGTCAACCGCTGCCTGCACCTGCGGTCGGCGCTGCTGGGCTCCGGAGGTGCGTCCCGGGGTGGCCGCGGGCACAGGCCTCCGAGGGCGGGGGCTCCCGGCTGGGTCCTCACTGCTCGGCGGGGCCCCACCCGCGCCGTGTACAAACCTGAGTTTGGAAGCGAGTTTCCATCAGTGTAGCCTGAGCGCTCACGTAGGAGAGGAAACGAGGGAGGGATTTGTCGTGAAGGGAGGAGAGGAGAGGAGAGGCAGCTGTTGAGCGAGGGGCTGGGCGGGAGGCGCAGGAGTGGGGGCGACAGGGGCAGGAAGGGGGGCCCTTCAGGGAGATGTCCACAGGCGCTGGGAGTGAGCGTGGCGAGGAGCGTGGAGAGCCCCACCTGCCGCCCCACCATGTGGTTGCTCGCGGCCACTCTTGCTCTTCATTTCTTATTCTCCGTTTTGTCTTCTTTTTCTTTCTTTTTAAAATATATTTTTATTGATTTCAGAGAGGAAGGGAGAGGGGAAGAGAGAGAGAGAGAGAAACGTCAACGATGAGAGAGAATCATTGACAGGCTGCCTCCTGCTCACCCCATACTGTGGACTAAGTACCGTGATCGGGAATTGAACCGTGACCTCCTGGTTCGTAGAGCGATGCTCAACCCCTGAGCCATGCCGGCAGACCATTTTCTTGTTTGTATCATTAACTGCCTTCCGTGTTTTTTTGCCGTGTTTTATACTCACCACATGCTGTCGAGTGCGTGTGTCTGCGTGTGTGCGTGAGCGTGCCTGTCAGCCGGGGCCGAGGGCTCTGTCTGCCTTGTCGCCTGTACCGTCCTTCATGGGGTGGGCATCTCGTGGCGCCGTTCCAGTGTAAAAGGGTTACCCCGAGCGAGCGTTTTCCTAGGGGCTCGGGTGCCGGCTCACCACGGCACTCCCTGTGCGGCCGGCCCGGACGGCGTGGCCTCCATCTCGCCTCCCCCGTGCGGCGTCTGCATGCCTGTCCCCAACCCAGCCGGCTCCCCACGGGCAGCCCCGGCCGCTTGCCTGTGAGGGGCACCTGCGGGAGCGAGGCCCTGCCCGCCCGGCCAGCCCTCGGCATGTCCTCCCTCCCCTCCTGGGCTCACTCCGCTACTCCTGCTCCCGCTCCCCTAGACTGGCACCAGTATGACGACATTATTTGCAAGCGGCCCGATGGGAAGCTCCGGGAAATCTGGAATAACTTCATGGACCATTTCGTGGACCAGATGAAGAAGAACGTGAAGGGGAAGCAGCTGGCGGCTTCCATCATGCTGGACCGCGTCCTCAGCGTCCTGCAGCCCTGGAGCGCCGTCAACCTGAGCAGCTTCTTCACGCAGTTCCGCCAGTTCTACTCCGTGGTCAGCGAGCCCATGGTGTACGAGGCGCAGGCGCAGCCCTGGACCTCCCTGAACTACCCCAAGGAGCAGGTACGGCTCGGGGCACTGCCACTCCCTCCTCCACCTTCTAGCCACAGCGTCACCCACCTCCTAGTGGCCTGGGGACCCGGGGTGCAGTGGGCAGGTGCGGATGGGGGAAGGGGGCGGGGGTGGGGGGACCTTCTGCCCCTTTTCTCTGAATGCCTCCTCTTGGGAATCCTTTGTTCTTCCCATTGTCTTCCTCCCACTGCTGGCCCCACCCCCCCACTGACCCACCCACCTGGCCACCCCACCACCACTGGCCACATCCACCACTGGCCACACCCACCTTGCCCTACCCCCCCACTGGCCCACCCACCTTGCCCTACCCCCACCACTGGCCACACCCCCACCACTGGCCCCACCCACATGGCCACACCCACCACTGGCCACCCCACCACCACTGGCCACACCCACCCGGCCCCACCCCTCACCTCGCCTCCACACCTGGAGTAGAAAGAATGGATGGAGCCCTCCTTCCTGCCTCTCCCTGGGCACTGGGGTGGGGCCTGGGCAGTTCTGAGACACACCTGGGCCCACAGCTGAGATGAGGCTGAACCACTGTGAGCACCCAGGCCCTCCCGGAAAGCCCCTTCCCCGTGCCGGGGTCTTCAATCCCATTATCGGGGTGGCCCCCGGAAATCCAGGGCAGCTGGGCCCGGAGAGGGGCTGCTCGATCACAGAGCTGTCCCTGCCCCTCGGGCCATGGCCTCTGCCGGGTGAGGTGGACCTCGGGGCAGCGATGGGGCAGCCCGGATGGCTTCGGCTCCACGGCCCTGTCCGTTTCCCCTGCGTCAGGTGAGGGCGCACCTGTGGGAGTGTTTGCAGAAGCACATGGCGCCGTTCCTGGAGAGGCGCGAGGACACGCTGCCCCCGGACGCCCCCGTGAGGAGGAAGCTGAGGATGGGCCTGATCGCCCTGCACGTGGCTGAGGAGCTGGAGCTCCCGCTCTCCGGGCGAGACCTGGGCGCCCTGTGCGACCTCCTGTGCGCCAGCGCCTGCGCCAGCTCCGCCCGCGACCTCCTCGACGACCTCAGCCTCATCTTTGAAACACATCGGAGGTAGCGTGTGTGTGTGTGTGTGTGTGTGTGTGTGTGAGAGAGAGAGAGAGAGAGAGAGAGAAACGATTTTATAGCCACTTTAAAAAAAAATTTTTTTTTAATTGATTTCAGAGAGGAAGGGAGAGGGAGAGAGAGAAACATCAATGAGAGAGAATCATAGACCGGCTGCCTCCTGCACATCCCCCACTGGGGATGGAGCCCGTAACCTGGGCCTGTGCTCTGACCAGAATCGAACTGTGACTTCCTGGTTCATAGGTCTACGCTCGACCATTGAGCCACGCTGGCTGGGCCCCTTCCTGTTTAAAAACTTGCTTTATACTTAGACTGACGCCAGACGCCCCGGCCCACGTGCCAGCCTGCCCCGGCCCTAGTGGGGATCACTCAGCCACCAGTGGAAGTGGCACCATCGGGAGTTTGCTGGGGGATATTCGGTGCCCACGGCGTTGGGGGTGACGCTGAGGGTGCCTCTCTCCCGGGGGATCAGCCACTCCCAGTGGCCTGCCCGCCCTGGCTCACGGCAGGGCCTCTGTCCTGTTCCCAGGTGGCGAGAGTACCTGCTGAGGCTGTGCCACAGGAGCATGGAGCTGGACGTGGGCTCCTGGGTGGGCACCCTGCCCGTGCTCCACCTCTGCATGGGGCCGCGCCCCCCGGCCCGGCAGCCCGGGACTCAGCCTGAGGACGTCTGGGCGGCCCTGGAAGGAATCTCCTTCTCGGAGTTCCGGCGGAAAAGGGCACATGAGTAAGTGTGGGCTCCCCTCCCCACGTGGTCTCGGCGGGCCTCCCACTTCTAGGGAGCGAGCAGTGCGTCTCCTCATAAAATGGCTTCGTTAGAAAGTGTGAGACATGCGATGCGCAGGGGACACCCCAACGCCGCCCGCACCTTCAGGGCCCACAGGAGCGGCTCTCAGGGAGGCCGGGGAACGCAATCTACAGGGCAGACGGCGAAGCCCGTTTAAGCGCAAACACTGAGTCAAAGTCAAAGGAAACGCGAAGGCAGACGAAGGACAAGAACACGGATGCAGGCGCCCGTTGCCTCGCAGCCCCGCTGGCACTGCCTTTTGTCCGAGAAACTGTTCCAAGTGCACACCCGCCCCCCCAAACCGAGGGGTCCGGCCTCCGGCCTTATGGGGAGGGAATAGTGACCGGAGGCAGTGGTCGCTCCTTTGCTACTATTGGGCCCCGTTGAAATGAGAGTGCGCGTGCATCGTGGGGAGCAGGCCCTCGTGGCTGTTAAGGGGTGGGTGGGGCAGGAGGCCGTGGTGTCGATTCAGCCCCGAAAGGCCGTCCTGCCGTTTGCTGCAACCTGGATGAAACCTCAGGGCGTGAAGCCAAGTGAGAGGAGTCAGACAGAGAGGGACAGAGGCTGTCTGATCTCACTCATCCGTGGAATCTAAAAAGGGCTGGGGTGGGGGAGCGGCGGCTGTTGGTCAGAGGTGCAGACCTCCAGCTGTAAAGCTACACAGCAGGACTCGTCAGTGGGGCTGCGCGACAGAAGGGAGTGGATCTCAGAAGCTCGCCACCAAAAGGGAATGACCACAGGCCTGGGAGTCACGATGCAACAATCCACACCCTGCTGCCCCTTCCAGGGACGCAGTTACCTATCAACCAGCTCTCAGTAGAGCTGGAAGCAATGCTGACTTCTTAGTGTTTTTGTTGTGAAACATGCATAACCTAGGATTTACCAGGGTCACCGTGTCCGTGCACAGCTCAGCGGCGTTAAGCACATTCACGGGACACCCCGAGCCTTGCCCGACGGACACTCCATCCCTGTGAAGGGCTCACTGCCCCCCCGCCCCCATGCCTCCTTCTGCTTCCTGTCCCGTGGGCGGGCCCAGCCAGGTACTCCTGCCGGGGGAGCCACCCTTGGTGTCGGGTTGTTTTCAAGGTGCATCCAGGTGGGTGAATCCTTAACGTTATTGTTTCCTTTTCATTCAATCCATCTCTTAGCACCGACATTATTTGTATTTATTTAAATGTATTTTTATTGACTTCAGAGAGGAAGGGAGAGAGAGAGAGAAACATCAATGATGAGAGAGAATCCTGGATCGGCTGCCTCCTGCGCGCCCCTCACAGGGATTGAGCCCGCAACAGGCCTGTGCTCTGACCTCCTGGTTCCTAGGTCGACGCTCAAACCCTGAGCCACGTGGCAGGGCCACTTTTTTTTTTAAAATATATTTTATTGATTTTTTACAGAGAGAAAGGGACAGGGATAGAGAGCCAGAAACATCGATGAGAGAGAAACATCGATCAGCTGCCTCTTGCACACCCCCTACTGGGGATGTGCCCGCAACCAAGGTACATGCCCTTGACCGGAATCGAACCCGGGATCCTTCAGTCTGCAGGCCGATGCTCTATCCACTGAGCCACACCGGTTAGGGCTGTAGGGCCACTTTTAAAACCCGAGCTTCCTCGATGCTTCGTCCAGGTCTGCGTGGCCCTCAGCGCCCTCCCCGCCCCTGCTCTCCCTCCGCAGGAAGGAGCGCTTACTCCAGTTCATGGTGGGGAAGAAGCACCTGCTGGATGCGGACGAAGCCCTGTTCCAGTCCTGGTTCAGCCTGCTGCCCCTGAGCGGCCTGGACACCTACCTGCAGGAGTTCACCGACTACCTGACTCGCTTTCCGGCGCGCGTCCTGGACTGTCTGCAGGGCACCTGCTACCGGCTGCAAGGACTCAAGGACGCCTTCCTCGGAGACCTGGAGGTCTGTGGCCTGCGGCGCCGAGGGCTCGCTGAGCAGAGGCCCCCAGCCCGTTAGCGTGCAGAGCCCCGCTTCCTCCTCCCGGGAAACCACGGGGGCTCCTTCCAAACAGTGCGCTGCGCCTGGCGGCACGGCTTGGGTTGACCTTGGACCCGTGAACCAGGAGGTCATGGTTCAGCTCCTGCTCAGGGCACAGGCCCAGGTTGCGGGCTCGATCCCCGGTGGGTCTCTTTCTCTCTCTCTCTCTCTCTCTCTCTCTCTCTCCTTCTCCCTCTCCCCCTCTCCCTCCCTCTCTCTCTCTCTTCCTCTCTCTGAAAAAAATTTTTTTTTTAAAAAGGAAGAACCTAATCCCTTTGGCTCATTGGCTAGAGCATTGGCCTGCGGACTGAGGAGTCCTGGGTTCGATTCCAACAAGCCCCTCATGTTACTCCTGGGAGATCAAGTTTAGCACCTGAGCGCCTTGAAGCGCTCCCGGAGGACGGCGCGCGGCTCGGCTCTGTTCTCGCGGGGATGTCGTCCGTTTCAGCGGAGACTGCGGCGCCAGGAGTAACGGCTGCTGTTTCTTTCCTTCGCCCCCAGGACGTTGACCGGATGCTGAAAACGCTGCTGCACCTGCTGGACATGTTTCAGGACCAGTAAGTGGCGAAGCCCAAGGCCGCCGCCTCTGCCACCATCCGGGCCCCACCCCATGCACATGCCCCTTCCTTTGAGTTATGCGTGTGATCCTCCTGGTTTTTGTTGTTTTTTAAATATATTTTTATTGATTTCAGAGAGGAAGGGTGGGGAGACAGAAACATCCTGCAGGCCCCACACTGGGGACCGAGCCCGCATCCCGGGCCCGGGCCCTGACCAGGAATCGCGCCCCGGCCTCCTGGTTCGTAGGTCAACACTCAGCCACTGAGCCAGGCCGGGCCGTTTGCTTTCTGTCCTGGTCGCAAGTTGGCGATGGGCTGGGGTTGCCCTGCGGTTACGCTGTGCACGGGCCCAGGAGATACCTCCGCTCGGCGTCTACCCGGAAGGACCGCGCCCTGGCGGCGGGCGCTGTTTCCCGTTTCCCGTTTCCCCGGGCCCCGTGATTTCCCGTCACTCTCTGCTGCGCAGGGTCCTCGAGGCGCCCTCGGTGCCGTCCTACCTCACCGTGTGCCTGAAGCTGCACGAGGCCGTCTGCACACTCGCCAAAGGCCCGCTGCCTCACCATCGGCCCGAACTGCCTGCCTTGTCTGCAGAGATCGTCTGCCGCGTCATCAGGCTGAAACCGGTGGCGGTGAGTGGGGCCCGGCCCGCACGCCCCGCGGCCACGGAGTGTCCCGTGCCCTGCTCACAGGGGCTGGGCCAACGCCGGGACTGGGGGTGGCCCAGACGCCGCTTGTCACCCGCTCGGTGCCGGCTCCCCGCGGCTCTGTGCGTGGAGGACGCCGTGTGACCCAGGCACCTGGGCCCCGGGCTCCTGTGGGAGTGGGGAGCTGACGCGCAGATTGTCAGGTGACTGGGCAGTTACAGAGCAGAGCAGGTGGCCGGCGGCTGTGACACCCCCCAATGCACGTCCACGGGCCATCTTTTCCACTGAGCTTTTCCCTACACTTTAAAAAATATGTATTTTTATTGATGTCAGAGAGGAAGGGAGAAGGAGAGAGAGAGATAGAAACATCAATGATGAGAGAATCATGGATCGGCTGCCTCCTGCACGCCCCACACTGGGATCGAGCCTGCAACCCGGGCCTGTGCTCTGACTGGGAACCGAACCCTGACCTCCTGGTTCACGGTCAACATTCAGCCCCTGAGCCACGCCGGCCAGACTCCCCTCCACTTGAATGTTAACAGCAGCAGAGGCCGGATCAGGACGAGTCTCTCTCCCTCCCTCCCTGCCTCCCCTTTGCTAACAGGACTCTGTGGAGGCGCAGGGCAGCGACACGGGAACCAGGACCACCGTGAGGGGCGTGGTCCAGGGAGCCCTGAGCACCACGAGGGCGTGGCTCGGGAGGGCGTTCAAGCAGAACATGTTCCGCAGCTTCTATGCCGCATCCGTCAGGTTCACCTACAGTGAGGAGATCCAGGTGAGCTGCGACCCCAGCACCGGGCCTCAGCGGGTGACCATCTTGGGGGAACTCAGCGGGTGTCTGCGTCCTGGGGGACCTCAGCGGGTGCCCGGCCTGGGCCTTGGGCCCCGCCCCCCAGCGGGATCTGCAAGGCCAGGCGCTGGTCAGGCCGCCGGCTGGAGCCCCTTGGGGGCAGACCTTGTGGGGAGGCGCTCTAGGGCAGGGCTGGGGGCACTGGGGTCTGACTCAGTGCTGAGGTTATGGTGAAGTTTATGACCTTGGACGTGGAAGGAAAGGGTGAACGCAGGTGCTGCTTGAAGGGAGGCTGGGCAGGATGGCATCTGAAGTGAGAGAGACCTGAGCCCCAGGGTGGGCAGTGGGGTTTCCAGGGCGACAGGCCTGGAATAGAATCATGGCCCCGGCGGAGGGCGGGGACCCGTTGGCCACTGGGAGGGCGGGGCAGGGCAGCCACGGGGAGGGCGGCCATTGGGTTGGGCCTCGGGCTCGTGGTACCACCTTGGGCTGGGAAGGGCGCCTGCTGGGGAAGGTTTTGCCACTCCCCTTTGGGTTTTTATTTTTTATTGTCGTTTTTTTAAACATATTTTTATTGATTTCAGAGAGGAAGGGAGAGGGAGAGAGTAACATCAATGATGAGGGAGAATCATGGACCGGCTGCCTCCTGCACACTCCACAATGCATTCGAGCCCGCAACCCGGGCCTGTGCCCTGACCGGGAATCGAACCGTGACATCCTGGTTCACAGGCTGCTGCTCAGCCCCTGAGCCACGCGGCTGGGCTGGAACCTAACATTTTTCAGAACAAAACCTTGAGGGGGATTCTTCCCGAGTCACAGCCAGTTGCACGTGAAGGGCCGTGTGGCTCCCAGGCCTTTGTGTTCCCGGGCGGAGCTGGGTGCCCTGCCCGCCGCCCACGGCGCACAGGGACAGCAGCCGGGTCCCACGCAGGTGCCCCTCCTGCAGGGCAGCGCCCCACGTCCCCACAGTCGTTGGGAGACAGCTTGCGGCACTTCCTTGTCCCTCCCCTGTGCCTTGCAGGTGTGGCGGTGGCTGGTGGAGATCCCCTTCCCTGAGGAGCACGGCTGGAAGGCGTCCTTGCTGGGGGACCTGGCGGCGCGGCTCAAGCAGGTACTGGGGTCGGTGCCATGCTTCTCAGGGTGAAGGCAGGTCGGAGCCCCGACACCCGTGCCCGCCTCGCTGGGGGCACCGGATGGAATTCCAGAGAACAACCAGGGGCAGCGGTTGCCACCAGGGGAACCCCAGGCACATGCAGGCCCCAAGCGGCCGGTGGTGACAGGAGCCTGTTAAACCCGGTAGGGGGGAGGGGGGGCGGGGACGGACACAGACCCGCTCGTTGGGTAGTTCAGGCCCATGGCCCTCGGAAGTACAAGGTTGATGTTGCTGTTGCTGTTACTCCTCACCCGAGGATGTTTTCCATTGATTTTCAGAGAGTGGAAGGGAGGGGGGAGACAGATGATGTGAGAGAGACACATCGACTGGTTGCCTCCCGCACACCCCACACTGGGGATCAAGCCCTAAACCTGGGCCTGTGCCCTGACCGGGATCAACCCCTGACCTGGTTCATAGGTCGCTGCTCAGCCACCAGCCCTGCCGGCCGGGCACAGCTCACCCGTTGTTGCAAACTGCAGCGCAGGCACCTCTGCCGAGCCGGCATGGAGCCTGCATGTGGTCCTGCTGCTGGTCTGGTGTTGGGGGCAGTGAGGACGCGCTGAGTGTGGGGGCGGGAGGAAGGTCCCATCAGTGGGGACCGGGTAGGAGAGCGGGAAAGTGAGAACCACGGGGCATCGGTGTCCCGGGCTCGGAGTGCGCCCCCAGCCCGCCCCTGCGCCCCGCAGGAGTCACCGCGCGCGCAGATCTCCGCCTACTGCAGCCCCGACTGGGCGGCCGCCGGTGCCGACGACAGTGTGTCCAGGTGCTTCGAGAACTGCGTCATCGAGGCCGTCAGCTCGGCCTGCCAGGTGAGCAGGCGCCCGGGCGCCTTCGGGTCCCGGCTGCCAGGTGAGCAGGCGCCCGGGTGCCTTCGGGTCCCGGCCGCCTCCAAGGTCGGCAGGGCCGTCGGCAGGAAGGGCTGGCCAGGGCCGGAAGGGCTGGAACCCGGGACCCAGGACCAGCTCCTGGAGGTGCTGCTCAGATTCCTGCAGTGTGCGCTGTGACGTGTGGTCAACCCAGCCGCGCACATGTCACCTTGAGTCCGGCGGGGTCCCCGCTGCTCCTGAAGGTCCCGTGAGGTCCCCGCTCCTGGTGTGCGCTGTCTCCGACCCCGCACCTGCGCAGTGAGAGACACCAAAGGTTGACAACACGTTTATGGAGGAAAAGTGACCCTGTCCAGCCACTTAGGGATTTTTTCTGCAAAATAGGGAGATAGTCTGCCCCACATCGCCTCTCAGGGGAAGCCTCCTCCTCTGTATGCTTGGGTGGGTGCGTGCTTGTGTAGGCATGTGCACATGTATGCATGTATGTGCACATAACGTGTATATGCACACGTGTAGCCATGCATGCATAGGCATGTGTATAGATGTGTGTGCACATGTAGGCATGTGTGCGTGTGGAGGCATGTGCACGTGTGCGTGTGCATGTGGGTGTTCTTTGGGGTTCTCTATAAAGCTCATGTCACCTGTGAATGGCTTTTCTTCCTTCCAATCTGGGCCTGTCACGCCCGTCCTTGCTGACTGCGCGGCAGAAGCTCCAGGCCACGTTGCGTGGAGAGCAGGGCCCTCGTCTTGATTCCCGCTCCCCCGAGTGTGGGGTCAGCTGGGCCCAGGCCCTTTCCCGGAGGGAGTGCCTCCGGGCCCGGCGGGGGGAGGAGGGGCGTGGGGCGTGGTTTTCTTCATGAAAGGGCTTGGATTGTGTCTAGTACTTTCCTTAGCCGATTGAGACAGCCATGCGACTTCTTTCTATGATGTGATGTGTTACATTAAGTTGTTTTTTATGTTCAACAAACATTTCATCCCTGGCATTCTTTCATCCTTTTGTTTATTTAATCCAAACCTGAGGATCTTTTCCCATTGATTTTAGAGAGAATGGAAGAGAGGGAGGGAGGCGGGGGGCAGGAGGGGAAAACGGAGGGAGAGAGAGAGAGAAGATAGAGACACATCGATGTGAGAGAGACACATCGATTGGTTGCCTCCTGCGCACACCTTGACTGGGGCCGGGGATGGAACCTGCAACCCAGGTACGTGCCCTTAGCTGTGAGTCGAACCCGAGACTCTCTGGTGTACACACTGACGCTTTAACCATTGAGCAACACGGGCCAGGGCCCTTTTATCCTTTTAAATTTCAGAAAGAACCTGTTGTAAACTCTCTCTCTCTCTCTCTTTACTAACTACTGAAACTTTGGTAAACGCTTTGCAGCTAAAGAAGGACAGTATTTGTGTCTGGATGGGGAAGCAGAAAGAGGCCTAAATGTAGGCACCGTGTGCGGGCGGGCGGGCTCGGGACGGAGGAGGTTCAGGGTACAAAGCACAGGCGCACTGACAACTGCGCTCCGCGCGGCGTTTCTCACGACAGGAAAGTGCGGGCAGAGGCGGCGGGAGCCGGAGGCAGGGCTGGCCGTGGGACCTGTCAGCGGGTCCCTGTCTCCCCGTCTCCCCGTCTCCCTGTCTCCCCGTCTCCCCGTCTCCCCGTCTCCCCGTCTCCCCGTCTCCCCGTCTCTGGGGGTCACCGCTCAAGGACACAGTTCACAGCGAAGCCAAGTCCCTAAGAAAAGTGAAGCATTTTTCTCTTTTGCTTCTTTTTGGAGCTTGTAAGACGAGTCACAGACGATTTCTGAAGCGCGATCGGGTAATAACTGTCATTTTAAAACAAACCAGTTAAAAACACACGCGCCTCCCTGTCCCTTCTCCGTCCTCCTTTCCTTTAGTCGCAGCTCAGCATCCTGGAGGGAGTCCCTCACAGCGACCTGCGGAGGTTCGGGACCCTCGTGTCCGCTGTGGTCACCAAGTCCTGGCCCAGGCGCCACGGGGAGGCCGTGGACGACCTGGCGGAGGTGCTGAGGTACCTGCTCACGTGGCCAGACGTCACGCATCTCTTCAAGCTCTACGGTGTGTCCTCGGGGTGTCCACTCCATCCCGTGGACCTGCGGCGGGGTGGGCGCTGGAACTGACGCTCGGGGAGGGCGGGCGGGTGTCCGTCGAGGAAGCCGATTGGCTGGGCCGGGGTGCCTGTCTGTGGGGAGGACACCTGAGGGCCCGTCCCTGGCACAGCTGTGCACAGCGGCTCTGTCCCCCAGGCCGTCCTGGAAGTCACGTCCCCTGAAGGTCCCGTTTTTCTTTCTTTTTTTCTTTTTGAGAATATTCACCCGAGGATATTTTTCCATTGATTTTTAGAGAGAGTGGAAGGGAGGGAGGGAGAGAGAGAGAGAGAGAGAAACATTGATGTGAGAGAGACACATCGATTGGTTGCCTCCCAAGATCCTGGGCCAGGGATTGAACCTGCAATCCAGGTACATGCCCTTGACCAGAAATCAAACCCGATACGCTGTGGTCCACAGGGCCGACACTCTAGTCCCGTGATGATGAGCCTATGACACGCGAACTCATTTTTTTGGTTGATTTTTCTTTGTTAAATTGCATTTAAATATATAAAATAAATATCAAAAATATCTTTGTTTTACTATGGTTGCAAATATCAAAAAAATTCTATATGTGACACGGCACCAGAGTTAAGTTAGGATATTTCAAAATGCTGACACGCCAAGCTCAAAAGGTTCGCCATCACTGCTCTAGTGTAACCACTGATCCACACCGGCCAGGGCAATGGACCTTCATTTTTAAAAAATATGTTTTCATTGACTTGAGAGAGAAAGGAGGGGAGAGGGAGAGAGAGAAACAGCAACATGAGAGTGTAACATTGATTGGCTGCCTTCTACATGCCCCCGACTGGGGATCGAGCCTGAGACCCAGGCATGTGCCCCAACCGGGAATCGAACCGGAGACCTTTCGGTGTGTGGGAGTGCGTCTCAGACCTAACCCTCCGGAGCGTGACCCCCCTCGAGCTGCCTGGGCTTAGGGGCCGTGCAGCGGGGAGGTCCCTGTCGCCCTCCGCTTGGGGGGAGGGGAGCCGGGAGGAGGCTGGGGCCAGGGTTGGAACCTGCAACCCAGGTACGTGCCCTTAACTGGGAGTCAACCTCTGAGCAGGAACCGACGAGAAGCTCCTGGCGCACATCACGGAGGACGGCAAGAAGCTGATGGCGACGGCCGACTCGGTCTTCACCAAGGTGGCCGAGGACCTGCTCGGCGGCGCCGTGCTGGTGGGGCAGCTGGAGCTGATCTGGAGTCACAGGGCGCGGTTTCTTGACATCTGGGAGCTGAGTGAGTGCCGGGCGCCAGCTGCTGGGGGTGATGGGGGTGTCGGGCTCACGGGGTTCCCAGAGGCTGGTCTTTGAAGGGCTCTTTTTGCTGCGAGAGTGACAGGACGGTTTTTTTTCTTTTTTGGAAGAAAACCCACAAAAGATTGATGAATTTATTTATTGTTTTTGAAACAATCCCACCGCTCTAAGAAAATGGGAGCGACAGTGAAAAGAACTTTCTAAACACCCTCCACCGGGGGGCAGGCTGCCACACGGATGCCCGTCCTCCTGGGGACTCGAGCGTGCACTTCCCGTGGCCAGGCCTGGCCCCACGAGCTACACGGGCCCCACCGATGGCAGAAAATGAACCTTGACAGCTGACCCCCTGGGACAGTGACGGCGAACCTTTTGAGCTCGGCGTGTCAGCATTTTGAAAAACCCTAACTTAACTCTGGCAGTGTCACATATAGAAATTTTTTGATATTTGCAACCATAGTAAAACAAAGATGTGCATTTTTGATATTTATTTTATGTATTTAAATGCCATTTAACAAAGAAAAATCAACCAAAAAAATGAGTTTGCGTGTCACCTCTGACACGCGTGTCATAGATTCGCCATCACTGCCCTGGGATGTCCGTGGTCCAGGACTGGTATGGAGAGCAGCCGGCTTCTGTGTGGAATCAGACGTGGCATTTCGTGTCACGTGGTGTCCAGTCCTCAGGAAGATAGAGCAGGAAAGTGATCAGCCCGTGACCGAGCCCCAGTGCTCACCGGCCCGTCCCACACTGAGCGCGGGCGCCGATGGAGGGGCTGGGCTCGCGCCCTGAGCGGGCATCGCATCCCAGAAGAGGCAGAAACGGTCTCCATGGAGAAGGATCGGCTCGTTTGTTCTATTGGGTAACTTTTTTTTTTTTTAATGCCAGAGAGAAAAAGTCTTTCGCCGCAGGAGAGAAAACACGATATGGAGAAAGTGCTGGACTACAGGTGGGAGGAGCTGCGGTTCCTGCAGGAGGAGCGGCGCCGGGTGGACAGCCTGCTGAAGCTGTGCGAGGCGGCCAAGCGCTGGGTGGAAGGTGACTGGCATCCGACCTTTACCCACCAGGTGGGGGGTCGGGGAGGGCCTGATGGGAAGGTGCCCGCGGGCTGGTCTCCGAGGGCGGCTTCCGTAAAGCCTTCATTTTAAGCAAAGTTGGACCTGGTGTCTTGTTGTCTTTGGTATTTACCTCAGCCCTCTCTCTCTCTCTCTCCCTCTTTTTAATATATTTGTATTGATCTCAGAGTGGGAGAGGGGGAGGGAGAGAGAAACATCAATGGTGAGAGAGAATCACGGATCGGCTGCCTCCTGCACGCCCCCCACTGGGGATGGAGCCCGCAACCCAGGCATGTGCCCTGACCAGGAATCGAACCATGACCTCCTGCTCCCACCCTCACCGCGCCTCCCGCCCACCCCCCGTCTTCTGTCCCCCTCTTTCTGACTCCTGAAGTTCAGTGCCAGGCGTGTCTGGAAATGCCGTGATTCCTCACGGACCTGAGACCTCCGGGTCCCCAACCCTCCGTGTCCTGGCGGGAATGTGACCTCCTGCTGCTACTAGGCCGACGGAGGGAGAGCAGGGCGGCCGCAGCGAGGGGCTGGGGTGAAAAGCAGCCTGTCCCCTCCTGGCCTCGTCAGCACCCCCACAGTCCAGCTCCCCAAGCAGGAATCCGCGGGCTCCCAGCACCCCTACGTTCCAGGCCTCGGGCCCCGCTTCCCATGGGCCCATCCGCTGTCACATCCCACAGGTTGTGGCCCCGAGTGCCTTCTCTGCTCCCCCCGCCCTGTCCTGTGTGACTGTTCTGGCGTCGAAGTGGGGTGGGCACAGGGGGCCTTTCTTCACACCGTCCTCTTCACCCAGAACTGACAGCAAGGTTTTATTTGTATGAAAACTGACGCGCAAGAGTGGGGGGTGTCTGGATTCTTATTGAGAAAAAAAAGCCAGCGAGTGTGTTCCCTGGAGTTTCCTCAAGAGCGGTGAGGCCCGGCCGGCGGCTCAGGGCTGAGAGGTCAGGGGTCAGTTCTCATCAAGGGCACACGCCCAGGTTGTGGGCTCCATCCCCAATGTGGGGGGAGGGGGGTGGAAGGGGGGGCGCGAGTGTGCAGGAGGCAGCTGATCCATGATCCTCTTATCATTGATGTTTCCCTCTCCCTCTCTCTTCTTCTCCAAAATCAATAAAAATATATATTTTTAAAAACCGAAGAAGAGCAGCGAGGGGGAGGGGGATGGGGAGTCCGGGCGGGGTTCCCGTGTGACGTCCTCCTTGGTTCGCAGTGGACTGCGGAGAGATCGCCAAGAGACACGCGGAGGACCTGAGCGGGAAGCGCCTGAACGAGGCGGTGATGGCGCGGCTGTCCCCCACCTCCCGCGCCATGGAGAGGGTGACGCACTACAACCTGAGCGCCCCCGTCCGAGAAATGGCCGCGATGATGGACTCGCTCAAGGACAGCCACGTCTTCCGGACCTTCTGGGCAGAGGCCGCTCGGGCGGAGGGCACGCAGGAGGAGAAGGAGGAGGAGGCGGCGGGGCCGGGGCCACTCCTGGACATGGAGGATGCCTATGCCACCCTGTACCTTCCCTGCCTCGCCAAGTTCAGGAAGCTGTATGAGGACCTGAAGGCCGGCGAGCTCACCTTCGGGGAAGTGCGCGCCATCTTCAGCGACTTTGTGGATAAATACGAGGACCTCACCTCCGACCTCCGAGTCATGCGGGTCCTGGATCCCAGCGACCCGGGGGGTTGGATCCAGGAGCGAGTGGTGCAGGTCAGGGAGTACCATCACCTGCATCGGTCTGCCAGGGCGGCCAAGGTCATCTTGGAGGTCAAAGAGGCCTTGGGCCTGACGGGGGACTTCAGTCTTCTCAACTTTGTACTAAGAATCGTGAGTTACTGGCCAGGGACCCCTGGGCGAGGGTGGGGCCCAGCTCCGGCGCCGGCAGCCCTGGGCTCTGGCGTTGAAAACCGGGATGGGAGTGTGCGGTTTGCCTTTCACCCGGTGCTGAGTGTGCAGGGCCCGCCTACCCTCTGCTGGTAGTGTGACAGCCTGCGTGGGGGTCACGGGTGCGGGATCGGGCTGCGCGGCCCTCTCGCCGGCCGTGTCTGTGCAGAGCGGAGGCCGGGCTCCGAGCGGCGGGGGCAGTGGGTCTGAGCGCCCTGGGAAGTGGGTCTTCGGTTTCTGCTTTTTGAGGACGAGCGTTTAGGAGGCAGAGTGGGACCTGCACAGCTGTGTGGGCAGGTGTGAGGAGGAGGGAGATCCAGCACAGGATTTAGAACCTCCTTTCTCTCTCTGCTCTGGGATGAGACCCCCGTGCCCGTCTGCATCGGAGCAGCCGCAAACCCGGGAGGTTTAGGTCCGCATTCCTGCTCAGACTCGGGGCTCCAGGTGAGCAGCTCCGTCCAGCCCCCAGCAGAGCCTTGTCTTCCAGACCGACGCCTTCGAGAACTCTCGCGGTGAAAAACTGGGCCAGATCAACAGGCAGGTCATCCTTGCCATCAAGCTGCTGCGGGACCTGGATGAGGCCCGGTGCCGGTGTCTGCAGGAGCTGGTCCTGGCCAGAGAGTTCGTCCCCTGGGTCCGCGAGGCTGTCGAAGGTACGGTCGGGACTGGGGTTTGCAGGAGCCTGGGTGTCCCGATGGCACTGGGGTGACCGTCCCAAGCTGATGGGCTGGGGAAAGGACAGGGGTGCCGCCTGCATCCTTTAGGGCGTGTGCTGTGGTGCTGTGGGTGGTTGCTGGTAGAGTTTATATCAGATATTCCTCATGCTCTGGTGCAAAAGCTGTGTCCTCCCCATGACGCTGTATGTTTGCTGTGGACAGCTGGGGGTCACTTTCGTCCTTTTTTATATATAATTTTATTGATTTCAGAGAGGAAGGGAGAGAGAGACAGAGAAACATCAATGATGAGAGAGAATCATGATCGACTGCTTCCTGCACACCCCACACTGGGGATCAAGCCCGCAACCCGGACATGTGTCCTGACCGGGAATTGAACCCGTGACCACCTGGTTCATAGGTTGACATTCAACCCCTGAGCCACACCAGCTGGGCGAGGGGGATCATTTTCTTAAAAACCTTGCCCTGCCCTGGCTGGTGCGGCTCAATTTGTTGGAGCATCGTTCCGTGCACCAAAAGGCTGCAGGTCCAATTCCTGGTCAGGGCACACACCGAGGTTGCGAGTTTGAACCCCTTTTGGGGCACATGTGGGAGGCAACCGATTGATGTTTCTCCCTTCCTCTGTAAAATAAATTTTAAAAAGCATATCCTCAGGCAAGAATTAAATAATTAAAAAAAAAGGTGGTGACGGGGCGTGGATCAGATGGAGTCAGGCACACGCAGCCTCAGGCGGCGCCGGGCCCCGCGGGTACTGAGGTCAGGCTGGTCTGCGGCATCCAATCAGGAGCAGGTGGAGAGGTGCCTGGACTCTGGCGGAAAGCAGACAGCGGGTCGACCCCTGAAACCCCTCCCCAGATGTCTATGTGTAGCTCCTCGCAAGACTGTTGTCCACGGTGGGAGCCTCGTGTCACCGCGGCATGGCCCCAGCTCACCTGTCCCCTCTCGCCCCAAGGGGTCAACGAGCTGAAGGTGTTTGTGGACCTGGCGTTCATCTTCGCGGGGGAGAATGACATGGACGTGGACCGCGTGGCCTGCTTCCACGACGCCGTCCAGGGCTACAGCTCTCTGCTCTACAAGCTGGACGAGAGCCAAGGCTTCCAGGCGTTCTCGGGACACCTGAAGGAGCTGTGGAAGGCGCTGGACAACGACCCGCACCTGCCCAGTAAGCTGGTGAGTCTCGTTCCCAGCACGTGGCTCCGTGGGACTCGGGCCGCGGCCGTGCACACCATCGTGCACCACGTGTTGAAGATGATGCTCGCAAAGCGTCTGTTCACATATGGAAACGCTTTCTCTAGCGCCTGTGTTACAAAGTCGGATACAAAACTGCTTGGAAATACAAGGGATTTCTATTAGGCAACCCCAGGCGGGACTCAAAATTCAGTAAATCTAGGAGTTTTTTCATAGCAACATAAATTGATATTAAGTGAATTATATTATGCGAATGATGTTATAATATCCACATGGCCCTGGGCAGAAAAGAGGTCCCCACCGGGTCCAAGGAGACCCCTCTCCGAAACTGGCCTCCTGAGCAGACCTGTGGCCGCGGCCGGGACGGCTGCATCCCCCTGGGGGGGGCAATGGAGTGAGCAGGTGGGAGGGAGGTTCCTTCTCTGCTGGAGGCTCACATCTGAACAAAAGGCCTCTGAGGTCATTTCCCCTCGATGCTTCTGGCTGGACGTGGGGACCCCAAGGACGTTTAGAATGGAAGCATCCCAGCCCTGTTAGAGCTGGCACCCCACCCCCAAGCTGGGGGTCCAGCAGGACAATGTCTTTGTCCACCTGGCCCAGGGGCCCGTCTGCACAGGTGGGGCCACAGGGAGACAGTGACCCCACGTAATAGGTGCCCCGAGAGAGGCAGCCAGAGCTGCGCACCAGGAAGCGCCCCTACGCCTGGGTGGGGTGACCGCGCCCTGAGAAGGGAAAGAACAGGGTCCATGGCTGCTTTCTCGCCCGTCCCACAGCGGGACTCCGCCCGGAACCTGGGGTGGCTGAAGACGGTGAAGGAGAGCCATGGCTCAGTGGAGCGCTCATCCCTGACACTGGCCAGAGCCATCAACAGCAGGGGCATCTATGTGATCCAGGCGCCCGCCGAGGGCCAGAAGGTGAGCGCCCATTCCCTGGCCCACACCACAGACATGCCCACTCCCTAGGCAGGTCCACTCCCGGCCACGCCCACACCACGGCCACGCCCACCCCTGGACACCCACTCACCCAACACGCCCACATTCTGACCACACCCACGTTGTGGACACACCCACACGCTGGGCACGCCTACTCCCTGAACACGCCCACTTCTCCCGACCACCCAGACCCCACACGGCTAGCCCGGCTGCCTTCAGTGGGGGTGGGTTTCTCCCTCCGGAAAACCGCCCCCCAACGCGTCCTGTCCCACAGATCTCCCCAGACACGGTTCTACACTTACTCCTCCCCGAGAGCCACAAGGGCCGCCCGGAGCTGCGCAGTTACTCCCTGGAGGAGCTGAAGGAGCTGATGAACAAGCTGATGCTCATGTCGGGCAAGAAAGACCACAACAGTGCTGACGTGGAGGAGTTCTCCGAGGTGGGTCTGCTTCTGGCCAGCCCTGGGGTCTGGCTCCTCAGCTGGGGCTGGGGGACTCCCTGCCGAGTGTCCCCAGGACAGTCGGAAGGGTTTGGGTTTGGGTTTGATCACTAGGAATTGCTCTGCTCTGAAATCCAGGGGTCTACAGGGTACATGTCACCTAAACTCAGGGCCCGGAGGGGCGTCTCAGGTGAAACAGGCCCTTTTGTTTGTTTGTTTTGCTTTTTAATATTTTTTTCTTTTTCAGAGAGGAAGGGAGAGGGAGTGAAAAATAGAAACATCAATGATGAGAGAGAATCATGGATCGGCTGCCTCCTGCACGCCCCACACTGGGGATCAAGCCCACAACCCCGGGCCTGTGCCCTGACCGGGAATGAAACCGGGACCTCCTGGTTCCTAGGTTGATGCTCAACCCCTGAGCCATTTGCACTTTTTGCCCGATCTCCTGAGGAAGAGGTTCTGTGAGGGAGGAAGGCAGGCTCTGGGCTCGGCCCCAGCCCTCTGCTCAGGGTCTGCCGCCGCCTCTGTCTGGGTGCAGCCGGTGAGGCCCGCCTCCTGCTTCCCTTGGCGACAGGTGTTCTGCAACGTGCAGAGGCTGGTGCGGGCCTTCCTGAACCTGTACTCGGCCGGGAGCTTCCTGTTCCGGGCCTGGAAGGTGCAGGTGCACTGCGGCCAGCCTGAGCCCGTGCGCATGCACTTCGCGCTGCAGCTGCTGAAGCCGCTGCGAGGGCTCGCGCCCCTGGCCCCGCTGCTGGAGGCGCTGTGCCGGCGGATGGAGCGCTTCTTGGACCAGTGGGAGGCGGTCGTGGCGCAGCAGCGAGCGGAGCACTTTTACCTCAACTACTACACGGCCGAGCAGCTGGTGCACCTGAGCTCCGAGCTGGCGCGGCCGACGCCCGGGGCCACCGCCCTGGCCATGCTGTCCTTCATCAAACGCCAGTGCACCCCGCGGGACGTCGCGGAGGCCTTCAGGGACCCCCATGGCGACGGTGGGGCCGCCACACACGAGCTGCAGACAGTGATGGAGACATTGCCCATCCTGCTCCTCAGCGAGTCCGGCCTGGTGGACAAGCTGGGGGTCATCATGGAGCAGTTCCTGGGGTGCACGCGTGCCTTCCTGCCCCACTGCCTGGACCTCGAGGCCCTGGGCCGTGGCCTGGCACGCCTGGCAGCCAGGGGCGGGCCCCCCGTGATGCGGAGGCTCCCCAAAGGCCTGCGGGCCGGCCAGCCCAACCTCATCGTCTGTGGCCACTCGGACGTGCTGCCGGCCGCCCTGGCCGTCTACATGCAGAGCCCGGAGCAGCCGCTGCCCACCTACGACGAGGTGCTGCTGTGCACGCCCGGCACCGCGTTCGAGGAGGTGGCGCTGCTGCTGCGCCGCTGCCTGAGCCCAGGCGCCCCCGGCCGCGGCGTGTACAGCCTGCTGTTCGCCGACCAGCTGGGCTACGAGGTGGCCCGCCGGGCGGAGGAGCTGCTCCAGGCCCTGCGCACCCGGCCGCACCGGGAGGACTTCCAGCTCGTCCTGGTCTGCGACAGCGAGCGGGAGCACTGCTACCTGCCCTCGGCCCTCAGCCAGCACAGGGTCCCCGCCACCCCCCAGGCGCCCCTCGCGGACGCCCGGGCCTACCTGGCGCACCACTACCAGGTCCCCCGGGGGACCCCGTCGGCCGCTGCCGCCTTCAGGGACCGGATGTGTGTGGGGATCGTGGCCTCGGCGAGAGCGGGTGTCGGTAATGACAGCGGCTGGGGGAACAGCTCTCCCCTGTCCCCTGGGGGTGGAGGGGACGCTGACGAAGCCCTCCCATAAGAAGGGAAACTGAGTCTCAGGGACGTGAAGTTTCCAAATAGAGCCGAACCGGAGGGGACACTCATGGTTCCTGGGAGCCAACCACCTTCCTTCTCTAGACAGCCTTCTCCTGTTTGCTTGTTTTCCAGTGACTTTTTAGAGAGAGGAACGTCGATGTGAGAGAGACACATGGATTGGTTGCCTCCCGCACACCCTGACCAGGGCCGGGAATCAAACCTGCAACCCAGGTACGAGCCCTTGATTGGGAATCGAACCCGAGACCCTTCGGTGCACGGGTCTGTGCTCCAACCGCTGAGCCACACCAGCAGGGCTCCTGTTTGTTTTGTTTTTATTATTATTTTTTAAAAATCTATTTTTTTTTGGTTTCAGAGAGGAAGGAAGAGGGAGAGAGAGATATAAACATCACTGTTGAGAGAGAATCACTGGTTGGGTGCCTCCTGCACGCCCCCTGCTGGGGATCAAGCCCACAACCCGGGACTCTTCAGTCCTCAGGCTGATGCCCTATCCATTGAGCCACACCGGCAGGGCTCCTGTTGGTTTTGTGTTTACCCTGCGTTGGCCGCTTCGGGGTTGATGTGAGTGAGCAGGGGGAGGACTCAGGTGCCTCTTATCCTCCCTTCAGTCCCCGCCCCGTTTCCGCTCCAGTGACTTGATCCCAGCCAGGTCCCGCTCGTCCCCTCCGCACGCAGGGCACGCTCACCTGGCGCCACTGGTCCCGGGAAACGGGGGGCGTGGGCAGGAAGCAGCGAGGAAGCCGAGGGCTCCTTCGCCCCCGGTCACGTGGTGTCGGTTTGAGCTGCACGCAGAGTAGGGGCTTATACTAAATCTCTCTGGACCCTCTGTTCCTTGGCCCGCAGCCAGGCACCTGATTTCCACGTGTTAATATTTGTTCCAGGAAAGTCTCTCTACGTGAAGCGACTGCACGAAACTCTGCAAAGGAAGTTTCCCAGGAAGGAAGTGCCTCTCAAAGTCATTCGCTTGATGGACCCGCAGGTGGATGAGAGCCAGGTCCTGGGCTCCCTGCTGCCCTTCCTGGACCCCAAGTGTCAGACGAGCCCCGCGATGTTCCACCTGGACGTGACCTCCTCGGTGAGGGCCTGGGTGCCGCCAGTGGCCACGGCGGGAAAGACACGGTGGCTCCTCGGCCCCGTCCCGCCTCCTTCCCATCATAAAAAATTTCTTTATTGCACGGCCGGTGTGGCTCAGGGGTTGAGCGTCCACCTATGAACCAGGAGGTCAGGGTTCGATTCCCAGTCAGGCACACGCCCGGGTTGTGGGCTCCATCCCAGTGGGGGCCATGCAGGAGGCAGCCAATTCATGATTCTCCCTCATCATTGATGTTTCTATCTCTCTCTCCCCCTCCTTTCCTCTCTCTAAAATAAAAAACCCCCACATATTAAAAAAAAGAAAGAAAGAATTTCTTTAGCACAATTTGATATTCAGTCCCATCGTGTCCAAGAACAGACTAAGAAGGTCCTCAGGGCAGGGGCTGGTCTTTTGGGTAAATATATATATATATATTTTAATATATTTTTATTGATTTCAGAGAGGAAGGGAGAGGTAGAGAGAGAGAAACATCAATGATAAGAGAGAATCATTGACTGGCTGCCTCCTGCACATCCCCCACTGGGGATCGAGCCCACAACCCGGGCCTGTGCCCCCAACTGGAATTGAACCTGGAACCCCTCTGCAGGCTGACGCTCTATCCACTGAGCCAACCAGCCAGGGCTTCCAGGTAAATACTGACAGCGCGTGTGTTTCTCTCTCCAGGTACAGGCTGGGGTCTGGGCGTTTCTCTTCAAGCTCCTGGTGCTGCAGCACTTAATGGACTCAAACGGGAAAATGTGGCTCCGGAGCCCGAGCCACTTGTACATCATCGAAATCCTGGAAGGGCACTCAGCGCTGCCTACGAGGCCTTCCAAGCTGGTGCGCACTGGGGCTGTCCTGTCGGCGGGGGGGGGAGGCGGGGGGGAGGGGGGAAGCGTTCCTTCCGACATGCTCGCCATCCCCCACCTCTGCCTTAGCGAGGCAGCGGAGTGCAGGGTCAGACAAGAAAAATCCGCCTTTAAACTTACTTAGTTTTAAATGCCTGGAAAGGAAGTTTTTTTATATCCTCACCTGAGGATATGTTTTTATCTTATTTTTATTTAAAAAAAATTTTTTTTTATTGATTTCAGAGAGGAAGGAAGAGGGAGAGAGGGATAGAAACATCAATGATGAGAGAAAATATTGATCGGCTGCCTCCTGCACGCCCCCGACTGGGGATGGAGCCCGCAACCCGGGCCTGTGCCCTGACTGGGAATGGAACCTTGACCTCTTGGTTCATAGGTTGGTGCTCAACCCCTGCACCACGCCAGTTGGGCATTTTTGTTGATTTGAGAGAGAGAGGAAGAGAGAGAGAGAAAAACATCGATGTGAGAGAGATACACGGATCGGTTGCCTCCCACACACACCCCAACCGCAGTCAAACCCGCAACTTGGCTACGTGCCCTGAGCGGGAATCGAACCTGCGACCTTTCGGTGCACGGGATGACATTCAACCCACTGAGCCACAGTGGCCAGGGCCGTCACATCAGTTTCTTAGCAAAAGGGAGTTCAATGCTCACACACTCGCGCGTAACGGAGAGCTTTGATCTCGGGAGCTTGGGTGAAAGCGCCTCCGGGAGGGACGGCAGCTCCCACAGAGCCTGGGGGTGCAGGGCAGCCACTTGTGCCGGGGCGTCTGCAGACATCGCTTCCTGTCTGCTACAGACCACGCAGAAGCCTCACACACCAAAAGCATGGTGATTTTTTCTTTGTGTTTTTTAAAAATATATGTTTTAATGGATTTCAGAGAGGAAAAGAGAGAGAGAGAAACATCAATGATGAGAATCATGGATCAGCTGCCTCCTGCGTGCCGCACCCTGGGGATGAAGCCCACAACCCGGGCCTGTGCCCTGACCAGGAATCGAACTGGGACCTCCTGGTTCATTGGTCAGCGCTCAAACCCTGAGCCACGCCTACCAGGCAAAAGCATGTTTGGGAAATCTAGTTCGTAACCCTTTTCTTCACCTTCTCCTTCCCAGAGGACACGCGCCCCCCAGTTTAGTCTGCTGGACGTCTTCCCCAAGGTCACCTGCCGGCCCCCCAAAGAAGTGATGGAAATGGAGCTGAGCCCCGAGCAGCACTGCAGGGAGCCGGGCATGGACCCCGCCGAGTTCTGTAGCGAAACCTTCCAAAGACCTTTCCAGTATCTGAATCGGTTCCATCAGAATCAGAACCTGGACACGTTCCAGTACCAAAAGGGCCGGGTGGAGGGCACCCCCCAGGAGTGCCTGCAGCACCTGCTCTTGTACTGCGGGGTGCTCGACCCGTCCTGGGCGGAGCTGCGCAACTTCGCCCGCTTCCTGAACTGCCAGCTCAGGGACTGCGAGGCCTCCATCTTCTGCGACCCCGTGGCGGTCGGGGACACGCTGCAGGGCTTCAAGAACTTCGTGGTGACCTTCATGATCTGCATGGCGAGAGACTTCGCCACCCCGACGCTGCGCATGTCGGACCAGAGCCCCGGGGCGCACGCGGTCGCCATGGACGGGGTCACCGAGGAGGACATCGCCCCGTTCTCTCTGCGCCGGCGGTGGGAGTCGGAGCCCCACCCATACCTGTTCTTCAACGGGGACCGCATCTCCATGACCTTCATCGGCTTCCACCTGGAGCCCACTGAGAAGGGCACCTTCGACGCCGTGGACCCCGCCAACAAGAGGGTGATCAAGAGGGACGTGCTGACGAAGGAGCTGTACCAGGGGCTCCTGCTGCAGGGTGTGCCCTTCAACGTGGACTTTGACGCGCTGCCCCGGCACGAGAAACTGGAGCGGCTCTGCCTGGCGCTGGGCGTCCAGTGGCCCGTGGACCCCGACGAAACTTACGAGCTCACAACGGACAACATGCTGAAGATCCTGGCCGTGGAGATGCGCTTCCGCTGCGGGATCCCCGTCATCGTCATGGGGGAGACGGGCTGCGGGAAGACCCGGCTCATCCGCTTCCTCAGCGAGCTGCGGCGCGGGGGCGCCGACGCCGAGACCCTGCAGCTGGTCAAGGTCCACGGCGGCACGAGCGCGGACATGATCTACGGCAAAGTCCTGGCGGCGGAGGCCCTCGCCCAGCTCAACAGCAGCGAACACGGGCTGGACACAGTCCTGTTCTTCGACGAGGCCAACACCACGGGCGCCATCAGCTGCATCAAGGAGGTGCTGTGCGACCGCACGGTGGGCGGCCAGCCGCTGGCCGAGGACTCGGGCCTGCACGTCATCGCGGCCTGCAACCCCTACCGGAAGCACTCCCCGGAGATGATCGCCCGCCTGGAGGCGGCCGGGCTGGGCTACCGGGTGCGCGCGGAGGACACGGCGGACAGGCTGGGCTCCATCCCACTGCGGCAGCTGGTGTACCGCGTGCACGCACTGCCGCCCAGCCTGGTGCCCCTGGTGTGGGACTTTGGGCAGCTCAACAACGCCACGGAGAGGAAGTACATCCAGCAGATCGTGCGGAGGCTGGTGGGCGACACCCCCATCGGCCCCGACGACACGCGAGTCATCTCCGACGTGCTCTACGCCTCCCAGTGCTTCATGCGGAGACGGGAGAACGAGTGCAGCTTCGTCAGCCTGCGGGACGTGGAGCGCTGCGTGCGGGTCTTCCGCTGGTTCTACGACCACAGCGCGATGCTCCTGTCCAAGCTGCCTGCCTCCCACGGCGGGCCCGGCGGCGACAGCCCCGATGACTCCGACACCGATTCTGACGCTGACTCCGACGAGAGAGGCCCGGTGCTCTGGGCGCTGGTGCTCGCCGCCGGGGTGTGCTACCACGCCTCCCTGGAGAAGCAGGACGCCTACCGCAGAGCCATCTGTGCGCTCCTCCCGCCGCCCTACGACAGCAGCAAGGCTGTGCTGGACGCCATCACGCGGACGCAGGACCTCTTCCTAGAGGGCGTGTCTCTGAGGAAAACCGTCGCCAAGAACCTGGCCTTGAAGGAGAACGTCTTCATGATGGCCATCTGCATCGAGCTGAAGATCCCGCTCTTCCTGGTGGGCAAGCCCGGCAGCTCCAAATCTCTCGCCAAGACCATCGTGGCAGATGCCATGCAAGGCCCGGCCGCCCCCTCGGAGCTCTTCCGGAGCCTGAAGCAGGTCTACCTGGTGTCGTTCCAGTGCAGCCCGCACTCCACCCCGCAGGGCATCGTGGGCACCTTCAAGCACTGCGCTCGCCTGCAGCAGGGCCGGGACCTGGAGCAGTACGTCTCCGTGGTGGTGCTGGACGAGGTGGGCCTGGCCGAGGACTCGCCCCAGATGCCCCTCAAGGCCCTGCACCCGCTGCTGGAAGACGGGTGCATCGAAGACGACCCCGCCCCCCACAAGAAGGTGGGCTTCATCGGCATCTCCAACTGGGCCCTGGACCCCGCCAAGATGAACCGGGGCATTTTCGTGTCCCGCGGCAGCCCCAGCCAGAGGGAGCTCATCGAGAGCGCCCGGGGGATCTGCGCGTCCGAGCCCCTCGTGCAAGAGAGAATCCAAGCGTACTTCCGGCCCTTGGCCAGAGCCTACGAGGCGGTGTGCGCGAAGCAGGACAAGGAGTTCTTCGGGCTCCGAGACTACTACAGCCTCATCAAAATGGTCTTCGCCGCCGCCCAGGCCTCCAACAGGAGGCTCTCCCCGCGTGACATCGCGCAGGCCGTTCTCCGGAACTTCAGTGGCAAAGATGAGATCCAGGCCCTGGACATCTTCGCCACCCACTTACCCGAGGCGAAGCTCCCCGAGGAGGCCAGCACCCTGCAGCTGATCCGGCAGAACCTATACAGCGACCTGGGGGGGGCACCGAGCGCGGGGCCGGGAGACCCCGAGTCCCGCTACCTGCTGGTGCTGACCAGGAACTACGTGGCCCTGCAGATCCTGCAGCGGACGCTCTTCGCCGAGGACCAGCAGCCCGAGATCATCTTCGGGTCCAGCTTCCCGCGGGACCAGGAGTACGCGCAGATCTGCAGGAACATCAACCGCGTGAAGATCTGCATGGAGACGGGCAAGATGGTGGTGCTGCTCAACCTGCAGAACCTCTACGAGAGCCTCTACGACGCCCTCAACCAGTACTACGTCTACCTCGGGGGCCAGAAGTACGTGGACCTGGGCCTGGGGACCCACCGGGTCAAGTGCCGGGTGCACCCCGACTTCCGCCTCATCGTCATTGAGGAGAAGGAGGTCGTCTGCCAGCAATTCCCTATCCCCCTCATCAACCGGCTGGAGAAGCACTACCTGGACCTCAACACGGTCCTGGAGAAGTGGCAGCGGGGCCTCGTGCGGGAGCTCAAGGCCTGGGTGGACCAGTTCGTCGCCGTCAAGGTGGCGCAGGGCCAGGCCCGCTACAGCCCCTCGGACGTCTTCGTCGGCTACCACGCGGACACCTGTGCCTCGGTGGTGCTCCAGGTCATCGAGCGGCTCGGGCCCGGGGCCCTGAGCCACGAGTGTTACCAGGAGGTCCTGGAGGATGCCAGGCTGGTGCTGCTGGACTGCGCCACGCCCGACGCCATCGTCCGACTCAGCGCGTCCGCGCTAGGCCAGTGTGCCGCACAGGCCCTGTCGCGAGAATACTATTCCAGGCAGCAGCACGACTCGTTCGCCGACTTCCTGCAGGCTCACCTCCACGGGCCGGGCCCGGAGCACCGCCCCGTCTTCACGGAGGTGAGCATCTCCCCGCGCTGTCACCCTCACCACCTTCCACCTTAGAGTCCTTGGTCCCTGGAGTCAAAAAGGCAGGTTCTTCTCCAGTAGATTCCAGTCCGGGTCTAGGAATCAGAAAGGGATAGGTTGAGACTTTTAAAAAGAAAATGTTTATTGATTTCAGAGAGGAAGGGAGAGGGAGAGGGAGATAGAAACATCAATGATGAGAGACAATCATTGATCGGCTGCCTCCTGCACGCCCCACACTGGGGATCGAGCCCACAACCTGGGCCCGTGCCCTGACCGGGAATGGAACCGTGACCTCCTGGTTCCTAGGTCAGCGCTCAACCCCTGAGCATCCGGCCGGCCGGGCCAGGGAGGATCTTTGAGAGCGGGCCCCACAGGGACTGGGAAGTGCGGTTGGGAAGGTATCAGTCGGAGGTGTCAGGGTGAGAGACAGCAGAGCCCGTGCAGGAGGCCAGGAGGGGCCATGACGGAGCCTCGTGCGCAAAGCCGGGAGTGCCGCGAGGCGGGGTGGGCGACCGGAGAGGCTCCTGAGAGCTCGGTCTTCCCTGTGGAGGGAGAGGTGGAGAGGTGCTGAGATGCAGGGAGGGGTGATGAGACTCATGGAACAGGCACAGCAGCGTGGAGGCTGCTGCGAGCCTTCCAAGGAAATGAGGCGGGTGGAGAGGAGGAGTGAGGAATCACTGGCAGAGTGAACGCTGGGCCGGATCAGGGCCTCGGAGATGGAAGAGTCTGGGGATGAGTCCCGAGCTGTTCCTTGGGTGGCCGGAGGTCCAGCCATCACAACAGAGGATCCTGGAACGAGCAGCGAGTTTTGGGGGGAGGGATGGGGGGTGGTGGTAAATTCCACTTGGTGCCCCTGTCAACCCCGGAGGATGTGACTATCATGCCGTTGGATGTCGGAATCGGAAGCTCCGTGGGAAGGCCAGCCTGGGGCGGGGGTTCGCAGCTGCCCGGTGAGCACGCCCATCAGGAGTGCCTGCTTGCACTGCGCGGTGTGACCCGGTGGCGGCGGCGAACGCCATCTGACAGTGGGAAGCAAGGGCGCCAGGGAGGAAACGCCACTTGTGTTGAGCCCTAAGGGACAGTTAGACTTTCCAGGAGGGACCAAAGCAGGAGAGACGCCCGAGTCTGGGGAGGAGACTCGGTCTTCGGGGCAGGGTGTCTTCCCTCCACTGCCTCTGGTCCTGGGCTCTGTTCCGCTCAGCACAGCCTCGTTTTAAAAACCCTGCGTGTGGGTTCTGTCTGTCTGGCCCGTAGCGGGCACTGGCTGACCATCCCCGCGTTTCCGGGATCTGACCCCCGGAGACGTGCAAATAGCCTGTTCCCTGACCCTGCAGGTCACCACTTTCTCCAGACTGCTCACCAGCCACGACGGAGAGATGCTGGGGTCGGAAGTGAACGGCAGGGCCCTGAACCCCACCATCCTGTCGCTGCAGCAGTTTGACACCGAGCACTCGTTCCTCAAAGAAGTTCGGTGAGGCCCCCGCCTTCCCTCCTCCGGGCTCCGTCCTCTGCCCTGGCCACGTCCTATGTCGTTTGTGTGGCTGGAGTGACCACGGTGCTGTCACCAGTGTTGGGTAACGACCGTGAGGACCCGGGACTCGGGAAAGGACACTTGTTGATCCCTCCCGGGCCCCTGTCCCCGCTGCTGTCTTCTGGGCGGGCGTCCTGCTCTGAACCCTGGTCCTCGGTCTCCTCAGGCAGCGTTTCCTGGGCTTCATTCTTTCCCCTGGGCTCCCACTCACTTGTGGAAGAGAATCCCACCTGAATAGTTTCACAGTAGCCCTTACAGTTCCCATCGCGGGGGGGGGGGGGGGGGGGGGGCTTTCTCACCCCCTCGGGATGGAGAAGTGACGTGTGTAATTCCTCTTGTTTTCAGAAACTGCTTGGCGAGCACGGCCGCACGGAAGATCCTCATCATCCAGACGGACTTCGAGGACGGCGCCCGCAGCGCGCAGCTCATCGCCTCGGCTAAGTACGCTGCGGTGCTTTTTTTCTTGGCGCCTCAAGGATTTCTTCCCTGAAGACAGTACAGGGCCCTAGTACACATAGAAATGAAGAGAAAACCGGCTCTCCCTTCCCATCTCCCCCATGCGGGCTAGAGAGGCGGAAGAAGGAGAAGCGAGAGAGGCCAGGCTGAGAGCAGCACCAGCGTGGAGGCGAGCAGGGAGGGGCAGTGCTAGCCCCTCAGTAGGATGTGAGAGAGTCTGGAGGCAGCTCTGCAGGCCTGGTTTGGTCATGATTAGTTTTAAACGATACGATTTGACTGATTGCAAGGTCAAGGGCAGGACCAGGACGTAAGTGATTTCATCTGCATTTCTTGGATTGGTTAATAGTGTTTGTCGGGGACACGCGAGGCTTTCAGAACCGTGTTCCCTGTCCCTTGTGTCATGGCTCTCTCTGTCCCTGGGACCTTGCTTCTGGGAATGCAAAGTCCCGCTGGCCTTGCCCTCAGGGGTTAGGGAAGCCGTCGCGGAGCCCAGGGGAAGGTTTCTGATCTGTAAGAAATGCCTCTTCAATCCGAGGGACACAGGGATGGGAGCGAAATATATGCCTCTTAGAGAGAACGGGCTACACTCTCACAGAAGAGGGATAACCACAAGGGCCCACATTTATTTAAAACTGAAAGAAGGCCACCCGGCCGGCGCGGCTCAGGGGCTGAGCACCGACCGATGAACCCGGAGGTCAGGGTTCGATCCCCAGTCAGGGCACAGGCCTGGGTTGTAGGCTCGATCCCCAGTGTGGGGTGTGCAGGAGGCAGCCGATCCATGATTCCCTCTCATCATGGATGTTTCTCTCCCTCTCCCTCTCCCTTCCTCTCTGAAACCAATACAAATATTAAAAAAAAAACAAAAACCTGAAAGAAGGGAGACCCTGAGCTCGAACCTGCAGCTCCTGGGCCCTCCCGCCACCGCCAGCTTCAGTTTTGTGCACTGGCTCTGTTTTCACGTCGATTTGTGGCATTTGTTTGTTTTTTAATTTTTTTGGTTTTTTGTTTGTTTTAAAAAATAGGTATTCTGCCATCAATGAAATCAACAAGATACAAGGAAATAAGGCCTGCATCTTTGTCTATTTCATCACGAAACTGTCCCGGATGGAAAGTGACGCATCCTACGTGGGGTTCCACGGAGGTAGGACCCGTGTCGGTGACTGCGGTGACGTGAGGCCCACGGAGTTCTTTCTCGCGGGGCCTCTGGGGCGCAGGTCTGAACTAGAACGTTAGTGTTGGTCTCAACAGTATTCATTTCAGATGCGATTGGATTTGTTGCCGCTGATTCCTGCTAAGAGCACCCACCTACGGACTCGCTGCTCAGCACATAGCACTTCCTTTATTAACTTGCAGATAAACCCTGCATCGGTGTCCTGGGCTCCTCACCGTTTAGTTTTTTATTTTTATATTTTTGGTTGATCCTCACCCAAGGATATGTTTTTCCAATTAACTTCTAGAGAGAGTAGAAGGGAGAGAGGGAGAGAGAGAAAAACATCCAGTGAGAGAGACACATCAATTAGTGCCTCCCACCCCGGCCTGGACCCCGGGGCCGGGGATCAGACTGTGCCCTTGACCAGGAATCGAACCCCACGGTCCTCGGCCAATGCTCTAACCACTGAACAACAGGCCAGGGCCTCAGCGTGTTTATATGGGAAACACAGAGAAGGCATTCCCCACGCACCGGTGAGGGACACACTGATACTTTATACCTGCTTTTTTTGAGGGGGGGCGGTGCTATCTTAAATCACCTCTCTCGCTCCCTCCCTCACTCCCCAAGCATTTTCTAGCTGAGAAAGTGGGCATTCTAGAACCGGGCACAGACCTTTAATCCCACAGGCAGCGGAGAGGCCCAGCCGTGCTCGCCGCGCAGACTGCACCGCGCAGGCCGCCTTCCCACGCGGTATCTCCGGCTGGCACAGATGTCTGGTCGAGGAGCTGAAGATGCGAGCTGGGTCGGGAGGAATTTTATTTTATTTTTATTTATTTAATTTTAAAAATATGTTTTTATTGATATCAGAGAGGGAGGGAGAGGGAGAGAGAAATATAAACATCAGTGATGAGAGAGAATCATGGATCAGCTGCCTCCTGCAGGCCCCACACTAGAGCCCGCCACCCAGGCCTGTGCCCTCACCGGGCCTCAAACCATGACCTCCAGGTTCATGGGTCGACGCTCAACGACTGAGCCACGCTGGCCGGGATGGGTTCAGGGGTTTAGACTCCAGGACACGAGTGGCTCCCTCAAGGCTGTGTCGGCTGCAGGATGGGGCCTGTCCCTGCTTCCGGCTCAGAGCTCGCAGAGATGGGTGGCTTTGCCTCTGCAGGGCTGTGGCGGTCCGTGCACATCGACGACCTGCGGAGATCCACAACCATGGTCGCCGACGTGACACAGCTGCAGGACGTGACCATCAGCCAGCTGTTTGACCCCCAGTGTACGTCCCGGGATGCCCTGGGCGCATGGCAGCTGGCCGTGTCCGGAGCGCTGGGGCAGGCGAGCCGTGGGAGGCCCCGTGGCAGGCAGTTCCCCCGAGAGACGGTGGGTCCGTGGGTGCGGAGGGCGCAGCGGTGAGCGCCCGTGGTCGGTGGCACTTTGTGTCCCGGCATCGGCCTCAGCGCGTGGGACCCAAGAGAGGCCTCCCACTGGAGAACCCCGGGGTGGCCCCAAGGCTGAGCTGCGTGCCTGGGCCTCCCCTCGGGGACTTGCTGCCGCCGGGAGCCGGGGACGCAGCTCGCGGGCATGGCGCCGGGGCTGGGCAGCCAGTGGCCTGACGGGGTTGCTTCCGCAGCAGCTGAGGTGGGACGCGAGGCGAGGAGCGAGCAGGAGGAGGCGATGGAAGTGGACACGGACGAACCCGGGACCGCGGCCGCGGGGGGCATGGAGACGGACCGTCCCGAGGCCCCGAGAGGCCACGTGAGTGCAGCTCTCGCTCCCTGGGCCTCCTGGAGCTGCGGCAGGTCGGCCCGGCGCTCTTCCCTCCCCCTGTGCCTGCGACGACACCCCGGACAGGGTCCCACGGGGCTCTTCCTTGTCTCCCGCCGAGGCCTGAGCACACGCGACCCCTCGCAGGGTTTCGGAGGGGAGCCGGGCAGGGCCGGGGCCGGGGACCGTAGCCCAGAGGCGCCCCCTGGGCCCGGGACCAGCTGGCCTCGCCGGCGCCGTGGCTGACAGCGGCTCCGTTGTGTCCGCACAGAGGCCGGCGCTGGACTGCGGCAGCCTCCTGCGCAGCTGCATCCAGAGCGCCGTGGCCCTGCTGCGGGACCCGGGCGGGCACGGCCAGCGCAACGTGCGGCGCGTGGAGATCCTGCTCGGCCTCCTGGGTGAGGACGCGGGCGACGCGTGCAAAGGTGAGCCCCTCCCACACCGAGCAGGCCCTCCCGGGGCTGCGGGCCCGCGGGGCCCGGCGGGAGGCCAATGGTGTCCCTCTGCCGCCTTGCAGCCTCCTTCGCGCGGGCGGCCCAGGTGCGCCTCCACGACCTGCTGCGGCGGCAGGAGGAGAGCTGCGTGTTCGGCAGGAGGGACTGGGTGGTACAGGAGGCCTCCAACCCCGACGCCCTGCAGGAGGCCGGCACCTTCAGGTACTGACCAAAGCCCCAGGGCTGCGAGCGGGCGGCGGCGACAGGCCGGCAGGTTACCAGTGGGTCACGGGCTGGCGGGTCACAGGCCGGCAGGTCACACGCCCATGGGTGGCAGGCAAGCGAGTGACAGGCAGGCAGGTGGCGGGCAGGTCAGAGCTGCGCCTCTCACTTGCCTGGGCGAGGAGCCGAGGGCCAGGGGTACTTTATAAAACCGTAGCAGTCACGTCTCGGATGCCATTTTAAATTTAATTTCACAAAAGAAAAAGAGAAGTTGATGGAGTCCCTGAGTTCATAGAAATGTTTCCTTTAGACAAGAGATACGTCCCCTGAAATATCCCTTCAAGGTGAAAAGAGGAAACAGAGCATTAAAGGCCGAAGTCATGATTTTCCCAAGGACAGTTTGTGTATATAGTGGTCGGCAAACTGCGGCTCCCGAGCCACATGCGGCTCTTTGGTCCCTTGAGTGTGGCTCTTCCACAAAATAGCACGTGCGGGCGTGCATGTACAGTACAATTGAAACTTCGTGGCCCATGCGCAGAAGTCGGTATTTTGTGGAAGAGCCACACTCAAGGAGCCAAAGAGCCGCATGTGGCTCTCGAGCTGCGGTTTGCCGACCACTGGTATAGACCGACTTCGTGCTGTGAAAGATGCGTTCATGGGCCCAGCCGCACGGGCACGAGCACGTGGTTCTGGAAATACTGCAGCCCTTCTGTACCGTTAGTACATGTCAGCCCTGGACGCTCCCCAAGGCCCCCCTCCCTCCCCGGGCCTCCTCCCACCGCAGGACCAGCCCACCCCCATCTCTCCCGACCCAGAGCCACAGGGGTAAGGGGACCCTGGCCCCTCCCGGGCGCCCTGGGCGAGCACCCTCCGCCCCCCCTCAGCTTCCCTGTTTGCAGAGTCGGTGGGGACCCGCTCACGGCCAGCCCTCAGGCCGGCGAGCCCCCGGGTCCGGGATCTGGGTTTCCGAGACGGAGGCCTCCCCCAGCCCCCAGCTCCTTGGGAAGTCAGGTCCCTCTGCCTCCCGGGGTCATGCCCTCGCGTCCTAATGGGCAGCGGACACAGGCCTGCGGGTGTGGAGGCGGCCCCTGAGCCGGTCCGAATCGGAGGCGGGAGGTGCCGGGGCCCAGGCTCAGATGGAGGCGGCGGAGGGAGTGGGCTTTGCTCCGAGCCCAGCCCGGTGCCAGGTGCTCGGGGTCCAGATCCCTCCCCTCCCTTCCTCCCCCTTCCTTCCGGGTTCACTGAGCACCTGTCTGTGCTGGGGGCTGGGGCACCAAGTCAGAGCTCGCACCCCAAGACCTCCTGCCCCGTGAGAGCATCACCCAGAAAACGCTGTGACCTCGGGGGGCGCAGGGGGCGCCCCGAGGGACTCGGGAGGTTCCCAGGGGACTTAGAGCCGAGCTGGGCCCTAAAGGAGGAGGAAGGGCGTTCCCGGTGGAGGGAACTGCATGTGCGAAGGCGGGAGGCAGGACAGAGCCCGCTGGTCGGGAACTGGGGGGGCGTGGAGCCCAGGCCCAGGAAACCTGCGGGGTGAGGCTGGGGTCCCCGAGCCCCTACCCGGACCCTCTGCCTCCTCGACCTGCTTTGCTCCCGGCCCCTGGCCAGGAAGAGGCCCGCCCACCTGCCCCAAAGGAGGCGGTGACCTGGAGAGGGAGTGAGGAGGAGGGCCCACGGGGGTGTGTTTTGGGATTGCTTCTCAGGAATCATCTCCTCCTCCTCCTCCTCCTCCTCCTCCTCCTCCTCCTCCTCCTCTTCCTCCTCCGACACCATGGCAACCAGGCGCCGCTAGGGGAGCCCCCTGGAGCTGGGCTGGGGGAGGGACCTTGGCTGCCCCTCACTGAGCCTCAGTCTTGGCATCTGGAATATGGGCACGACCACCCAGCTGTCGGCTTGTCAACCCAGGCGCCCCAGGAAGCGGAGGCCCAGGCTGGACTCATTGGGGGGAGGCCCGGGAGGGGAGGGCGGGGCCGGGGAGGCCTGCACCATCCTGCAGCTGGGGCTCCGCCAGGCGACGGGAGTCCCTGCGCCACGTGGCTGCGCTTCCCACCCAGCAGTCACCTGCTGTGCCCACGGCACTCACTGCCCAGGAGCCCCCGGGGAGCGGGAGGCAGGGCCGAGGCACAGACACAGGGATGGGGCTCCCTGTGAGCCCCGCAGTGAGAGGTCTGGGGGTCCCCCTGTGGGGCACAGGGCGCAGTTGTTCCCGGAACCCGCTCAAAGCCCCACAAGGAGGAGCAAGGAGGGGCCCGTTTCCTGGGGCTGCTGCTCCGATGACTAAGACCGGCCTAACCCAGCAGGAACAGGGGCTCTCCCCGTTGTGGGGCCAGAATCTGAAATCGGGGTGTCGGAGGCTGGGCTCCCTGGGAGGCCTCCAGGGAGAGTCCCTCCTGCCTCTTCAGCTTCTGGGGGCTCCCGGGGCTCCTTGGCTCCTGGCTGCATCCCTTCAATCTTCACGTGGCCCCTCCTCCGTCCTCACATGACTTCTCACGCGTGTTCATGTGGCCCCGCCCCTGTGTTAACATAAAAAGCATTCAAACCTGTAAAGTATTTTTGTGCATTTGAGCCAAACTTTTGACAGTTGCCAGGAAACAGGATCTCAGTGTATGGGAAATTCTCCGGAGAACGTTAGCTCTTCACCTTGTTTTATACAAACAATCCAGCATGTACAGCAAGACTCAGATCCAAGGGACGCAGCCACGGGACAAACTCCCCCTGTGGCCCGGCGCTTCCCGCCTCGGTCCCCTGACCCGGATGCCGCCCTCTGCCCGCTGCAGGCACACCCTCTGGAAGCGGGTCCAGGGCGCGGTGACCCCTCTGCTGGCCAGCATGGTGGCCGTCATCGACAGGGACAGCAACCTGGAGCTGCTGGCCAAGCCGGACGCCCCGGCCTGGGTCCGAGAGCTGTGGATGTTCATTTTCAGTGACATTAACCTGCTGAACATCCCTCTCGTGACCAACGACGCCAGGTGAGCGGCGGCTTTCTTTCCGTGGGGGGAGAGCCCGCGCGTGGCGGCCGAGTGTCTGTCCCGCGTGGGTCGCACAGGCGCTGACTTCAGAGCCACAGGTGGGGGCTCCTCGCAGCCGACAGGCTCCGGGAGCTGTGACTCAGACCTCTGCCTCCTTCACCACTGGTCACGGCAGGTGTCGCCAGCGCGTCTGCACAGAGGGTGCCCCGTGCCCCTTGCGCGTGGGGCGGCTCAGCCCCGCCCAGGCCCACGCCTGCACGGCTCAGGCTCGGGGACTCCCCAAAGCTTCCCGCTTGCACTTTAGGGGCTTGGATCTGGGTGAACGGTTAACAAAGAGCAGAGCAGTGGGATTCAGGACCTCGGGCAGACACGGAGGGGACAGACACCGTTGGTCCCCAGACGGACCCTCTCCCAGTCGCTGCCCGGCCGCAGGGGGCACACGAGGTCCCCGCAGGCCCGCATGACCCCTCTCTGCCCTGGTCTGTGTTTGCGGGTGTCCGGAGCCTGAGCCCCCGGGGCAGAGAGGCCGGCTGCGGGGTGGCTCCTGTCGACGTCTCAGCGCCGTCTCACATACTGACTGCAGGTCCAACAGCGACATGGCCCACATCCTGGTGCAGAGCCACGCGCACGGCCCGGGGGAGGGCTGTTGCGCCATCCCGTTCAGCTGGCGGATCCGCGACTACGTGGAGGAGCTGTGGGTGCAGGCGCAGTACATCTCGGAGCCCGCAGGTGCCCGGGGCTGGCGGGGCAGCGGGCGAGCCCGCTCCGTCCTCACATGACTTCCCAGCAAGGGCCGGGGCTCGGGAGGTGTCGGCGGCCACGAGAGCACACGGCCTGCGTCGGGCCGGCTGTTCGGGTCCCTCCTGAGCCCCCGGCGCCAGCCTGTGCTGTCACATGCTGAGTGGTCGGCCGTCAGCGTTCCAGGAAAACCAGGATTCTCTCTCTCTTTTTTTTTTTAATATATTTTACTGATTTTTTACAGAGAGGAAGGGAGAGGAATAGAGAGTTAGAAACATCGATGAGAAAGAAACATCGATCAGCTGCCTCCTACACCCCCCCCACTGGGGATGTGCCCGCAACCAAGGTACATGCCCTTGACCAGAATCGAACCTGGGACCTTTCAGTCTGCAGGCCGACGCTCTATCTACTGAGCCAAACCAGTCAGGGCAGGATTCTCCTCTTAATGACCTGATCTTCTCTTTCCTTTTCCTTTTTAAATATAAGTTTTTATTGATTTCAGAGAGGAAGGGAGAGGGAGAGAGAGATAGAAACATCCATGAGGAGAATCATGGAAAGCTGCCCCCTGCACGCCCCACGCTGGGGATCGAGCCCACAACCCGGGCATGTGCCCTGTCTGGGAATCGAACCGTGGCCTCCTGGTTCATAGGTCTATGCTCAACCACCAGTCACACCAGCCAGGCTAAAATAATCTTCTCAAAGTTGACTAAAAGTACTGCCTTTAAGAAATACAGATCAAGCCCTAGATGGTTTGGCTCAGTGGGTAGAGTGTCGGCCTGCAGACCAAAGGGTCCCAGGTTCAATTCCGATCAAGGGCATGTACCTGAGTTGCAGGCTCCTCCCTAGCCCAGGCCCTGGTCGGGGCTCCTGCAGGAGGCAACCAATTGATGTGCTTCTCTCACATCGATGTTTCTCTCTGTCTTTCTCTCTCTCTTCCACCCTCCCTAAAATCAACGGAAAAATATCTTCAGGTGAGGATTAAGAATAAACAAATAAATAAGCAAATAAGAAATACAGATCGAGCCCTGGCTGGTTGCTCAGTGGTTAGAGCATAGTCCATGGAATGAAGGGTCTCGGGTTCAATTCCTGGTCAAGGGCATGTACCTCGGCTGCAGGCTGGTCCCTGGCCCCTGTTGGGCCTGTGGGAGGCAACCAATGGATGTGACTCTCTCACATCGATGTTTCTCTGTCTCTCTACCTCTCCCTCCATCCCTTCCCCTCGCTCTAAAAATATCCTCAGATGAGGATTAACAAAAACAAAACAAACAAAATACAAGCTGAGACACTTACAGATGCGGTTACTTTCTGAGTAAGCACCTGCCACCCTTGCTGAGCAAACTGGAAGCAGGAAGGAGAAGGTCTCTGTTTTGGGGACACGCCCCTCCCACTGCTGTGCCCGGGAGCAGGCCTCCTGGGCCCGGGGGAGGCCTTTGTGGTTGAGCAGCAGGCGAGCCCCGTCCCTGGGTCCCTGCGAGTCCCGGCTTCACAGGCACCTGCTTGGGCTTTCAGGTCGTCTCCTCCCTTTGGGGCTCGTGAGGCCGTTTGTGATTGAAGTTTTTTAAATGTATTTTATTGATTTCAGAGAGCGGAAGAGAGAGGGAGGGAGAGAGAAACATCAATGGTGAGAGAGCCCAGCCGGCGTGGCTCAGTGGCTGAGCATCCACCTATGACCCAGGAGGTCAGGGCGCAGGCCCAGGTTGTGGGCTCTGTCCCCAGTGGGGGGCGTGCAGGAGGCAGCTGGTCCATGATTCTCTCTCATCATTGGTGTTTCTCTCTCTCTCCCCCTCTCCCTTCCTCTCTGAAATCAGTAAAAATATATTTGTTAAAAAATTAAGAGATTGTCATGGATTGGTGGGCCCACCCCAGAGGCCGTGCCCCAAGCAGAGGGAAGGGGAGCGTGGCCTGGCCCTCACCCCGCCTCCCCTCACCCCGCTGCTCGGTGGGCCCCCCGCAGGACCGGGACCGGAGGCGAAGCTGGAGGACATCTTCCGGCAGACCCCGCTGGGCCGCTTCCTCGCCCTGCTGCGTGCGGAGGAGCGGCAGGAGCTGCTGCGGTCCTACCTGAGGGACTTCCTGCTCCTGAGCATGCGGGTGTCCACGCGGCCAGAACTGGAGGTGAGTGCGGGCGCTGGGCCACACAGCCAACCAGCCCCTCAGCCCCTGGAACTGCTGCTTCTCAATGCTTAGTGTCTCTCAAAGAAGGTAAGTAAACATGTAACAGCCATTACGGGGCAATAATAACAACAGAAGTGTCCGTGGGAAGATGGAACTTCTTTTAAACCTCAGTGCATCGGAAAGGAAAGGGATGTATTTGAGGAACACATATGAGCAATATGATTAATTAATAAAGTATTCTTAGGAATCAATAGAAAATCCTCTTACTTTTAAAAATGGAAGTTATGCCTGGTCAGTGTTGGTCAGTGGTTGAGCGTCGACCCATGAACCAGGAGGTCAGGGTTCGATTCCCGGTCAGGGCACAGGCCCAGGTCGCAGGCTTGATCTCCAGTGTGGGGCGTGCAGGAGGCAGCCGATCAATGATTCTCTCTCATCATTGATGTTTCTCTCTCCTTTCCTCTCTGAAATCAATAAAAATATATTTAAATAAAATAAAGTGTGTCCATGTGTGTCTCTGTGTTAACTGTATGTGTGTGTCCTGTGTGTAACTGTGTGTGTATAACTGTGTGTGTGTAACTGTGTGTGTGTCCTTTGTGCAACTGTGTGTGTGCAACTGTGTGTGTGTCCTGTGTGTAACTGTGTGTGTGCAACTGTGTGTGTGCAACTGTGTGTGTGTCCTGTGTGTAACTGTGTGCGTGTCCTGTGTGTAACTGTGTGTAACTGTGTGTATGTCCTGTGTGTAACTGTGTGTGGGTCCTGTGTGTAACTGTGTGTGTCCTGTGTGTAACTGTGTGTGTAACTGTGTATGTGACCTGTGTGTAACTGTGTGTGTGTAACCGTGTGTGTGTAACTGTATGTGTGTCCTGTGTGTAACTGTGTGTGTCCGACTGTGTGTAACTGTGTAACTGTGTGTGTGTCCTGTGTGTAACTGTGTGTGTCCGACTGTGTGTAACTGTGTAACTGTGTGTGTGTCCTGTGTGTAACTGTGTGCGTGTCCTGTGTGTAACTGTGTGTAACTGTGTGTGTGTCCTGTGTGTAACTGTGTGTGTGTGTCCTGTGTGTAACTGTGTGTGTGTAACTGTGTGTGTGTAACTGTGTGTGTGTAACCGTGTGTGTGTAACTGTATGTGTGTCCTGTGTGTAACTGTGTGTGTGACTGTGTGTGTGTAACTGTGTGTGATGCAGAGACACACCTGAAGGCCTGTCTCCCCAGCTCCTGCAGGCGGCCCTGTGGTCCTGCGTCCAGCAGCTGAGGGCCGGCAGCCCCGAGGAGCCCTCCCTCCCGTGGGTGCACCACGCCTACCAGCACTTCAGGGTCCGGCTCCAGAACTTCTCCAGGATCCTGACCATCCACCCCCCAGTTCTAGACAGCCTGGCCGCAGCCGCCCGGAGCCAGGACCTGGCCGGGCCTGAGATGGTAGGGCCCTAAGGGGGCAGAGAGCGCTCGGCCTGAGGGGGAGTGAGGGCGGGCCTCCAAAAGCTGCAGCCAGGCTCCTGCTGGGCGGGGCGGGGCGGGACGCGTGCATTCGGCCACTCAGATGTGAAGACACACCCAGCACATGCCTGCGGCGTCCGGGACAGCGAGGAGGGGGCTCCGGGCCTCAGAGCGGGGGACCTAGAGCCGCAAAGGGGCTGGACAGCGGCTGAGGCCCCGCTCGCCCCGCAGACCCTGGACGCCTGGGCCGCCGTGGCCTGCACCGAGCTGCTGACCAGGGACCTCCTGAAGCCCAGCCCCCAGGCGTGGCTGCGGGCGGTGAAGAGCCTGGCGGTGCCCCTGGAGCTGCTCTGCTCGGAGGGCTACGTGCAGGGCCCGGCGGGCAGGGCCGGCGGCCTCATCCGCGAGGTCAGGTGAGCGGGTTCGGTGGAAGGAGGAGCAGGGACCCGGCGTGTGGGGACCCCCTTCCTCCACCCGCCGGGCTGCACGCTGCGCGGGAGACCCCAGGGAGGAGGGCGCGCAGGGGCACGGGGAAGGGAGGCAACAGGACCGCTGTGGCCGCGGGCACCCGGAAAGGACCCCATGCAGGACGACAGGGTGGGGGCACAGTCCTGTGCTGGGCTTACGGGCGTGGGCGCAGCAGGACTCACCAGGCACAGGCCGGCCCAGCATGTGCCACGCGACCTACGTCCCCACGGGGCCCAGGGGGAGACCAACACGGTGGAGTCGGCCCACAGCACGGGGTGCACTCTGGCCTGCCTCCGCCTGTCCGTCCCCCTCCCCCCCGCCCCCGCCCCTGGTCTCCCTCCCTCCTGCCCTCGTCCCCCTCTCCTCCACCCTCCCCCGGTCTCCCTCCGCCCGCACCCGGTCCGTGGCCGTCCCCACCCAGTGCCCCTCCTGGCGTCGGGCTCCTTGGGCAGCGCTGAGCGCCCCCTCCTGACAGGGGCCCGTGGACGCGCATCTTCTCGGTGGCGCTCTTCGTGGAGCACGTGCTCCTGGAGGCGGAGGACCACTCGCCCGAGCTGCGCGCGCTGGTGACCGACTGCGTCTTCGCTCTGGACAAGGTGAGCGCTCGGCCGCGGGCGGGCAGGGTCCCATGTCCAGCGGGAGTGACCGCGGCGTGGCCTCCGCTTGTCTGCAGGGCGCTGTGCACCTGTCAGCGCCGCAAGGTTGTCTAAAGTGCAAAGGGCAGCCACCTCCCCACACAGGCCAGCGGGCTCGGCGTGGTCACTGCTGGGTCCTGGGCCCTGTCCTCTGTGCGGTCCGAGAGGATCCCGGCATGGAAGCCACCGCGCCGAGAAGGGGGAGGCGGGGCTCCGCCCAGGACCCCAGGGCCGCACACCCGCCCCCCCCACTTGCCAAAAATCAGGAACATTCTAGAAGCCAAGAGGAGAGAACAGGGACGGGGGCAGCCGTCATGGAGCCGGGCAGCTCCCCAAGGAGGGAGGAGGGCGTGCACGCAGGAGGGGCAGGCGCAGAGGTGGCAGCGGAGGGACACAACGTTTCCGCCCGAAGGTCACAGGCCTTTCTGCCCGCGGGGTCCCGCCCTCCGGGGGAGGGGAGGGCGCGGGCACTGCAGCTGGACCCGTGACGTGGTGTCTCTAAAGCGACCTCCCATCCACCTCGGGCCGGGCGGCAGATGCACAGCGGTCCTTACATTGTCACTTAAAGTTCGAAATCTCTCGTGGTGGGAGCAGGGGTTAGCCCAGGGCGGGCAAACCTTTTTGACTCGAGGGCCACAATGGGTTCTTAAACTGGACCGGAGGCCGGGACAAAAGCATGGATGGAGCGTTTGTGTGAACTAATGTAAATTCAAAGTAAACATCATTACATAAAAGGGTACGGTCTTTTTTTTTTTTTTTTTTTTTTTAGTTTTATTCATTTCAAACGGGCCGGATCCGGCCCGCGGGCCGTAGTTTGCCCACGCTGGGTTAGACCTTAAAAACAAGAAGAGGAGCCCGGCCGGCGCGGCTCAGCAGCTGAGCGTCCACCTATGAACCAGAAGGTCACAGTTCGATTCCTGGTCAGGGCACAGGCCCGAGTTGTGGGCTCCATCCCCACTGTGGGGTGTGCAGGAAGCAGCTGATTAGTGATTCTCTCTCATCATGGATGTTTCTTTCTCTCCCTCCTCTCTGATATTATAGATAGATAGATGATTAATAGATAGATGATTAATAGATAGATGATTAATAGATAGATAGATAGATGATAGATAGATAGGTAGATGCATGCTCTGGCCAGTTTTTCCCAATGGTTGGAGCATGGCCCATGGACCAAAGGGTCTGGAGTTCGATTCTAGTCAAGGGCACGTACCTCAGGGGTTCAATCCTCGGCCCTGATCAGGGCCTGTGTGAGAGGCAGCCAATCCATGTGTCTCCCTCCCATCAATGTTTCTCTCTCCCTCCCCCCTCCTCCCGCCCCTCCACTCTGTCTGAAAAATCAATGGAAAAAGCCTGGGGTGAGAATTAAAAAGCATGTGTCCCTCCCCCAAAAGCAGCACCATCACCAAGAGCATTCGGGATAGCGATGCGCGCACACACACACACACACACACACACACACGGGGCCTCCGCACAGGTGTCTGCCGGCCGGCAGGGTGGGCGTCGGCGCCTGGCCTGGCTGACCCGCCCTCCTCGCTGCTGACCCTCCTCCCGGCCCCTGCCTTTCCCTCCAGTGTCTGCAGGGGAACTCGGACATCAAGACCCTCCGCCCGTTCTCGGCGGTGATGGCCACGCTCTGTGAGTGTAAGGACCGGGCCAGCAGGACGTTCAGCCGGTAAGCTCCCCGGCGGCCCCGAGGGAGGGGGTCCGACCCTCTGGGCTCCTAGCGTCCCCCCGCCGGCACCTCCGAGCCAGCGCTCACCGCCGCCCTGGGTCCCAGGTTCGGAATCCAGCCGTGCCACGTCTGCCTGGGCGACCCGCGCAGCCCCGTCTGCCTGCCCTGCGACCACGTGTTCTGCCTGGACTGCGTCCGGCAGTGGCTCACCGCTGGGCAGATGGCCTGCCCCCTGTGCCTGACCGAGCTGCCCGACGGCTTCTCCCCCACGGTTTCCCAGGAGACGAGGTAAAACACTTGCCCGGTCCTGGCCAGTGTGCTCAGTGGATAGAGTGTCGGCCTGCAGACCACAGGGTCCCGGTTGGATTCTGGTCAAGGGCATGTACCTCAGTGGCAGGCTCTTCCCTGGCCCGGGCCCTGGTCAGGGCACATGCAGGAGGCAACCCATCAACGTGTTTCTCTCCCATGAATGTTTCTTTCTGTCTCTCCCTCTCTCTCCCACGCTCCCTAAAAATCAATGGAAAACATTCTCGGGTGAGAATGAACAACAACAAGAAAACACCCTTTTCTCTCAAGAAAGCCTTTCCTCCTCTGTTGCTAATACTGCACCCGAACCGGCAGTCCACTCGCCTCAGGCACGGGGTGGGGGCTGCTGGGGAGATGAGCCCTTCTAGTGCCTGGTGTCTCAGAATCACCGTCTCCCCAACACACATGATGAAGAGGGGGTCAGTGACGTCAGGAGGAAACCCAGGAAGTCAGGTCGCAGGCAGCGCCCAGAGAGGCCGCGATGCGGGGGTTCATCCCGCCCGGCGCCCGGCCTGAGGGGAGCGGGCCAGGTGGCTGCGGGCAGGCTACTGAAGTCCGGGGGTTGGTGGGGCCTCACCCACTCGCCCCGAGGGAGGGCTTAGAGGGAGGGATTGGCGTCCTGCCCTCCACCCGGGGGTGCACGCCCGGGCCTCTGGGACACAGTAGGACAGTGATGGCGAACCTATGACACGCGTGTCAGAGGTGACACGCGAACTCATTTTTTTGGTTCATTTTTCTTTGTTAAATGGCATTTAAATATATAAAATAAATATCAAAGATATAAATCTTTGTTTTAATATGGTTGCAAAGATCAAAAAATTTCTATATGTGACACGGCACCAGAGTTAAGTTAGGGTTTTTCAAAATGCTGACACGCCGAGCTCAAAAGGTTCGCCATCACTGCAGTAGGATGTTAGGTGTGTAGCCGGCTGGTCCGGACGCTCTGTCCCCGGGAAGAGCCGAGAGCACCTTTCCGGGCCGGCTCCAGTCGGCGTGCGGGGATACTCGCATCTCCGTTAATACACAACATGCCGCCCGCATCCCTCACGAGGTGCGAGGAGGGAACCTGGCCGTCCTCCAGCCTCTGACCGAGGTCTCCCGTCCCCAAGGGGCGCCATTGAGCAGCACGCCCGCTTCCGCCGCCTGTGCACCAGCTTCTTTGTGGACCTGGTGTCCACCCTGTGCTTCAAGGACAACTGCCCGCCGAGCAAGGACGTGGTCCAGGCGCTGCTGGCCCTGCTCTTCGTGGAGAAGACGCTGTTCCGAGACGCACACCAGAGTATGCAGCTTCCTGTCCACGGGGGGCAGGGGGCTCTGCCGAGGGCCATTGTATATTTATTTTATTTTCGTTCATTTTTAAAAAATATTTTTTATTGATTTCAGAGAGGAAGGGGGAGAGAAACATCAATGATGAGAGACAATCATTGATCAACTGCCTCCTGCACGCCCCCTACTGGGGATGGAGCCCGCAACCCGGGCCTGTGCCCTGACTGGGAATTGAACCTGGGACCCGTCAGTCCACAGGCCAGCGCTGAAGCACTGAGCCCAACGGCCAGGGCCCGTTTGGATATTTATAGCATCATTCGTGGGCCACACACGGCTATCCATTAGCCCCGCCTGTGAGCCAGGTCATGGTTCCAGTCCCGGCCGCTGATCCATGATTCTCCCGCATCACTGATGTTTCTCTCTCTCCCACTCTGAAATCAATGAAAACATATTTAAAAATTACCCACTTAAACAGGAACCTGCTGTGTTTGGTCAAACATTGAATTAACTCGCCCCTAGTGCCGGCGCAGGGCCAGACCGAGTGAGGCTGTACAGCCCTTTGCGGGGCGTCCCCACCTGCGCGCCTCACATTCCTCCTCCCGCCCGTCTCTCTGGCTCAGCGCACCGTGAACACACCAAGTCCCTGTCCCCGTTTGACGACGTCGTGGACAAGACGCCGGTCATCCGCTCGGTGGTCCTGAAGCTGCTCCTGAAGTACAGGTCAGCCCAGCGGCCAGCAGCCCTCGCGTCTCCCCCCCCCCCCTCCTCCCCATCTTCTCCCCTCCCCTCCCCTCCATCCCCTCCTCCCCTCCTCCTCCTCCCCCTCCTCCCCTCCTCCTCCCCTCCTCCTCCTCCCCCTCTTCCCCCTCCTCCTCCCCTCTCCTCCCCTCTCCTCCTCCCCCTCTTCCCCCTCCTCCTCCCCTCCTCCTCCCCTCCTCCTCCTCCTCCTCTTCCCCCTCCTCCTCCCCTCCTCCTCCCCTCTCCTCCCACCGAGGCTCTCTCCCTGTGCCCAGTGTCCCCGAGGACCAGTCCCTGTTGGAGAGGCTCCTGCGCTGACAGAGCCTGCCCTTCTGTCTGTGTCAGGCGTGTATTGTCCGTTCTCACGCACGACGCATGGCAGAGGCGGTCAGCACGGCCACAAGGCCTTGCTGGGGACCAGAAAGGTGGGATGGGGAGGGAGGCCGGGCAACAGGACCCAGGGGGTCTCCTGAGTCAGGGGCCTGCGTCTGATCCCGGCCACAGGGGTGTGATGTTTAGGGAGACAACTGGGACCCCCCCCCCCCGCCCCCCCGCTGTCTCTCTAGCTTTATTTCAGCTCCTACACGCCTGGGACTCTATCAATGGACAGAGGCCTGTAGGGTGCCAGAGTGCTCGGTTTTATTTTTCATTAATTTCATATACGTGTGTGTATGTGTATATATATACACACATCTACATGTATATACATATATATACACACACACCTACATGTATATACATATATATTGATTGATTAATTTCAGAGAGGAAAGGAGAGGGCGGGAGAGAGGAAAACATCAATGAGAGAGAATCATGGACCAGCTGCCTCCTGCACACACACCCCCCCCCCCCACCGGGGATGGAGCCTGGAACCCGGCATGTGCCCTGACTGGGAATGGAACTGTGACCCCCAGGTTCACAGGAGGAGGCTCAACCCCTGAGCCACGCCGGCCGGGCTGTTTGCACTATGTGTGTGGGAGACAGAAAGAGAGAGAGAGAGAGAGAGAGAGAGAGAGAGAGAGAGAGAAGTAGGAAGGTGACCGGGACCCCCTCGCTGTCCCTCTTTGAATTGGGGGCCTGCGGTGAGCGGGGCGCTCTCTCCGCAGCTTCCCTGAGGTGAAGGACTACATCCAGGACTACCTGTCACTGCTGGAGCGGAAGCCGTTCCTGGCCCAGGACAGGACGGAGCTGTACGTGCTGTTCAGCAGCTGCCTGGAGGTGAGCCGCGGCCGCGCCTCGTGCCGGGACCCAGCTTCCAAAAACCTCCGAATACCACTTCCCGTCGGTGAAATGAGCACACGGGTTCCGAGCCCTGGCCGGTGTGCTCAGTGGTTGGAGCCCGGGCACCCAAGGGTCATGGTTTGATTCTGGTCAAGGGCATGGGCCTGGGTGCAGCTTCGATCCCCAGCCCTGGTCGGGGCGTGCACAGGAGGCAACCCATCGATGTCTCTCACATCGATGTTTCTCTCCCCCTCGCTGTGCCCCTCCTCCCTCCCTTTCACCCTCTGGAAATCGGTGGGAAACGTACTCTCGAGTGGCCATTACAATGAAGGAAACGACAAGAACGCTGTCCTTCCCGTCCGCCCTAGGATTCGATCCACGAGAGGAACAGCGCGCTCCCCGCCCGGGACGAGGCCACGTGCCTCCGGGAGGAGGGCCAGTTCCTCGGGGCGTGTCTGCTCAGGGGGCACCGCGGGGACCCCGCCCCGGAGGCCTCGGTGGAGCGCCTGCAGGAGACGGCCCAGATCCGCCTCTGCCTGGACCGGGCCTGCGAGGTCCTCTCCGAGCTGCAGGGAGGCTCAGGTAAGTCCCCGTCCTTGCTCCCCGCGGCTCAGAAACCCCAGGACTAGGAAGCCGGGGCCCAGGCCCTCGGGGGTCTGCCCGGGCTGAGGACGGGCCGCGATGCCCTCAGCCCGGCGCCGACCGCGCTCCCCGTGACCCGCAGAGCCGGCCGAGGAGCGGCGGCGCTTCCTGCGGCAGGTGGAGCGCTTCTGCACGCAGAGCGGGAACGACTGGCACCGCGTGTACCTGGTGCGCAGGCTGGCGAGCCGCCGGGGCATGGAGTTCGTGCAGAGCTTCCTGCGGCCCGGCCACCCCGCCCAGTGGGTGTTCCCCCAGGAGGTCCTGGTGCAGCAGGTGAGGAGCGGGTGGGGCCACACCTGCGGGCACCTGTCCCGCCCGCCGCCCCCCACCCTCCGGGAAAGGCCTGCGTCTGCCGGGCCAGGGTCTCTGTGCTCCAGGGACGCCCTCCGCGGGCCGTGACCTTCAGCAGCCGAAGGAGAGAAAAGGACATGCGCACGCGGGCTGCTCGCCACCCTCCCGCCAAGCTGCTTTAGGCACATGGACGTTTCTCTCTCTCCCCCTCCTCCCTCCTCTCACTCTCTCTGAAAATCAGCGGGGACATGTCCTCAGGTGGGGGTACGGGCGGAGCGCCCGGGGAGAGCGGAGAAGGCTCCGTGGCACTGCCTCCTGGGCATCGACGTTCCTGTGCTCGTGGGGCGAGGCCTCTCTGCCCTCGGTCAGAGCCCAGAAGCCACGTGGGCCTCGGGGCCTCTCCGTGGTCCGACCCCCGTGGGTAGAAATGGACACGCTCTCGCTGTCCCTGGTTAGAAAAGTGGCACTAGCACCCTGGCTGTTCTTACTGTCACCTGGAGCCCAGGCTGACGGGACGTCCCCTCTCTGGTGCTGCTGTGAGTGGGGCAGGCAGCGCTGCGGGGTGGGCGTCGCTTCTTCCCCCCACACCCCCCTCCGTACACCCAGGCCCCCCGCACCCCCTGCCTCTGTGCACCCAGCCCTGCACTGCGTGCCTGGCGCCAACCCGGAACCCCAGGTCTGCGCCCCTGAGCCTGCAATGATGACCTGCTTTCGTACCTACACACACGGTTCTCTGCTAAACCTCCCCGCCCCCCCCACCCCCTCTGCCCTCACCACGGCGAACCCTGTGCTCCGGGGGTTGCAGGAGGACCTTCCGGGCCAGATGGACCGCTACCTGGTGCACGGGCTGGAGTACAAGGCCGTCCGCGACGCGGTGGGCAAGGCCGTCCTGGAGTGCAAGCCCCCGGCCATCGTGGCCGCCCTGGAGGTAGGACGCGTCCTGTCCTGGGTCACGTGGGACGAGGCAGGGGAGGGTGTGTGTGGGAGGGGGGGAGGTGGGGGGGGACCGGGGGATGGCGCCGGCATCTGCGAGGAGTCGGTCCTGCGGGTGCTGACTGTGGGCGCCCGTGGCCCTCCCTGCTTATGGTAAGAGCCATGCCGGGTTTTTGGAATCTCGTCTTTGTATATATTTTTTTAATTTTAATATGTGTTTATTGATTTCAGAGAGGAAGGGAGAGGGAGAGAGAGATAGAAACATTAATAATGAGAGAGAATCGTTGATGGGCTGCCTCCTGCACACCCCACACTGGGGATGGAACCCACAACCCGGGCCTGTGCCCTGACCGGGAATCAAACCGTGACCTCCTGGTTCATAGGTTGACGCTCAACCACTGAGCCGCGCCGGCCGGCCTGGAATCTGGTCTTTAAGGTGTTCTGGGCTTCCTTTGTGGGCCCCGTGCACCCCGGCATCGTGCAGGGAAAGAGGCGGCCCTTCCTAGGCTCAGGGCGAGTTTTGGGGACCATGACGTCGGGAGAAGGGGGACGATGGCCATGGCTCCGTCACGAGGCCTCTGGTACATGCGCAGGGAGCTTAGCGGCTGACGGAGCTCTCGGCCTGGGTGCTGTCGCCCTGAGGTGACCCCTCGGGTGCAGGCTGCAGGGTCTGGGGGAGTCTCCCTGCCCCTCATGGGCGGGGGCCCGGGGGTGGGCTGACCACGCTGCCCAACCTCCCTGCCGTCCTCGCCCCAGGCCTGCAGGGGCTCCCAGACTCACCGGGCCGCGTACCTGCTGCTGGCGCTCTTCCGCGAGGTGGCCGTGCTGTACCGGTCCCGCAGCGCCCACCTGCACCCCAAGCCGGAGGTGAGTGCCAGCTTCGGGGCGGGGCGTGGTCCCAGGGTTCGGAGGGGACCCCTGAACAGAGTCAGCGTCACAGACACAGCCCTGGTCGGGCGGCGCAGTGGACAGCACCCCCCTTCTCCCCCCCAACGCCGGGACTGAGCCCTCTGTCCCGGGATGGCCGGTAGGCGTCTGCTGTGAACATGGCGCATGTCTGCAGAGTGACCCTGTGGGCACACGGCCTGCTCCTCCTCGTGTTTTAGCGGTGAACCCCGTTCTCCCGTCAGCAACGCGACGCCCTGTGCAAGTTCATCAAAGAAAGCCAGACCCTGTCCCCGGACGTGAGAGAGTTCGCCACAGACCTAGTGACCAACGCTCTGCCGCTGCTGAGGACCGCGGGGCCCAGAGACGGCGGCCTGGCGGGCACGGTGACCGAGCTGGCCGTCCACGCCGCCGTCACCCTCCTCTGCGGGCAGCACAGGGTCTTGGAGCCCCTGAGGAACTTGGCCTTCTCTCCGGCCACCATGGCGGTAAGACTGCCCCCGGCCGCGTGGCTGGGTCCACGGGGCTGCCACGCAGACCCCCACGCACGCTGTCTGTGCAGGGACCGCTGAGCCCATCTGTGTCCTTGGTCCCCGCCGGCCTGCGTCTCGCCCCATCCCTGCGCCCACATGTGGGGAGAATCAGGCCTCGCCCTCTGTTGCCATGGAGAGCTGTTATGTTTCTCTTTTTCTCTTTAACATTTATATATATTTGTAAATATATTTTTATTGATTGCAGAGAGGAACAGGGAGAGAGAGATAGAAACATCAAAGATGAGAGAGAATCATTGATTGGCTGCCTCCGGCACCCTCCTACTGGGGATCAAGCCCACAGCCCAGGCATGTGCCCTTGACTGGAATCAAACCCAGGTCCTTTCAGTCTGCAGGCCGACGCTCTATCCACTGAGCAACACCAGCCACGGCTTTAATATATTTTTATTGCTTTCAGAGAGGAAGGGAGAGGGAGAGAAACACCCATGATGCCGTAGCCCAGCGGTTGCCAACCGTTTGTCCATGAGGTCTGAACAGTTGGCGACCGCTGCCCTGGCCCGTGTGGCCCAGTGGATAGAGAGTTGGCCTGTAGACTGAAGGGTCCCGGGTTCACGTCCAGTCAAGGGCACGTACCTCAGTTGCAGGCTCTCCCTGGCCTGGGCCCTGGTTGGGGCACGTGCAGGAGGGTACCAATCAATGTGTTTTTTTCACATTGATGTTTCTCTCTGTCTTTCCCTCTCTCTTCCACTCTCTCTAAAAATCAATGGAAAAATATCCTTGGGTGAGGATTTAAAAGTAATAATAATAAATAAATAAAACTTTATTTAAAAAAAGAAACATCAATGATGAGAGAGAATCATTGATCAGCTGCCTCCTGTACACCCCCTACTGGGGTTCGAGGCATGTGCCCTGAGGAGGAATCAAACCCAGGACCCTTCAGTCCATAGGCCGACGCTCTACCCACTGAGCAAAACTGGCCAGGGCGAGAGCTGTTATATTTCTGCACAGACAGTGCCTGGGGCCCAAGAGAGGGGAAGCCGGGCCTCCTGCCTGCGTCTGAAGCCGGCTCTGCTTCTTCGTGTTCTAGAGGGCGTTCCTCCCGACGATGCCGGAGGACATGCTGGCACAGGCCCGGGGCTGGCAGGGGCTGGAAGGCGTCCGCTGGTACAGTACGTGTCGGTGTCTGAATGTCCCACCCTCTGCGCTCGGACGAGCTTCCTGGTGGCACGTGAGCCGCTCGCTGGCTGAGCAGGGGCCCACGGGGTCGGTGCCCCCAGATGGTGCCGCCTGGGAGCAGGGGGCTGGAGCCGCGCCCGAGGCTCAGCCACAACACAGCCCTGCATCGGGCCCTCAGACAGTACTTTTAGGAAAATGAAACGGAGACAGGACAGTATAGCCCGTGACTTTACGTAAAGTCTGTGGGGCCCTGAGTAAATAACCCTTTCGTAAGTATTCCTCTTTTACCGCGTCCAGCGCAGCTAGAGAGCAGACAGGAGTCCTGAGTAGGGGCGGCTGGAGATTGAGAAAATGAAAGAAAGAGACCGACACAGAGACAGAGGGAAAAGCTGGGGCCGGGTGGGACAGCTGTCCTCTGATGGAGAGACAGGGACCCAGAGCTGGCACAGCATGATCATTTTATACAGCATGATTCCAGGAAGTGTTACTAGAGTTTAAGACAAAGGAAATTATGTGAAATCATAGTTAAAGATCAAGCTGTAATTCTTCATTCTTGAGGCTTCTTTGTAATCATCACTCCTGGCTGGGCCTGGATAATTGCGTCCATTCCTGGCGCCTGGCTGAACTTAATGAACCACCCCTGGCGCCTGAGCTAAAGGTCAGACTGACAACACACCTGCCTCTGGCAAGGTATGTTTCCAGGGCACGGCTCTGCCAGGCGCTACTGGATTCAGACGACAATCAGCTCAGGGGCCTTTCCCAGGCGCTCTCTACACCTTTTATTTATTTTTTAAAAATCTATGTTTATTGATAGAAACATCAGTGATGAGAGAGAATCATTTATTGGCCGCCTCCTGCACACCCCACACTGGGGATGGAGCCCGCAACCCAGGCCTATGCCCTGACCGGGAATCAAACTGTGACCTCCAGGTTCATAGGTCGACGCTCAACCACTGGGCTGAGTGACCAATGCCTTTAAACTAGTTCCCAAGCTGGTAGAAAGCATGCTCAGGGCAGAGAACGGGTTCAGAGAGATCAGCCGCGTGGAAAGCGCCGGCCACCTGCCTCCCGAGTGGCCCTGGCTCGGCGTGGAGTCGGCGTCTCCTGCTCCGGAGAATTCCGCTCCGAGCAGCTTCCACACGCGGCCCACATGCCCGCCCTCCTGCGGGGGTCAGGCCGGGAGGACGGTTAGCCCTCCCTGTGCACCACGCGGGTCATTGGGGAAACCTCGCCTGCCAACATGGACCCTCCTCTTCTTCCCACAGCCTGTCCCAGAGGCCACCTGTGCGCTGTCGGGGAGGTGAGTCTGGGTGTTGGGACAGGGTTTGGGGGGCTCAAAAGGCATGTTCCTTTGGGTCTGGGGACATGGAGGAGCAGGGGGCTCTTGACCTCCCAGGGGAACAGGCGCCTCTGAGGGCTGTCCCAGCCACTCACAAACATCCGCACGGAGCTGAGGGTGTCCAGCTGGGCTCCAGCTTGGCACCTTGCACACGTCTTTATGGGGGGCCTGTCCTGGGCAGCATCCCTGGCCCCGGCTCCAGCTGCCAGGAGCACCCCGTCTCCTCGGTGCATCGCCCAGAGATGCCACGGTCCCTGGGCGACAGCATGGCCGTGGTTAGGAACTACCACCAGCCACCTCCGTGGCCTGCAGCGTGGGCTCAGGGACATGGGACTGGCAGAAAGGGGGCCGGGAGGAGGAGAGAGAGACGCGTAGCTCTCAGCCCCCGGTGCTGAGTCGCCCCGTCCGCACGGCCCCCTCCCGTGGCACCGCTCCCTGAGCTGACGCCCCCTCTCCCCAGTGCGGCCTGCCCATGCAGCAGAGCGTCTGCGTCGACTGCGGCGTGCCCGTAGGAGGGCAGGACCACAAGCCCAGCCGAGGATTCACGGTCGTCCAGTGCGTAAGGCTGTTCCCTTCTCCTGCTCACCCCTCCCCCGGCCGAGGGCTGTTTCTCTCCCACCCGATAAGCTGGCACTGAACGTGAAATGTGGTTCAGTGCCCACCTGGGCGTCGGGCCACGGTCCTGTGGTCGTACCACGTGGATGTGCCAGAGCTGCCATTGGCCACAAACCATCAGAATGTCCTAGAACCAACAATGGGCATTCACAGGAATAAGTACTATTTTATGTCCCTCAAAAATGCGTACACACTTTGAATAATTTTTTAAATATACTTTTATTGACTTTAGAGAGGAAGGGAGAAGGAGAGAGAGAGAAACATCAGTGATGAGAGAGTCATGCATCGGCTGCCTGCTGCACGCCCTCTAGTGGAGATCCAGCCCACAACCTGGGCATGTGCCCTGAGCAGGAATGGAACCCTGACCTCCTGGGTCATAGGTCAACGCCCACTTTGAGTAATTGTTCATTTCAGTGGGTCAAATCTGAAAGGAAAGAAACACCACCCAAGCTTCTGCTGGTAAAGTGTGTGTACATTTGTGGGGGCAGCTGTATTTTGGCCACTGGACATGTCCCTCAGGCCGCACCTGCCCCCTGGGCGTGGCCGGGGCTCCTTCGCCTGACCCTGGTCCCAGTCGTTGATTTGGGAAAAGGAGGCCACTGTGCCCGTGTCCCGGGTCGATGTCGGCTGCCCCAGAAGCTGGCTGTCCTGAGCCTTCTGTCCCCCGGATTGCAGCAGGAGAAGCAGGTCCGGCCGGCCGGCCTGCCCCGTGGCCCGGGGGACAGCACCGAATGCCGCTTCCTCCAGCCACTTTTCCCAGAGAAGCTGTGGGTCCCGGCTCAGCCAGGAGGGTGGTTCTAGAAAGAAAAAGGCTCTGGCCCGGCCGACGTGGCTCGATCCCCAGTGGGGGGCGTGCAGGAGGCAGCCGATCAATGATTCTCTCTCATTGCTTTTCTCTCTCTCCCTCTCCTTTCCGCTCTGAAATCAATACAAATATATTTAAACAAAAAAGAAAAAAAGACTCTTGGGAAGATCGCCAGGGCTCTGAAGAAAAAGTGCTTTTAATGTTATTTTCCCCCCAAACGGGAGCCTGGCCTTCGGGCCCCCAGGACCTGGGTGGGCCCCCATCTGGAAAGAGATGACCTTCGCTCTCACCTGGCCTCTCCTGCTCTTTCCAGAAACGAGGCGGACAGAACGCAGACGGGCCACGTGCTGGGAAGCCCGCCCCCCGGGGACGAGGCCGTGGCCTCTGACCGAGACCTGTCCCCCGCGGCCTTCCTTCTCGCCCGGCTCCTCACTCACCTGGCGATGCTTTGGGGAGCGGCCCTCAGCCCCCAGGTACGCACAGGGCTGCCAGCTGTGTCCTGCCGCTGGGCGTGGGCGCCGGGCTGTCTCCCAGGGCCCCCCTCCTGTGGGTTTCAGATTCGTCTTCCCACCGAGGCCCCCAGGTAACACGAAGGTTACCCCCCCACCCCCCCTCACGCAGCACCGGGTGGGATGGAGGAGTGCCCACCGCCTTTATCAAGTCCATTTTAGTTTTTTATATTTTATTGGTTTCAGGGAGAGAGAGAGACATCACTGATAAGAGAGAATCCTAGAGTGGCTGCCTCCTGCATGCCCCCCCCTCCCCTCATGGGGATCCAGCCCGCAACCCGGGTACATGCCCTGACAGGGAATCAAACCCTGACCTCCTGGTTCATAGGTCGACGCTCAACCACTGAGCCACGCCGGCAGGGCTGTCAAGTCCATTTTCAATGCCCGACTCCGTCCACACCCGGCCCTGGAGAGGCTGCCGCACTCAGCGGTCTTCCCGTGTCAGGGCCATGGCTCGGGCAGAGCAGCCTTCCCTCTGGGTTCCTGAACCACGAGAGCAGAGAGCCGTTTCCCTCCCGAGATCCCGAGGCCCCTGTGGGCTCCTCCGCTCCGCCTCTGCCTCCGCTGTGAGAGTCCCCACGTGGCTGGGCCCATCTGACGCAGGCACTGTCCCCACCCGCCCAGGCGCTGACCGGCATCATCAAGCCCGCGGTGAGGGACCCAGGCGCCTTCCTGCAGCAGCACATCCAGCGGGACTTGCAGCAGCTGATGCGGACGCTGGGCAAGAGCGCGGACGACACGGCCCAGGTGGTGCACCTGGTGCTGTGCGTCCTGCTCCGGGAGCAGCACCCCCTCTCCGACCAGAGTAAGGGGCGAGGGCGCCCGTGGGGTTGGGGGTGGGGGTTCCGGGCACAGCTACAGAGCATGGGGCCCGGGGGACAGACGGTTGGCAATGGGTGCGGCGCCCCGGCCGGCAGACGGGACGGTGTGCCTGCCCGTCTGTCCCCTCCAAGCTCCCCGCTGGGTGCGCAGACGGTGCGGGCGGCTTTGCCGTCTCCAGTGTCGGCGGTTGGAGCATCTTCACAGGGAACGTGGGAGCAGGGCAGCAGGAGACATTTTTAAAATATACTTTTATTGCCAACTTCTTAGAGGGACAAGTGGCGTTCAGCCACCCGAGCTTGAGCAGTAACAGGTCTGTGATGCCCTGAGATGTCCGGGGCTGCACGCGCTACACTGACTGGCTCAGCGTGTGCCTACCCTACGCCGGCAGGCACGGGTAACCCGTTGAACCCCATTCGTGATGGGGATCGGGGATTGCAATTATTCCCCATGAACGAGGAATTCCCAGTAAGGGCGGGTCATAAGCTTGCGTTGATTAAGTCCCTGCCCTTTGTACACACCGCCCGTCGCTACTACCGATTGGATGGTTTAGTGAGGCCCTCGGATCGGCCCCGCCGGGGTCGGCCCACGGCCCTGGCGGAGCGCTGAGAAGACGGTCGAACTTGTAAAAAAAATTAAAATAAGATAAAATAAAATAAAATATACTTTTATTGATGTCAGAGAGGCAGGGAGAGGGAGGGAGAGATGGAAACATCAGTGATCAGAATCATGGATCGGCTGCCTCCTGCACGCCCCGCACTGGGGACCGAGCCCGCAACCTGGGCCTGTGCCCTGACGGGGAATCGACCTGTGACCTCCTGAGCCGGCGGCAGGAGCCATTTTTAAATCCTCAGGTTGATTTGGAAGATACCCACTCCCTTTCCCTAAAAAGGGGACGACGTTTCGGTTGGACGCTGACCAGTGCTCACTGTGGGGGCGGCTGTGCCTGGTGCCTGGGGACCCACACGCGTGTCTCGTAGGGTCTTTCAGCTTCGATGCCGTCTTGTCAACCAAGCAGAAGAGAAACTCCTGGGAGAAGCTCCTGCAGGCCCTCCTGCTGCCCGACCTGGAGGCGAGTGGGGGCAGCGCGGGGGGGGGGGGGGGGGGGGGGGGCGGGGGGGCAGTCATCCTGGCAGCCGCTGGGGCTCGGCCCATGCGCCTTAGCAGCAGGGCGGGAGGTGATGCGGGCCTGAGCCTCACGCCATTGGGCGCCATGACCTACAGTTAGTGTGAAAGCAGCAGGGCTCTTTGGTGACGTGTAAAATGAGCGGCCGGCCCGGCCGGTGTTGCTCAGTGGATAGAGCATCAGCCCCTGGACTGAAGGGTCCCAGGTTCCATTCCGGTCAAGGGCACGGACCTCAGTTGCAGGCGTGATCCTGGGATCCTGGGCCCTGGTTGGAGCTCCGCAGGAGGCAACCAATCGATGTCTCTCTCACATCGATGTTTCCCTCCCTCTCCCCCTCCCTCCCACTCTCAATGGGAAAACATACCCTCGGGTGAGGATTCCCAAACAAACAAGTGAAGTGAGCAGTCCAGACGCCCTGGTTGTCCAGGCCCGGCCCCAGGCGCCCCAGCGCCCGCGTGGCCCTCACACCCACCCTGTCGTGCGCCCCCAGTGTCTGGACAAAACCCTCCTGGAGGTGAACGATCGCATCAGCCGGGACGAGCGCATCAGCTCCGACCCGGTGGCCAGGATCGTGCTGGGGGACCCGGCCGCCTTCCTGCGCCACCTGCCCCGGGCCAGCGCGCTGCACTGCTCGCGGGTGTGGAGCTGCCGCGCCCGGGTCACCGTGGAGCACCTGCGGCACGTGGTGGAGCAGAAGAACGGCCGGGAGAGCCTGCCTGTGCTCTGGAGGTTCCTGCAGAAGGTGCGCCCGGCGGGAGCCCGGCCCTCGCCCCGGCCTGCCCGGAGCAGCCTGCTCTTCCCTGCGGGGCCGTGGGCACCTACTCCCGGGAGGATCCCCCCCACTGTCTGCAGCTCGGGGTGCGGCGGGGCGGGGGGGACTTCGAAACAATTGTCTCTCACATCGAGCGGCTTATTTTCTCCCCCTCCCTCTCCCCCTGCCTTCCTCGCTCTCTAAAAACCAATGGAGCCCGGCCGGCGGGCTCAGGGATTGAACGACAATCTATGAACCAGGTCACGGGTTCGATTCCCGGTCAGGGCACATGGTGGGTTTTGAGTTCGATCCCCAGTGTGGGGCGTGCAGGAGGCAGCCCATCAGTGATTCTCTCCCATCATTAATGTTTCTTTCTCTCCCTCTTTCTTCCTTTTTGAAATCAATAAAAATATATTTAAGAATTAAAAGTAAAAATAAAAATCAATGGAACAATGTCCTCCAGTGAGATTAACAACAACCAAAGCCACGTTGGCCAGAAGGAAATACCAACACGGCCCTGAGCCAGCCCCCCCTGACCCCCCTGTGGCCCCGCCCCCGCAGCCCGCCCCCCGTGGCACTTTCCTGGCAGGTGAGAGATTGACAGATGGACGGATGGCCTTCCCTCCCCAGGAGGCAGAGCTGAGACTCGTGAAGTTCTTGCCTGAGATCCTGGCTCTGCAGAGAGATCTGGTGAAACGGTTCCAGAATGTTCCGGAAGCTGAGTTCCAGTCCATCCGCGGCTTCATTGACAGCCACGGCTCAGGTAGGACTCGGCCGTCACAGGAGGTCAGGACGCCTGTTTGGTGGCTCAAGGGTCACTCCAGCTAGAGGCAGGGGAGGGCAGGCCCTCGGGGCCGCTGGGCACTGTTCACAGGACGGGGCTGCCGTGAACCCGGACACGGTGGAGGCTTGGTGGCCGCCTCGCTCAGCTCCCGGTACTCGGCCAGGGCGCTCCCATGGCGCTGGGGCTGGTTTGGGCCGGGGGGAGGGGGGGCGGCCTGGCAAGTCTGACCTACATGGCGTGTTCGGCAGGAGGCCTGAAGCAGCTGCTCTGCAAGCGGGTCACGCTGTTCCTGTCCACGTGGAATAAGCTGAGGAGGTCGCTGGAGACCCAGGGTGAGTGCGCGCCTTCCATGTGGCAGGCACAGGAGGCCCCGTCCCCCGTCCTCGCGGCCCCATCCCCCCATCCCCGCGGCCCCGTCCCCCCATCCCCGCGAGCCCGTCCCCCGTCCTCGCAGCCCTGCCTCCAGCCCCCTCACCGGGCAGCACTGTGCCGCCTGCCCCTGTGGGTGGAGGGGTCTGGGACAGTGGAAGTACACGGCCGTGAAGATCCGCCCTCAGGCCGGCCGGTGTGGCTTCGTGGTTGAGCATCTACCTATGAACCAGGAGGTCATGGTTTGATCCCTGGTCAGGGCACAGGCCCAGGTATGGGCTTGATCCCCAGTGTGGGGCGTGCAGGAAGCAGCAGATCGATGATTCCCTCTCAGCATTGATGTTTCTTTCTCCCCCTCTTCCTTCCTCTCTGAAATCAATAAAAAATATAATAGCCCTACCTGGTGTAGCTCAGTGGACAGAGCATCGGCCTGTGGACTGAAGGGTCCCAGGTTTGATTCCCGTCAAGGGCACATGCCTGGGTTGTGGGCTCAATCCCTAGTAGGGGGCATGCAGGAGGCAGCCCATCAACGATTCTCTCTCATCATTGATGTTTCTCTCTCCCCCTCTCCCTTCCTCTCTGAAGTCAATAAAAATATATTTTAAAAAGTAAAATCTCTATATATAAAAGCCTAAATGACCGAACGACTGGTCGCTATGATGCACACTTACCACCAGGGGGCAGACGCTCAGTGCAGGAGCTGTCCCCTGGTCGTCAGGCACTCCCACAGTGGGAGCGTCGCTCAGCTGCCCAATGGGCGCCAGATGCAGGGCTCACAGCTGGTGAGGCCGCTGCCGCCTTGCGAGCCTCTCCTGATCAGGAGTGACGGCGCAAGCCCATGGCGGTGGCTGCCAGTTTCGGCTCGATCCCCGCAGGCCATGCTGAGGGCCGGGCCCCGGGCCTCTAGTAAAAAGAATAAAACCCACACTGGCTCCTCCTGGGTCCGTCCAGGTGGGAACCAGGGTGCTGGGGGCCCTGGGGCCGGCAGCGCCTGGAGAACGGGAGGGGCCCTGAGAGTCTGGGGGCAGCTCTGCCGCTGGGCGTCCGCGCTGCTGCCCGCGGGGCGGCCGGGTGCCTGCGGGAAGCGGCCGGGCGGCTGCCGGAGAACAGCCCTGTCCTTCAGGCGAGATCAAGCTGCCAGCGGACTACTGCCGCGCCGACCTGGACCTGGACACCGAGTTCGAGGTCATCCTGCCGCGGCGCCAGGGCCTGGGCCTCTGCGCCACGGCCCTGGTCAGCTACCTCATCGGCCTGCACAACGACATGGTCTACGCGGCGCAGAAGCTCTCGGAGGAGGAGCACAGGTGAGCGCGGGGCCGCCCTCTCGGCCCCGGGAGGGGGCTCGGCCCTCGGGCAGGCCCCAGGCCTGTGCCGCGTCCTCCGCTCGGCCGGGAGCCGGCGTCCTGGCGGGTGCTGACCGCCCGAGGCCGTGCTCTCCGCAGCTACTCCGTGGACGCCTCCGAGGTGACCGACCTGCACGTCATCAGCTACGAGGTGGAGCGGGACCTGCTGCCGCTGATCCTCGCCAACTGCCAGTACCACGTGGCGCAGGGCGGCGAGAGCCTGCAGGAGCTGGACCTGGAGCGGATCCAGCGCCAGGTCACCGGCCGCTTCCTCCAGGGCAAACCCCGGCTCAGCCTCCGGGGCCTCCCCACGCTGGTGTACCGGCGCGACTGGAACTACGAGCACCTCTTCGCCGCCATCAGGAGCCGGGTGCCCCAGGTGAGCCCGCCCGGCCACGGTGACCGGCTCCGGGGGCTCCCTTCACACGGGCCCGCCCACCGCTCCTCCCTGTGGGCAGGCGGGCCGCGCCGTGGTCCGGGTGTCACAACCACGTGTGCCCATGCGGCAGGCCAGGGAACTGTGTGTGGCCTGTGTGTATTGAATATGTATGCATGTGTGTGCAGGTGAGGAATGTGTGTGCATATGCGTATGCATGTGTTGAGTATGCACGTGGCACGTGCGTGTTGAGTATGTGTGTGGCATGTGCGTGTTGGGTATGTGTGTGGCATGTGCTTGTTGGGTATGTGTGTGGCATGTGCGTGTTGGGTATGTGTGTGGCATGTGCGTGTTGGGTATGTGTGTGGCATGTGCGTGTTGGGTATGTGTGTGGCATGTGCTTGTTGACTGCATGTGTGTGTGCGTGTCGAGTATATGCACATGTGTTGTGTGTGTGTATCTGTGTGCACATCCTCACACGTGACTCTGAGGATCCGGTGAGTCCCCACCTGTGTCTGGGAACAGCCAACCCTGAGGAGCTCAGGTCACAGCGCTCCTCCCGCCTGCGACCTTGGTGTCAGCCGTCTCACCCACTCACCCCCACCCCCGCTGCTTCAATTTCCAGAGCCCCCTCCCCCACGCGGCCGCCAGCACCCTGGGCGGGCAGCTGCAGTCCTACAGCGACGCCTGCGAAGCTCTGTCCCTTGTGGAAGTCACGCTGGGGTTTCTGAGCACAGCGGGCGAGGACCCGGACATGGACCTGAACGTGTACCTGCAGGACAAGCTGCGCATGGGCGACCAGACCGAGCAGGTGGTCAAGGTGGGTGTGAGCGGAGGAGCGGGTGGGAGAGGGGGTGTGAGCGGGGGAGCGGGTGGGAGAGGCGGTGTGAGCGGAGGAGCGGGTGGGAGAGGGGGTGTGAGCGGGGCGAGCAGGTGGGAGGGGGGTGTGAGCGGGGGAGCAGGTGGGAGAGGGGGTGTGAGCACAGGGAGCGGGTGGGAGAGGGGGTGTGAGCGGGGGGAGCGGGTGGGAGAGGATGTGAGTGGGGGAGCGGGTGGGAGAGGGGGTGTGAGCACAGGGAGCAGGTGGGAGAGGGGGTGTGAGTGGGGGAGCGGGTGGGAGAGGGGGGTGTGAGCGGGGGGAGCGGGTGGGAGAGGGGGTGTGGGGGGGAGAGGGTGGGCGAGGGGGTATGAGGGGGGGGAGCGGGTGGGAGAGGGGGTGTGAGGGGGGAGCGGGTGGGAGAGGGGGTGAGCGAAGAGGCGGGACTGGGCGCTGGAGCTGGTGGGGGTGGCGGAGGGAGCCGGATGCGCTCAGGCAGGATCTCAGCACCACGTCCTGAGCCCCCTCCTCCCCAGGCCCTGCACCTGCACCCGTGTCGGCTCCGCCACGTCATCGCGCTCTGGCAGCTCCTCTCTGCCCACAAGTCTGAGCAGCTGCTGCGCCTGCGGAAAGTAAGTCCCGTCTCCTGGCCACGCGGCTCCCTCCCCGGGCCTCCCTCCCTCCTCCCTCCTCCAGGGCCTCCCTCCCCTTCCTCCCTCCTTCCCAGGCCCCCCCTGTGCTTCCTTCCCCGCAGGAGCCCTTCAGGGAGATCAGCACCAAGTACCGCGTGGCGCTCAGCCCGGGGGGCACCAGGCTCCTGCGCACGTTCCTGAACCAGAGCTCCCTGGACGTCTTCCTCCTGGAGCTCCACGAAATGATCCTCCTGAAACTGAAGCCCCCCCACACCGACTTCAATCCCGACTGGAGGTAGGGCTGGCGCCTGCAGCCTCGGCGGGTGCTGTCTCCCCTGCTTCCCTGCGCCCAGGACAGCTGGGGGTCAGTCTCCAGGGCGGGGGGGGCGTCCGCCCCAGGCATAGAAGGCCCGCGAAATCCTTTGGTCTGGCCCTGCCGTTAGGAGTGAGTTAATGAAATGCGGTGACGTGGGAATTCTGCGTGGCCCGCGATGATGGTTACGCCCCCGTGGCCCCCGCAGGGGGCGGGGGGTGCTCCCACCTGCTCTGCTGGGTCTCTCGGCACCGAGAGGGCTTCCTGAGTCGGGGTCCCTGTCACCTTTTTGCTGCTGCTGTTCCGCTTACTCCTGCATCACTGAGGGGTCCGTTTTGAAAACTTATCTTTATCTTAATTGTTGAAAGTATTACAGATGCCCCCTCCCCCACTGACCCCCTTTGGCCCATCCCCGCCCTGCATCCTAACTCTCATAGAAAACGCCACCCCGCGAACAGTGTGAGGGCACTCACACACACTCACACACATACACACACACTCACATACTCACACACACACTCACATACACACACTCACACACACACACTCACACACTCACACTCACTCACACACACACACACACACACTCACATACTCACACACACACTCACATACACACACTCACACTCACACACACACACACTCACATACACACTCACACACACACACACACTCACATATACACACTCACACTCACACACTCACATACTCACACACACTCACATATACACACTCACACACTCACACACACACACACACACACTCACACTCACACACACACTCACACTCACACACTCACAGCCCCCGCCTCTCATATCTCGCTTCCCGGGGCCACGCCCACTCCTGTCCCGTCCGCGAGACTGAGGGGCTTCTCTGTTTATTGGTCTGTGGCCTCCCTCTGAGTCGCCTCTGATACCCTTTGATTACTTGGGGGTGGGGGTGGGGGCGGGGGCTGTTTATCTTCTTAATTGTGAACGATTAGGATGAGCCTTTCACCCCTCAGGTCCCAAAGGCCCATCTTGGTGTTTAATTGGTGGGGAAGCTGACGGTTTTCCTTGGAGCCGCCGTGGGCACAGAGAGCGATCAGGGCCTCCCTCTCCCGAGGCTGCAGGACAGTCCTCGGCGTTTACTGCCGTGTGTGGTGTGAGGCAGGGATTTAGCTTTGCTGGTTTTCTAAACAGAAGTCACGGCCTGTTCCCTCGCTGCCCACGGCACGGTCGCTATTTTCCCGTTACGGGTGTGGCATACACCTGTATACATCTGTATCTTCGGATTTTTAAAAAATTCTCACCTGAGGATATTTATTGATTTTTTTTTTTTTTTTTTTTAGAGAGAGAGGAAGGGGGGGGAGAGGAGATGAGAGAGAAACATCCATCGATTGCCTCTGCACACCCCAATTGGGGATCAGGCCGCAGCCTGGGTAGACACCATGACCAGGGATCGAACCCAAGACCTTCTGGTGCCTGGGACGACGCTCCGATCCACTGAGCCACACGGCCAGGGCCATGTCGAGTTTCTTAACACGTCCTTGCTCCCCTGGACTCTGTGGGGACGGGAGCCCGTTCCTGGGGGCCCCACAGTGCTTGTGCATGTCACGTCACGCCCGTGGGAGGCGGGCGCACCAGAACCTCGGGCTGGGCTCCTGGTCCCCACGGACGCACTCGCCGAGGGTGGCCTATGGCTGACCCCCACGTTCCTGGTTGCAGGAGCACTGGTTCTGCCGATGGCCAAGAGGGGGACCATGGATGGAGGGAGACCGCAGCTGGAGGGGGACCGTGGAGGGAAAGGACCATGGCTGGCCGGGAAGGGACTGTAGAGGGAGGGGACCGCGGCCGGCCGGGAGGGGGTCAGAGGTTGTCTGGAATCTGTTCTAAATGCCGCCCTGTCCCTTGGTCTTTTAGCCTGAGAGAAACTCTAGTGAGTTACATGGAGACGAAAGAAGTTGACATTCCCCCCGAGATGGAGGGTCAGTTCCCGGAGGAGATACTGCTCTGCCACTGCGTCTCTGCGTGGAAAACGGCGGCCTTGCTGAAGCGGGCGCGACAGGCAAGATAGAGCCGCTCCTCTGCAGAGCTGCTCCCCCCACAGAGCTGCTCCCCCCCACAGAGCCGCTCCTCCACAGAGCTGCTCCCTCTGCAGAGCTGCTCCCCCCCCACAGAGCTGCTCCCTCTGCAGAGCTGCTCCCCCCCACAGAGCTGCTCCCTCTGCAGAGCTGCTCCCCCCACAGAGCCGCTCCTCCACAGAGCTGCTCCCCCTACAGAGCTGCTCCCCCGACAGAGCTGCTCCCTCCACAGAGCTGCTCCCCCGACAGAGCTGCTCCCTCCAGCTGGGACTGCAGCCTTGGGACCAGCGTGTGCTCCGCGCTCTCCAGGCGGTGACCACGGGTCCCGGGAGGTGGACACCAAACAGGCCACGGTGCTCACGGTCCAGGAGAACAGATGGGAACTGTGTGCCTCGGGCCTCCAGCCCCTCTTTCTCGGGCCACGTGGTCGGAGGGGGCAGGGCTACAGTTTTTCCTTTTATTTCTTGTAACATGCTCTGCTCTCACGGAAGAGCGGCGTCCTTCTCCCTCCCCCGCTCCGCACTGAGAGCGGCAGCCTCTCCTCGGCTCCCGGGACCAGAAGGTGCCAGGGCGTCCTGGCGTCACGGACCTTGGGGCCAAACCAACAGGACCTGGCCCGGCCCAGCCTGGCCCGAGCCCCACCCCCACCCCCACCCCCACCCCGGGTCGGAGCACTGGACTCAGCCCCACGCTCTCAGGGGCTCGGTCTCATCTGTCAGAGGAGGGAGCCAGACGGCGGCCGGGCTTCCTCCGCGTCTGGGCTTTTGAAACTGGGAACAGACGGGTATCAGTGCCGACGTGGGTCCGGGCACAGCCTGGCACCGCTGGGGGCGCATGGCCCGGCGTTCGCCCATCAGCCGAACCCCATGTGACCTCGAGGTCCCAGCGGTCTCCGCCGAAGCACAAACAGACTCAGGGAGGACACGAGGCAGGGAAGCTTCCAGAAAAGAACCTGGGACTCTGGTCCCAGCCCTGCCCTCGTCCTGCCGTAGCTGAACATGAGCTGCCAGGGCCTCTCTGGACTAATTCCCACTCCTGGGGGCCCGGCGCCCACGGCCACGGCCAGACAACTCAGGGAAAGGCCTTCCGTGCACATTCCAAGCGAGCGAGAGACTCGCCAACTTGCAGTGGGGCCCGTGGTGGTGAGAGCTACAGAGAGCCAGAGCGGGATCGCCCTCAGCCCCACCCCCGGGGCTGCAGGCGCCACCCGGCCACTCCGCGGTGTTGGGTGAGCGGGCAGTGGCCCAGCCGCCCTCCTTCACCTGAGGCGCTGGCCGCCTGCACTCGGCCCTCCAATCCTACAGTCACTCCCAACCGTGCAAAGGCACCCCCATGCCATCCGCACCCTGGGGTGCACGTCAATCAGGGAAGGGGTGGCTTGCTCGGCCCTTGGCCTTGCACTAGGAACTCCCGGGATCCTCAGGGCTGGGGTGACGCCGCCATGGTGGCCATCAGCGCCACTTTGGCTCCTCCACGCGGGGCCAAAGGCCCTTCTTCCTTTTGGGGGGTGTGGGGGGGCGGGGCGGAGTGAAGGTTCTCCCTGCTTTTATGAAGGGGTTTTATGAAGATTTTTGTACGCGATGCTTTCAAAGCCTTAACTGCCATCGTCCAGCATTGTCTTGTTTGCCTCAAAATACACTGGCCGAGCACACACACATGCAAGTTTTGTTACAGCCGTTACACCTGTTTAATAAACTTGCATTTTGATCAAGCCAGAGAGTCCTTCTCTGGGGGGCGGGCCCGCTGGCTGGGGCCGGCTCTGCCCGCTGCGGAATGTGGTGTAGAGCTGCCATCCGTGGGGAACGTGCCCTGGTTCAGAGCACGAGGGTAAAGGCCTCTGGGCAGGACGGCGGGGCCTCGCAGCCTCAGAGCTGAACGCCGCTCCCAAGGCAGTGGCCTGGGCCTCGGGGTGCCCTCCGGCCCTGGCCTGGGCCTCGGGGTGCCCTCCGGCCCTGGCCTGGGCCTCGGGGTGCCCTCCGGCCCTGGCCTGGGCCTCGGGGTGCCCTCCGGCCCTGGCCTGGGCCTCGGGGTGCCCTCCGGCCCTGGCCTGGGTGGGGGTCTGGCGCGCAAAGGGCTGTGCCCTCCCGGGAAACTTCCCACAGTCACTGGGACTGAGGCCAAGGCGCTGGGTGAGTGGCCCGTGTCCACGTGGGGTTCGGGGCATCACCCCGAATGGCCGCACCTGGAAACTTTCAGAGGGGGCGGCGCTGCAGCGCCCTGTGCTGGAGGGAGGGCTGGAGCAGCCTGCGCGCAGGAGACTGGGTGGAAGCCAAGGAAGCCCGAGCAATAGAACCTCCCCGGGGACTCAGGGGCCCCATCCTTGGGCGCTTGTGGGAGCGGCCGGTCCATGTCCCGTCCCACTCTTTCTAACAAATCCATGGGAAACAGCCACCGGTGAGGATGAACAAAAACCAAAACAATGGCCTCTTCATGCTCCTCGCCCGGCCCAGACCCGGCGGCCCGCCCGCCCCTCCAGGCCCGTTCTTTGTGCAAATGAATGTGGGCGCTTCCTGCTCGGTCCCAAGTGAGAACGCCCGCGCGGGCTTCTCCTGTGCATCTGTGGGGCCGTGTGACGGTCCCGCCAGGACCCCGAGCCCCACCGCGCCTCCCTCCGCGGGCCGCGCGCACCGGCCCCGCCTGGTCCTCGCGAGGGCGGTGCAGGCGGCGAGGCCGTGCCCGTGCGACCTCCAGCCACCAGGCGGCGCCGTCCGCTGAGCCCCGCCCCGGGCGGCCCCACCAAGCGCCACCAGGGCAGACCGGAAATGACGCAGGCGGAAGGGGTGTCGGGCTGTGCCATGGCCCAGGAAGCGGTTGGACGGCCGCCTGAGGAAACCCTGTCGCTCTGGAAACGGTAATGAAGCCGGAAAAACGAGCAAGAGCTTGGGCTGAAGCGATGCCGCCCTCAGCGGCCCCGCCAGCCTCGGAGTCCCCGGCTTTGGGGCGGCGGGGTCACCGACCCGCATCGGGAGCGGGGACCAAAAGGCCTTCGGGAGTTGTAGTGGGCGGGGGGCGGCGCGCGCGTTCAGGTCTCGGGGAGGGGGCGGGGCACCCTGAGGGGGCGGGGCGAGGGGCGGGGCAAGCAGCTAGGGGGCGGGGCTGGAGAGGGGCAAGCAGCTAGGAGGCGGGGCATCCTGAGGGGGCGGGGCGGGAGGGCGGGGTAAGCAGCTAGGAGGCGGGGCATCCTGAGGGGGCGGGGCAGCCTCAGGGATGGAGCCTGACTGGACTGCCCGCTGGTCCCGCATCTGCCTGCAGGGAGCAAGCACTGCTGAAGGCCCGCGTGGTGGACCAGGACACGGAGGCGTGGCAGCGGGACCCCGCCTTCGCGGGGCTGCAGAGGGTCGGCGGCGTGGACGTGTCCTTCGTGAAGGGCGACAGTGTCAGAGCCTGCGCCTCTCTCGTGGTGCTCAGCTACCCTGAGCTGGAGGTAACGGGTGGGGCTGGGCTGGGCGGTGCTGGCCAGGGCCGCCCTGCTGGGCTGCGTGCGCCTCCGGGCCGGGAGCGGTGTTTGTAGGATCTCACTGGTAGGTCGGGGAGTCTGCGAAGAAAACGAGGAGACGTCTTACACTCCCCACCTCCGCGACCCGCAGGGACACATCCCACGTTGCCCAAGCCGGAAACCTGTCTGCCCAGACACCCCCCTCCAGTCACAGACGAGCTCCATTTTTAAAAAAATATTTTTGTTGTTTTCAGAGAGGAAGGGAGAGGGAGAGAGGAACATCAGTGATGAGAAGCATGGATCGGCTGCCTCCTGTACGCCCCAACGAGAGGTCAAGCCCGCAACCCGGGCATGTGCCCCGACCGGGAATCGAACCGGGACGTCCTGGTTCATAGGTCGGCGCTCAGCTACTGAGCCACGCCGGCCGGGCCGCTAGCTCCATTTCAGCATTTCTTCTCTGCATCCTAAATGCTGCTGGAGGCAGTCCCCTTGTGTGCATCCCCGCTGCCCCTCCCCGGCCGTGCCGTGGCCGCCCCTCCGCAGGGGACAAGCAGAATCTTCGCTGGGTCCGTGCTGCCAGCAGAGCTGTTTTCCTAAAGAGCAAGTGAGATCACGTCACCACCTAGTCCACGGAAGGCCCTTCCTGTGCCTTCGTGGCAAATAAAGCCCACGCTTGCTGACGAGGTGCCAAGGCCTCTCACTGGTCTGACTTCTGCTTAAGGCAGGCGGTGGGTCAGCTCTCAGCGGCTCCCTACCCCACCCTCCACTCCGAGGGCTTTGGATCCCGCAGGCAGGCCACGCTGCCCCGTTCCCTGTCCTGGAACGTTCTACCCATCTCTGAGGTTCTCCAGTGACGCCCCTCATCCCGCAAGACCAAGAGTTGCTCCCAGCACCCTCTCTTTTCTCTCTCTCACTGGAATGGGATTGGCCTGTCTCCCCGACCGTATGGTCCTGCCCACCAGCCGTGGCCTGGGCACCGAACTTCCGGCCTGGTGGAGAGAAGACGGGAGTGGCTGCGTGGATGAGTGAGTGAACGTGTGCCAGGGTGTGTCTGAGGCCCAGCTCAGGGCGCCGAGGCTAAGGAGGAGCTTGGGAGGGGGCCTGGCTGTGCCGCTTCAGAGCTTCCCTCCCTGCTCCTCCGCCTCCCAGAGGCCGCGTCCTCCGCCTCGGGCCTCGCGCTGGACTTGGGGGCTCCGCAGTCAAAACCCAGGAGTGTGCCCGGCACCTGCTCTGTGCTGAGCACGAGCGAGCAGCCAAGGCTGCCCTCAGAGGCCCCTGGTCAGCGTGGAGGACGGCACGGGGGACCGGCATGGCTGCTTGGCTTCCCACCTGGCTCTGCCCCGCCCACTGCACCCCTAGGCCTGCGCCTCCTCCTTCCTCACTGTGGACGGGAATGTGTCTGCACAGCTGAGCTGAGTTGAGGCCAGGCACTGAAGCAGCTAGCGCCACCGCAAGCCCGCCATAGACACGCCAGACCCAGTTCCCGTGTCCCCTGGGCCCGTGCCTGCCCCTCGCTGCAGGGGCCCCACCTCTGCCCTGGCCTCGATCTCAGGCGGTGCTGGGCAGCGGTCCTCACGGGCATGAGTTACTGGCCCACTGACCGGGGCGCTCAGGGTGGGGTCTCAGGCTGTGCCCTTTCGCAACCCCAGCACGTGCCCAGGGCCTGCTGCTGGGCGAGTCAGCTGCGTGAGGGGCTCAGAGCAGCCGAGGGTCTTGGGAAAGTCTGGCCCCGTGGCCCCCAGTGCGGGCGAGGACCTGCAGGCTCGATGGGCAAATCCACAGGGACCAAGTGGGGCCGTGGTGGCCGAGGGCTGGGGTGTGGGGCGGAGGGGCAGCGGCGGCTGACCGGTGCGGGGCCACTCGAGGTCTGGAGAACGTGCACGCCCTCAGGCCCAAGGTGCAGGGTCCCTCCCTGTGCCGGAAGCAGGTCCCACACGGAGCTGATTGCGTGCGGGAGCCAGCCCTGCCCTAGACCCTGTCCCCACTCCTCCCACCTGACGGCTCCAGCACTTCTCCCGGGGCCTGTCCTTGTCCCCTGAGCCTCCCCACATCCGGCCTTGGCTCTGACTCTCACAGGAGCAGTCCGGTCAGAGGAGCTGACTCAGCAGCAGGCCGACTCCCCAGCCCCATCTGCAGGGCGCTCGCCTGTCCTTTCTCATGCTCCTCCCAGACAGTGAGGCAGGGAGGGGAGGGGGAGCTGCAGAGGAGGGGAAGGGGATCCATGGATGAAGGCAGAGCCATGCCCCCCCCCCCCCCCCGGCCCCCGCCGCCCCGCGGCCTGACCTGGCTCCTGGCGCAGGTGCTGTATGAGGACAGCCGCCTGGTCCACCTGACGGCCCCCTACCTGTCGGGCTTCCTGGCCTTCCGAGAGGTGCCCTTCCTGGTGGACGCGGTGCGGCGGCTGCAGGAGAAGGAGCCCAGCCTCATGCCCCAGGCAGGTACCTCCATGGGCCTCTGCTGCTGCGGGCTGGGGGGCGGGGGGGGGGGGGGCTGGGGACTTCCTGGAGGAGGGGCACTGCCCTGAGCGCGGGGAGAGGACCTTCTCAGAACCTGGGCTCAGTGGTGGCCCCAGCCTCCTGCTCCCAGACGTCTCGGCCTCACGGGCAGCACCGCTGACCGTGCCTTCCCTATGGCTCTTCCAGGTCCTCCTTGTGGATGGAAATGGGGTGCTCCACCCCCGAGGTGATCCTGCTCCCGAGAGGTGGTGGGGAGGGCTGAGGGAGGGGGGACTCCCAGGATGCAGGCCCCCACCCAGCCGGGCGCTGACAACTCCTCTCTGCCTTGTTGGGACCCTCCAGTAAAGACCCTTCTCTTCACCCCCATCCCGCCCGCCCCGAGGCCCCCAGCACCCCCGGGGCCCACGCGGTGCCACTGCCAGGTGGGACTGACCGCCCCCAGGAGCCCCGGCCCGAGCTCCGTCCGCCTGTCGCACTGGTGGCCACCTGCAGCCTGGCGTCCTGGCCCCGAACGAGACACTGGGACTTGGCCCAGGGAGAGCTGAGGGGCCGGGCTACCTCACCCTCAGATAGGAAGTGGGGGGACCGTTGGGCAGCAGAAGGGCAAAGGTGGGCACACGCACCACCCTGGAGGCCGGTGCGGGACCCTCAGGCCAGCCGGGGACCCCAGGCACAGCAATCCGGCCACCTGGCAAGAGCCCCCGAGTTGTCAGGGGAATTGGGGGCCAGAGACCCAGAGGCTGACAGTGGCCACAAAGGGGAGGAAGCAGGGAGGTGCTGGGAGCGCCGAGTGGGCTCCTAAGTGCTGGAGGGGGAGGCGTCCTCCGCCCAGCGGGCTCCTGGGAAGCTGGGCAGGGACCACAGCAAGGTCAGCTGGGGCTCGGGGTCCCGTCCCTCAGCCCGAGGCAGGCTCGGTCCGCTCGGCAGACTCAGGAAGGGTCTGGTGTGTCCTGAGGCCCCTGCACCCCTTCGCTCATAGCCCTCCCCCCCCCCCAGGCTTCGGGGTGGCCTGCCACCTGGGCATCCTCACGGACCTGCCCTGCGTCGGGGTGGCCAAGAAGCTGCTGCAGGTGGACGGGCTGGAGAAGGACGCCCTGCACAGGGACCAGGTGCGACCCCGCCCCGCCCCTCCTGGGTCCCTGTCCTGGGCTCAGGAAGACCCGCTGTGCGCCCCTGGGTTCCCTGTGGGTGGTGGTACCTCCAGCCCCCTCTGAGCTCCTCTCCCACCCCCCCTGCCCCTGAGGGGCCCCATGTGGGGAGGGGCCTCTAGCTCTTGGGCCGGGACACTGGGAGCCTGTGCAGCGCCCTGCGCAGCACCAGGAACGGGACTCCCGAGACAGCGGGCGGCACTCGCTCTCTCTGGGAAGCAGCCGGGGGACAGGGCACGTGTCTGTCGGGGCGGCCCTGCGTCTGCGTGGGGCCGTGGGCAGGGACCCCGCCTTCCCAGTGGGCCACCCCGCTGCCCCCGAAACGTTCCTTGGGCTGAAGCCAATGTGCCCACACTCCCAGCAGGAGCGAGCGCGGCAGGAAGCGAGGGCCTGGGGGCAGGAGCAGGCCTCCCACCCGCTGAGGCCTGGCAGGCTGCCCCCGCCCTCCCGGCCCGGCCTTCGCCCTAGAACCGGGAGGAGAGAGCCGCGCTGCGCTCCGAGGGCCTCGCCAGGGTGGACGGAGCTGAGGGCAGCTCGCCGGGCAGGGTCGCTGCCAGGGTGGTCCGGCCCGTCTCTGCCCCGCGGCTGCTCAGGCTGTGAAGGTGACTGACGTGTTTCCTGCTCCCCAGATCCGCCTCCTGCGCGCTGGCGGGGACTCCTTTCCTCTGAGGAGCCGCTCCGGGGCCGTCCTGGGCAGGGTGAGTGCGGGCTGTGCTCCGCCGGCAGGTCAGCACCCACGGACCTGCACGCCCACACCCACCCCACCCCTCTGCCTCTGCCTGGGGTGTGCCTGTGCCTCCGTGACCTCCCCACCCCGCGCTGTCGGGCCCACCCTGCCCCCCACAAGCGGCCGGAAGGTGCCCCAGGCGCTGCCTGCCCCCTGGGTCCCTCCTGCACCAGGACAGGCTCAGTCCTCCTGCTGCAGGGCCTGCCCAGCACCTGACTCCTCCCTGTCCAGGCCCTGAGGAGCCACGACCGCAGCACCAAGCCCCTCTACATCTCCGTGGGCCACAAGATGAGCCTGGAGGCGGCCGTGCGCCTGACCCACAGCTGCTGCCGGTTCCGGGTCCCAGAGCCCGTGCGCCAGGTGGGTGGGCGGCTCATCCAGGGCCTGGCTCTGCCTCTGGCCCCCGGGACCCTGTCACCCGCTGCCCGTGGCCACCACCCCTTCCTCGGGTCCTGGGGCCTCCCTGGCTGCAGCACGTGGGGTGGCCTCCAGGTGGCAGCACAGCCCACACGGTGTGGGCTCGGCCCCTGCTGAGGGCCTGGGCCTCCGTGGCTGCTGAGTGGCTCTGGGGCCCACGCTCTCCCACCAGGTGCCGGGTGTGGGTCTCAAGCTGCCCCGTGGGCCTGGCTCCAGGGGCCTGTCCTGCGTCCACCCACATGTGCGACCGGAACTGCTCCAACCGCAGAGCTGGCCCCTTGTGCTGGAGGGGCAGGTCCTGTCGCCAGTGGGGTGAGGCTGTCTAGCGACTCCGCTGTCCCTCGGTCCAGTCTCTGGGTCCCTGCCCGGCAGCACTGCCCTCCCGACTGCTTCCTGGGAGAGGGAGGCGGGTGGGCGCTGCTCCTCCCCATGGCGTCCACGGGTGCCCGTGCCAGGGCTGGGCTCTCTCGCGGTGCCGTCCCCCTGCCGCTCCCACTGGAACAGAGGCCTGGGGGCGGGTAGCTGTGCGTCCTGTCGGATGTGGCTCGAAGGCCCGGCCCCTGGGGTGGAGTCAGCACGTGGCAGGCCCTGCAGCCAGGTCCGGGGGCCCATGGCCCCTGGTCACTCGGGGACTTTGTGGGCGTTTCTGCGCCGCTCTGGAGACGGGGCGCTGGCTGACTCCTCAGGGAAGGGGTTTCGGCAGGGATCTCAGCTCAGGCCACACCAGCTAAGGGTGCTGTCTGCCAGGAAACCAGGGCAGCCACGTGGCTGCAGCTGAAATGTGGGGGCCTGGATTCCCACCTTAGGCCTTGGGACCTGCTCTCCTCCTGTCACCTGCCCCCCAGGCCGGGCTTTCTTGGGGAGAGCGAGTGGCGGGAGGGCTTGCCCAGAGGCCAGCAAGGGACCCAGCGCCTCACGCGCCACCCTCTCCTCAGGCCGACATCCGCTCCCGAGACTACATTCGAAGGACCCTGGGCGGCCCCAGGACCCCCGCCCCCGGGCAGGAGAGGTGAGCGCAGGAGGCTGGGCAGTGGTCAGGGTCCTCAGCTGGGGTGCAGTGTCCCTGAAGGGGCGGGAGAGGAGCCAGCAGGATGCTGGGGGCCTGGGGGAGGCGTGGCCAGAAACCCCCAAAGCCACGGCCCACCTCCCACCAGGGCGCCTGCCTGCCTGCCGTGGGCATCTGCCTGGGAGGCTCGGGGGTAGGGCCCCACAAAGGGGGTGGGGGTCAGACCAGCGGGCTCCGTCCTGGCTGCCCCACCAGTGTCCTTTCCGCTCTGAGCCTCGGCTCCTCGTCCGCGTGGCAGGCGCAGGGATTCCCATCCTGCTGGGTCTCATGGGGGAGCCTCCGGGACAGGCGCTGCCCCTCACAGGCAGGAAGCAGGCGCGGAGCAGTGATGAGCAGAGCGGGTTCAGTCCTCCCTCCTCCCTGGGAGCCGCCGGCCTGGGCCTGGCAGAGCTGCTGAGGCCTGAGCGCTCCCAGGGCCGGCGGGGCATCTGGGGGGAGGGTCCAGGTCAGGGGCAGCCCCCAGGGACCCCTGGTAGCGAGGGGCCCTCGGGCGCTGGGGTTTGATGCTGCCCCTTCTCCACGTCATCACCAGGAAGGCTCAGAGGCCAAAGGTGCGGCCCAAGGGAGGCCCCGAAGAGCCCCCGGGGGAGGGCAGGACCCCCGAGGCCCACAGCCCAGGCCTCAGGACACACCCGGAAGCCCCAGACCCGGGCGCCCAGGAGCAGTAGGACCAGGGCTGGGCACGGAGCCAGCCGGACGCCCTGGAGAGAGCCGCCCGCCTGGCGCTCTGGCCTCAGAGCCGTCACTGGCCTGGGCGCCTCTGTGGGGGCAGGACCAGCCCCAGCAGCTGGCGGTGCGCTTGGACTCAGACACGGGCCGCGAGCGCCCTGCTCCCATGGCTGCGCTGTCCCCGTCCACGGTCACATCACGAGGCCTGGAACAGCCTGGGTGATGCCCACAGAGACCTCTCAGCACAGAGCCCAGACCCGGGCCCAGTGGCTTTCCCAGGGGTCACGGGAGGGTTTTTTTTTTTTCCTAAAAGTGCCTACGTGGTCCTGGCCAGTGTGGCTCAGTGGTTGAGCATCGACCTATGTACCAGGAGGTTATGGTTCGATTCCCGGTCAGGGGCACAGGCCCGGTTGTGTGCTCGATTCCCAGTGGGGGGTGTGCAGGAGGCAGCCGATCCATGATTCTCATATTAATGTTTCTCTCTCTCCCTTCCTCTCTGAAATCAATAAAAATAGATTTTGAAACAACAAAGGTGCTCACGGCCGCTGGACGGCACGGGTGTTACAGCTCCGCCCCATCCCCTCTGGTACATCTGCCACTGGCTGTTTCCGGTTGAGCTTCCTGATCATTAAACCATGGAGAGCTTCCAGGGGTGACGTCACAGCAGCACCCCCGGGGCCACCTCAGGGGCGTGTGGTGACGGCGTGGCCTCCCCGCGAGTGGGAGCAGTTACGGCCACCGCTTCCTCTGACCACAGGGCTCCGCGGGCCTCCCAGCTGCGTGTGAGGACAAAGGCATGTTCCGCAGGCCCCGTCCCTGTCCCCTGAGCCAGGAGCCGCGGAGTCAGGTACATTCGCAGGCCACGTACCTGAGCAGTTGGTGCGTTTTAATTAAAATGCACCCGGTTCTCACCCACCCGTCACGGGGACGCTGGGTTTCTGTTCCGGCTCCTGTGGGCGGCTGCCCGGAGCGGCCATGTGCACGCCTCCGTGATGCGCGTTCACAGTTCTATCCCGAGGGGTGACTTCCTGGCTCTCGGGGCCACTCACTTCATGGACCGGCCGGCGCTTGCTCAGTGGCAGCCTTTTCCGGGCCACAGCCAGGCCCGGGCCTCCGTCATGCCGGCACCGGCTGCATCTGCCTTGCATGTCCCTGCTGACGAGTGAGGGGAGCCCCTTGTGTGTGCTCACTGCCCATTTGGGAGAAATGTCTCCTCAGATCCTTTGCCCTTTTTATTTTGTTTGTAAATATATTTTTATTGACGTCAGAGAGGAAGGGAGAGGGAGAGAGAGAGAGAGAAACATCGATGATGAGACAGAATCATGGATCTGCTGCCTCCTGCACACCCCCCACCTGGGATCGAGCCCTCAACCTGGGCCTGTGCCCTAACCGAGAATCGAACCCAGGACCCTTCAGTCCACAGGCCGACACTCTATCCACTGAGCCACCCCGGCCAGGGCCCCTTTGCCCTTTTTAAAACTGAACCGTCTCGTTCTGCTGTGGGTGTCAGAGCTCTGTGTGGGGGACCTGGCCCCGTCAGCCACGCACCTCGGCTCTGCTCCCACTCGGCTTGTCTTTTCATCCCCGACGGTGTCCTTACACGTGGGCGTTTTAAACTGGATGTGGAAGGAGCCTCGCCGGTCCCTGGGGGGCCAGGCCGGGTGGTCGTGGCTGGTGGTGGGCGTGGTGCCCGGGGCGGCGCGTGGGCCGGAGGCGCTAGGACGGTGCTGGCGGGAGGACGCGGTGGGTCACCCCGGTGACTTGGCGCCCCGGCTTCGGTTCTTGTTTTCCTTCCATTTGGTGACGGTGCTGGAGGGTCCCAACTTCCTTTCCTGATCTTACTGATTCCAGGGGGGAGTGTCAGGGTTCAGCAGGAGCGGGGGGGTGGGGGGGGGTTGGATGGCCCAGAAGCACCCGGAGGAGCCCAGGTGGGGTCGGGACCTGCTGGGCGGGGCGTTCGGAGGAGACCCGGGGCAGCAGGACGGGGATTGGGAGCAGGCTTCAGTGGCACGTGCTGCCCACACCCACGCCCGTCCCCCTGCTCTGCCCTGTCTTCACCCCCCACCCCCGTCGGGAGGGCGCAGGGCCGGAGTGGTGGCGTCTCGCTCCTTCCCGCAGAACCTTAAAAATAGAGCCCAGATGCTGCCCTCTGAGACTGCAGCTGCCCCAGAGCCCAGAATAAGTCTGAACCCCTTAATAATTCACGTCGCTCCAAATAGCCTGGTGGCCCCTGCGCCCCTGCCCAGCTCCCCCCCACCCCGTTCCCAGGAGCTGGGAGTGGGGCTCCCGGGAGGTGGGGGGCCTGGCTCCTGCAAAGCACACCCACACCCCTTGCCTCAGAGACCCCGCCTGCCCACCCCCCTCTCAGGCAGCCAGGCATGGACACCCCAGGACCCTCCCCACTGCACCCCTCCCTCTCGGGCAGCCAGGCATGGACACCCCAGGACCCTCCCCGCTGCACCCCTCCCTCTCGGGCAGCCAGGCATGGACACCCCAGGACCCCTCCCCGCTGCACCCCTCCTTCTTGGGCAGCCAGGCATGGACACCCCAGGTCCTCACTGTCCCAGGACCCTCCCTGCTGCCCCTCCGGCCACAAACATCGGTCCCTTCCATCACAACCGCCCCCCCTCGGGCTTCTGGGGTGCCAGCCCTCCAGGGCCTGGGCCCAGTCCCGGCTGCACACACCCACCTGCTCCTCTGCCTCGGGAGGGTCCCTAAAGGGGCTCCATGCTGGTGGGAGCAGCTGGGACCAGGCCCTGGGTCCCCGCGTGCGGCCTCTGTGCTGCTGGGGTGGGAGTGGGTCCTCAGAGCCTGGCCCCCCCGCAGCCCTGCTGCCCCGCCCGGCCCGCCGGGTGATTAATGAAAGGCCCGCGGCAGCGCTGACACCCAAACGGATCGCACGCCTGGCGATCAGGCAGCGAGGTGTGGGGGATGATGGAGCGAGGCCCGCTGTCCCCAGGTCACCCCCCGGGAGGCAGGAGCGCTTCTCGAAGTTTCCTGCCTCTGTCAGCGATGCTGGGGGGGGCGGGGGGGACCCAGGGGGGCGGGGCAGCTGCTGCTCTGGGCAGGACTGCGCCCCTCCATCTGCCTCCTCCCCACCAGCGGGCAGGGCAGGCGGGCTGAGGGGAAGGAGGGAGAGGGAATGGGGGTGCGGGGGAGGGCTGTGGTGGGCAGAGGGAAGACCCAGGCCTCGGGTGGGCCGGCCCTGGGAGAGAAGGCGGCCCGGCCTTCCCTGGGCGCAGGGCCCACGGAGCGGCTGTGGCGTGGGCTGCATGTCCTGTTTCTTACTGAAACGTCACATGTGTTTCTGATCAAAGTCAGCGGCCGTGGATGGAGGCGCTGTGTGAGCCTGGTGACGGGGACGCTCCTCTCCTGATGGCCCTTCCCGGCAGCAGTTTACTTTTTCTGTTTGTTTTGGACCGTGTGCGTGTGTGTGTGCGTGTGTGTGTGTGTGAGCATGTGTGTGTGTATGTGTGTGTGCGTGTATTATGTGTGTGTGTATGCGTATATATGTGTGAGTGTGTGCGAATACGTGTGTTAGTGTGTGTTTGTATGTGCGTTAGTGTGTGAGCATGTGTGTTGTGTGTGAGAGCATGTGTGTATATGTATGCATGTGTGCATTGTGTGTGAGTGTGTGTGTTTGTGAGTGTGTGAGTAGGTGTGTGTGAGTATATGAGTGTGTGTGTGTATGAGTATATGAGTGTGTGTGTGTGTGAGTGTGTGTGTATGAGCATGTGTGTGTATATGTGTGTATTATATGTGTGTGCATATGTGTGTGCATGTATATGTGTGTGAGTGTGTGCAAGTGTGTGAGTACGTGTGTGTGAGCGTGTGTATATGTGTGTATGTGTGTGAGGGCATGTATGTGTATGCATGTGTGTATTGTGTGTGTGTGTGCAAGTGTGTATGTGTGTTTGTGAGTGTATGTGTGTTAGTGTGTGTATATTTGTGAGTGTGTGAGTATATGAGTGTGTGTGTGTGTGTGTGTGTGTGTGAGCTCCTAAGTAGGCCCTGACGTCCTGGGTTTCTCATTTGGAAATTACCCATTGACTTACCGCTGAGTTTGGTCTCTCCCACACGCACACGCACACGCACACGCACACTCACACCCCCCTCTCCCCAGGGCTCAGCGTGTGCCTTCCCTCCATGCACACCTTCCCGGCGGAGGGCCTGCCTGCGGCCGCGTGGCCTCTGGGGCAGCCTCTTGCTTCTCCTGGGCTCACCGGCGCCCTTACTTGTCTTCCCCGGACGCTGCTATGAGAACAGGACCCCTGAGGGCCCTCCATGGGTCCCTTTCTTCCTGGAGCTGTGGCAGCTCCGCGCGGTGTCCCAGTGTCCGGGCCTCCTGCGTGTGTCCCCGGTAACTGCCGCGGAGCCGGCCCCCTGCCCCGTCTCATTGCCTGGGACATGGGCACATCCGTGTCTCGTCCCCTCCGTCCTCGGTTCAGTGGTGTCCTCTGGTGGCTTCCGAGATCCTGCACGAGAGCCACAGCCCCCGGCCGCCCTGGAGGCCAGCGCCACGGGTCCCAGCCGCGACCGGGAAGGGCGCCTCTTCAGCTGCCGGAGGCACAGGGACACCACGGGCCTCTCAGGGGTGTCGGCGAGTCCAGATGAGCCGCATGGTCCCGTGTGGTGACATGAGGGGTGAGGGTCCAGGGGCAGGGGTGGGGGGCACCACTCTCCGTGGTGCTGAAGCCAGTGTGGCCGTGGGACTGGGCCTGAGGTGCTGGGAGCCTGGCTCTGGCTTTACTCCGGACCACCCTGCCCCGCATCCCCCCCCCCCACCCCGCCCCTGCCTCCCCCAGCCCCCTGCAGCTTGGGTTCCTCCTCCAGATCGCCTCCCTCTGGCCCCGCCTCCCTCCGGCCCCGCCTCTTGGTTCTGGCTGGCCTGGCTTGACCGTGACCACTGCCGGACTTGACCACTGTGGCTGGAGGTCGGTGTCCCGCCTGGAGCCAGGGCGTGGCATTAGCCCTGCCCATGGGCAGGGTCCCTCAGGACGGTCAGCACTGTCCCTGCTGGAAGGCCAAGGGGGGGGCGCCTTCTCAGGAGGCCGTAGCCAGGATGTCCAGGACACCCCATCCCTGAGGCCGGGAGAGCGCCGCCCTCCCCCAGCGCCCGTCCGTCTCTGGGCGCTTCTCTCGGGGCCGGCGGACCCGCGTGATCAGGCTCCATTATGAGCTGCCCGTCTTGTTTTTGGGGCGCAGACGCCCACGGTCGAGGGGACCCAGTTGGCAGGTACCGAGGTCTCCGTGACAGGTGACTCGGGGGGTCAGTGACCTGTGTAGGGAGATGTCAGCCGGGGCTGCCCGGCGGGCAGCCAGTTCCCCCAGAGCGTCCATGCAGGGGTGGCGGCAGTGTGGGTCCAGCAGGCGGGGGGAGGGGGAGCCTGAGCCGCCTCTGCAGCCCAGGGGCGCTCACACGTGGCTCGCCGGCAGCTCCCCTCGGTCCACTCGTTCATTCACCCGAAGCCTCCTGCTGGGGGGCCTGAAGCAGCCACACTGGCTGGGAGGCACGATGTAGCCAGGAGGGAGCGGCTAACTGCGGGGCCAGGGGAGGGGGGTGGCGGCGAGGCCAGGCCCAGGGGGCGGGGCCTTGGGCAGTGAACTCCGACCTGAGCTGTGAGGCTTGGAGACAGTTTCTCAAAGCTTCTGAGCCTCAGTCTCCCCCTGTGGAATGGGGAGAGCGCAGCGCCCGGTGCGGACGTGCAGAGCTCGGTTTCCGTTTGCTGTGATCTTTTCAGGAAAACGCCAGCCACCAGGTCCCTCCCCGAGAGGACCAGCGACCACACTCTGACCCCAGCCTGTCCCCGGCCTTGCCCTGCTGGGGCTGCCCCTCCCCTGGGAAGCCCACCCTGCCTCCTGGGAGGGTGATTGGCAGCTGCCACTGCCCACCCCCAGCCGCTGAGCCTCCTGCTTACTCATGACGCTGACATATGGCACCTCGGGAGGGGGGGGGGGCGCTGCCGATGGTGAGAGCAGCATGTCCCGCTCGAGTCCTGCTGAAGCAAAACAAACAACATGTGAGGGAGCAGAGGCGGCTGGGGGCGTGAGCGCGTGTGCGTGTCTGCATGGCGCCTGCCCCGGGCGCTGGGAGGAGGAAAACGGAGGGGGAGGCTCCGGGCTCGGGGCTGAGGCCTGGCTTCCCTGCGTGGGGCTCTCAGCTCCTGGGGTCCTCCGAGGTCACGTGGTCCTTCCAGCCCCTCCCGGCCGCTCTCCGTGGGGACGCTGAGCTCAGGCCGGGACCTAGAAGTGTTCTTTCTTCCAAGAACCCGGAAGCCACCTAATGTCAGACCAGACCCACAGGCTCAGGCTGAGCCAGTTCCTGCTCTGCGTTTGCGGACGGACGAGGGTGTGCACTGCAGAGGGCAGCAGCCAGTCCCTCCCAGACCCCCTCTCCCGGGTCAGCAGCCCCTCCTCTTCCCACGGCTCAGGCTGCTGCCATGGCAACGAGTCCCTTTGCTGGCAACAGCACGCATCCTGGAAAGGGTCAGTGGTCCAGGGACCAGGGGGTCCAGCAACTGTCGCACCACCTCCAGGAGGCCAGCCCCAGGCCCCTCCTGCTCTGCCACCTGCCTCCTTGGTAGTAAGAAACCTTGAGAGACAGAGCGAGCCCAGGATGGGGCTGGCCCAGCGGGCGGGACAGAGGGCAGCAGGTGCAGAGCCGCTGTGAGCCCGGCCTGGCCTGGGCCTGCCTGCCCACGCGGAGGGGCTGGAAGCTCTGGGCCGCCCCGAGCCTGCAGATGCCTGAGGAGCATGGCAGACCCTGGGGTGTCTGTGGGGAGGAGCCCACTGGGGACTCGGAGCAGCACCCCCCACTTTGGGCTCCCACGGAGCTGCAGAACCCTGCCCCTGACTGCCTCCCAGGCGGCGGGAGCCCCCCTGGCGCCCTGGGCCCAGCCCTGCGTGCTGACCAGGTGGCTGGGCTGCCCCCGGCCTGGCCTTGCACCAGGCGCCCAGCCAGGCCAGCCGAGCTGTGCGAGCCCCGCGCCCGCTGCTGGCTGCGCTCACGGCGGCCTCCGCGTCGGCACCGCACCGCTGTGCACGGAGGTGTCGGCTGCTGCCTCAGGGCAGATGGGCTGCCAGTGAGCTAAGCGTGTGCGGGGGAAGGGGTGCCATAGGAACCCCCCCCCCCGGGCCGTGGGGGCGGGAGAGGCAGCGCCGGCTGCTGGGGGAGCGGGGAGACCTAGGAGGGAGGGGGCTGGGGCCTCTGAGGGGATGCTGGGCCTGGAGGCAGGGTCAGGGCCGGCGTCCCTGGCACCACTGGCGGGCGGCCTTGGGCGTCTCTTCTCTCTCGGCCGCGGGACTGAAGGAGGGCCTGTGGGTCGGCTTCCGTCCGCGTCCCCTCCTGGCCCCGCGTCCCCCGGACAGGCCTCCGTCCTTGGCAGGCAGCCCCCGCCTCTGCAGGCCGCCGGCCAGGGCGCGAGGGTGGGCGGGAGGCCAGCAGTCGGCCAGGGCCGTCGGGCACGTGGGCTCGGGGTTGGGTGGCACGTGTCAGGCAAGGTCACTGCCGCCCCAGCCGCCCCGGGAACCGGCCATGAGGTCGTCAGGTCGTGGGGGCCGGCTCCGGGGAAGGTGCTGGCAGAGGCCGGAGACCCTCCCTGGCCCGGCTGCCCCACAGCCCAGCCCGCTGGGCCCCGGGCCCCCAGGGACCCTGGGCCGTGGAAGGGGCAGGCGGGGGCACATGGGCCACAGATGGCCCGGAAAGCGCTCACGGGCACAGACAGGCCTTGGGGAGCCCAGGGCCTTTCCGTCGCAATGGTGGCGAGTGCGACTGGGCGCGTGGCCTCCAGGGACCGGCCCAGCAGCAGGGGGAGCCTTCACCCCTTACACGGGGGAGGGACCGGCTGCGAAAGGCTGCAGGAGGCCTGGGGCCATGTTGCGGAGGAGCTGGGACCGGAGCCCAGACCAGCTGGCGGCTCAGCCCTGCGGTCAGCTCACGCGCGGCCGGGCACACCCGGCGGGAGGGGCTGGGCCTGCCCCTCCACCGCTCCGGAGCCGGGAGGGTGCCCGCTGGCCCGCGCCCCTCTCCCTCCCTTGCATCCTGGGCAGCCGCCCCCGCCGCCCACGGTGACTCAGCTCAGCTGTTACTCAGCCTCCTCGCTTGCTGCCTTTTCTCTCTTTTTCTTCTCCAAAGGGTGACCTCGCTGCGGTGCTGTGGCAGGTGACTCCTCTGCCCGGGGGTGGCCGTGGGACCAGGCCTCGCCTTCGGACTCTGGTCCTGAGCAGAGAGACTGTCACCTCCAGGGCAGGACAGTCCTGGCCTCGGTTCCCCTGAGTGGGGTTCGGGGTCGGGTCACCTGCCCTGTCGCCCTCTGCAGCCTCACGACCCAAGGACGCTTGTCCCCTGCGAGTGCTGGGGACACCTGGGGGCCACTGGCCTCTCCTGCCTCCTGGACTCCCAGGTCCCGGGGTTCTGAGGTCAGGGTGGTGCCTGGAACTGAGGACACCCCTGGCCTTGGGTGGGGAGACCAGAGACGGTGCTCGAGCAGAAAGCTGACGGGATTGAAGTAACTGAGCAGTCAGACAGCCCGTGCCCTGGGTGCCCGCCGGCCGCTGGCTTCTGCCCAGACTTTCCTTCCCATCTGCCACCCCTTTCCTCTTCCTCCCTCCCTGCCCCCGCTCAGGCCCCTCGGAGTGACGGAATGGTGGCCTCCGGGGGACCTGTCCGCCCAGAGCCTCGGGAGCGGCGACGTAACCTAGTGAAGGACTTGAGACGAGGTCTTCCTGGGGGCGTGGCCCTCAGGCCGAGGCAGGTGTCCGGAGAGAAAGGCAGGGATGGGAGACGCGGGCCCAGCTGTCCCGGCCACGAGGGGGAGAGGCCTGGAGCAGGCTCCGCCTCTGGGCTCAGCAGCCGCTGGGACCTGGGGTGGAGGGCCCTTTCTGAGCCATAGGCTCGGGGCGGCTGCCCTGTCCTGCCTCACACAGTCCCACCCGAAGGCAGGAGCAGCTCGTTCCCGACTCCCTTGCAGCTAGAGGTGGGCCTGTGACCTGGGGCCTCCACCAGTCGCCCAAGAAGAGGGAGTAACACCTGGAAGCAAATGACCCAACTCTCTCTCTCTCTCTCTTTATTGTTTCCAGTTGGTCCAAGGACGGGAGAGGGCTCCGGGGTTAAAGGCAGGGCAGGGAGGGGCTGGGGCAGAAGCCAGACTCCTGAACGCTCCAAGTGCCTGAGGGAGCCTTTCTCAGAGACACGCCCGTCCAGCCCCGGGGCCGCCCATCCTCCCGATGAGTTTCACCTGCTCACCCAGGACGGGCTCCCAGGAAGTGAGAGCGCTGGGCCTGCGGGCAGCACCGGGGCCTGGCTCGGGGTCCTCTCCCCCAACGCGGCCTCCCGAGGGCCCCCCTCCCCCTGTGGGAAGGCCTCTGTGCTCCTGGAAGAGGGCACGGCCACCCCTGCGCGGGGTTTGCATCTTCAGGAGCCGCTGGGCGCCCTGGGCCTCTCCTCACCAGCTCTCTGCGCTCCAGAGCCACAACCGGGGACACAGCAGCCCTGAGAGAGGTAGGTGGGGGCCCCGGGGCAGGCTGAGTGGGCGACGGGCCTGCCCCTGGGAGGTGGGGGCGGGGGGGGGTAATTCTGACGCATCTGGGGCTCAAGGTTGCTGGGCAGAGAGGAGTTGGCTGGTCTCAGAGGCCGAGGAAAGCGAGATGGTTCTGAAGGCGGCGATGGGAAGTGGGGAGGGCGGCCGGAGCTGGAATAGGGGCGTCCGGGTCTGTTCAGTCCACACGTGGAAGCGGGCACGCCTTGCGCAGGGCGCTGCCCGTCCCTCTCCTATGATGGCGGAGGCAGAGCGCCCTGGCTTTGGGGCCGTGGGTCTCGGCCCAGCAGTGGAGGCGCCGCGTTCCTGGGGGTGGTTCCCAGGTGAGTGGCCTGAGCACCCCTGACTCCTGGGACACTCTGAGCCTCATTCCCTTCCGGCAGGAGCCTCGTGGGTTCTGGTTCCAGTGCTTGTGGGGTCAGAGAGCTCCCTGGGGAGCCGCCCCAGCTCTGACGGTGGGCGGGAGCTCATGCCCGAGAGAAGCTCCCAGAAGCCCTTCTGCTAATCCCGGCCAAAGAGAGGAGCCGCCCCCAGCCTGGGCTGGCGACCCCCCCATTGGACTAGCCTGCCCCCCATCCCCTCCTGCCCACCCCCTCGCCCTCCGTGGGCCCATGTCCTCCCTGTTCTCCTCCCCATCTTCTCCCCACCCCCCCACAGCCTTCTTAGAAATGAAGTCATCTAGAAAAATAATCAAAATAGAAAGAAAAAAAAAAGCTAAGAAAATGGGATTTTTTTCCTTTCAAACATTTGGCAAGACACCTCCCACACGGATGAGTGTCCACTGGCCTGTTTCCGTCTGGGGGCCTCAGGCCTGCACCTCTGGGCAGTGTGAGCGGGTGGACCTCCCCATGCCCCACGCGGCCAACCCTGGGCCTGGCAGAGGTCGCCCAGGCTGTGCCCTCGGCAGGAGGCAGGGCCGGCAGGAGAGAGGGCGGGGCCCAGCGGGGTCATTAGCTCCTCAGTGAGGTCTCTGCCCAGCCCTGCGCTTCCCGCCGCCGTGCCCTGCGCAGTTCTCAGGGGTTTATTTATAATTGATACTCACCAGGCACTTGCTGAAAAGCTGCTTCCGGAAGCCCCAAGGCCCTGAGCTCCCGGCAGCCTTAGGCTCCAAGCCCGGACGGGTCCCCTGGCTCCCAAGTTCCCAGGTCTCAGCCTGGCTCCCTGCCCCCAATGCAGCCGTTCCGCCACCCCCGACCTGCACCCTGCCCCTGAGACCCTCCCCGATTGCTGGGGTGACCCGAGGCCAGGGCCTTCTCCCCTTCTTAGAACCAGCCCCTCCCTCCATCCTGCCCTCTCTGGCCCCGATGGCAGGGCACGTGGGACCTGTGCACCCGCTCCTGGCCCTGGCAGTCTGTCTGCATCAGTTACACGGTACGGGCTGTCCCTGCCCCATAGACCTCGCCGGCCGTGAGGGGGTGGCCGAGCCGCCTGTGGCTGACGGTGGTGACTGATGGCGAATGGCTCCCCCTGCGTCTGGAGTGATGCCCAGGCCCGAGGTGCGGTGGGGGCCCGAGGAGGGGCCTGCAGGCAGGGAGGGGCACCCTCAGGTAGAGGCCAGAGATGAGCTCCCCGAGGGCAGGCTGCAGGCCCGGCCACTCGGGGCCGCACCACGGGCAGGGGTGGGCTGCCCTCCCTCGCCCTGGCCTGGCATCACCAGCTCTGGCCCTCCCTCCCTCCCTCAGCCTGAGCAGCACCGCCTGGCACAGGGAGCCTGGCAAGGCAGGGCCCTGGGGGTCGCCCTGGGGAAGCCTCCGTGGCGAGGGCGATGCCAGGCGGGCCCTGCCAGGGATGCGCTGCCACTCGGCAGGCAGGGGGCGGAGTGTGGCCTTTCCCCGGCTCCGGTCTCCTTGCTCCGAGCTCCAGGGGCCACGGATGCCCTGACGGTGGGGTTGAGGCGGAACAGATGCCCGTTCCAGGACCAGGGCCCCGGGCCAGAAGGGCAGTGCAGCCTCCGCCGCTGACCAAGCCCTGGACCCGTGGGCTCCGGAGCCGAGGGGGAGACGGGGGCGGGGGGGGCAGCCAGGTGCCTCCGGCTCCTGACTGACCCAGAGCATCTGGCTGCCGGATGGCGGTGCCCTGTGCCCCGTGCCCCACCACACACCCTGCCAGGAGCTCCTCTCCCGGACCCGGAGCCGAGGCCGCGGGGGCGCGGCCCACATTTGGATGGGCTTCCGGGCGCCCCTGGCGGCCGGCCTGCCTGAGAGGAGGCGGCGTGCCCGGAGCAGCACAGGCTTCTCAGCCCACGAGCTGCCGAGCCCGGACCTCGGTGTCCTGGGGGCGTGATCGGTCAGGGGCGACCGGCCTGAGCCTGTCTCCTCGCTCGTAAAAGAAGGGCCCTCAGCGTGAGGACGGATACGAGAGCCGCGTCCAGCATGACCGGTCCGCAGTGCGCTCACCCCAGAACTGCCCCGGCCGCTGGGAGGACTAGCGGAGACTGGGCTCTGGGAGCCGACCCGCCTCCGCCTGCCGCTGTGCTGGGCTCTTGCCCTCTGCATGGCCTGACCACCAGGCTGCACAGGCCCCTCCGTGCAGCCGAGCACCGGGCACAGCGCGGCCCGAGCCAATGGCAGCTGCAGCCAGAGGACCCACGCGGGGCGGGCGCTGTGTCTGAGTGCCGTGGTCCTCCCGCTGGAGGGAGGGAGGAAGGGAGGGAAGTAAGACATGGCCGTCGCCCAATCCTTGCTGGTTCTCCTTCCCTCTACTCACAAAAGGGGGTGCTGGGGGGGACCCTCCGTCACCTGCTCTATCCACAATTACTGAGCTCCTGCTCTGACCTGAGCAGGTCAGTCACCTATGAAACAAGTCAGATGGTGACAAGACCTCCAGGGAAGCAGCAGGGAGGGGGTGCATGAGCAGGCCCGGGGACAGCAGGTGCAAAGGCCCTGGGGCAGGGCCAGCAGGCCCAGGCGGTGAGGTGGGGGAGCCCTGACTGTCCCTGAGGGACCGGGGAGCCTGGAGCAGGGACAGCAGTTTTCCATGTGTGAGTGTGTGTGTGTGTCTGAGGGTGTATGTGTTGAGATGGACAGCGGGGTGAAGCCGGGAGACCGGCGTCAGGGCAGTAATGGGGTGACAGAGGCGGCGGCCCAGGGCGGGAGGAGGGTCAGTTCTGGGGTGTTTGGAAGCTACAGCCGGCAGGTCAGCCGGTGGACTGGGGTGGGGGGGGGTTGTGACAGCCGGGAGGCCACCCCCCCCCCCGTAAGCCCCGCCCCTCCCCCTCGTGGCCCCCGCCTACCGGAAGCCGCAAGGCTGAGCACCTGAGGGCGTTGCCGAGGCAACTCCACTCGGCTTCTCAGGGTCCTGCCTGCCCAGCCGGGCTTGAGGCTTCTGCACCCACAGATCCTGTCCCCCGTGCGGTGGCGGCGGGAGGAGGCTGGAGGCCGCAGAAGCCCCGTTGACCCCCCATGAACGTTTTCAGAGCATTTGACACCCACCGTCCCGTCCTCCGGCCTGGAAGCGGAGCCATAGCTGACCGTCCCGGAGGGCCACCCCGCCGCTCCCGCTCCGGGACTTCCGCTCGAACAGCTCCGGCCTCGGGCCTCCCCTCCTTTCCTGCCTGGGCAGAGGGGGGGGGGTGGGGAGGGGGGGCGCGCGGGAGAAGGTCCTGGGGGGCTCCCTGGTGGCGGCGGCTTGGCTCCCGCCGACCTCGGTTCTGGAAGGGAGGTTCCCAGACACCCAGAGCGCAGCAGGGTCCCCTCTGCCTCCTTCCCCCCCAGTTCAGGGCCAGTCAGCTGGAGGGGCCAGAGGGAGGAGAGGGAGGAGAGGGAGGGGTGCTGGGGTGAGAGTGCCATTGGCCCGTCCTCTGGGCCAGCGGTGGACCCCGTGGACCCTGCGGCCGACCCAGGGCGTGGACTGTCCGCGAGGAAGGAAGACCCGGCTGCGAGGCCGCGTGAGCCGGGGTGGGACTGTTCCCTGACCCCCGAGTCTGGCTCCGAGGAGAGTGACTGCACCTGGGAGAGCACAGTTGGCTGGAGAATTTCGTTTTAAAATAAGTAAATAAAATGGAATTATGTAACTGCCATGTGTTCGGTGTGAAAAATCTGGAAAACACGAAAGCATAAGAGCCTGGACCCCGAGATCTGGCCGCCGGCGCTCAGGACGCTTCCTCCGGCCTTTCCCGCTCGGCCGGCCCTGCAGACTCACACCCGCTCTTTCCAATGGGACGTCCGGGCAGGTGCGCCAGCGCCCCGCCTTGTGGGCGAATGGGAAAGGGGGGTGATGTGACTGAGGAGCGGGGCTCCCCCAGCATCCCCCCAAACACACACACTCGCCTCTCACACATTAACACACACACGCACACGCACACGCACTCATACATACACACACGCTCTCACACATGCTCTCACACACATTAACACACACACGCTCTCACACACATTAACACACACACATGCTCTCACACACATTAACACACACTCACACGCTCTCACACATGCTCACACATGCACACACACACACGCTCTCACACAGAGACACACGCTCTCACACACACACACACACACACATGCACGCACACACACAGCCTCCAGGCGCCGAGGACAAGGGCAGTCACGGGCTGATGCAGGGGTGGCCTGGGCTCCCAGAGCTCCCTCGTCCTCGTCCTCGTCCTCATGCAGAGGGGCCCCCTACTCTCCGTGTTCTTTTCTGGGCTCCCCAGTGTTCTGGGCCTCCCTTTTAGGTTGGGGCAAGGGGGTGGGGGACAGGGTCAGGATGAGGGACCTGCCGGTCCAGGTCGGGGAGGTAGAGTGCACAGGCAGGGGGGGCAAGGGGGGGGATTTTGACCAGACAGCTCATCGCCTCCCCTTTCTGGGGGCCGGCAGCCTGGGCAGCCCTGAGCCCTGAGCCCTGGAGCTCGGGGCCCGCCCGCCGCCCCCCCCGGCCTCGGGCCCCCTCTCCTTGGGACGAGGCCCCCTCTCCTTGGGACGGGCCCCCTCTCCTTGGGACGAGGCCAGAAGCTGAGCCTCTTCGTTCGGTTCTTGTGCCGCCGTACCAAGATGCCACGGTCGGTGGGGGGCACTTGGGACAGTAGGTTTTATCTTCTCCCAGTTCCGGGGACCACGCGCCCGAAGTCAGGAGCCTGGGTCCTTCTGCGGCTCCGAGAGCGGCCGGCCCACATCGCCCCTCGGCGGCTGGTGGCTGCGGGGTCCCTGGCCGCCCTGGGCTGTGGGGGTCACTCCAGGCTCTGCTTCCATCCTCGGGCCTCTCCCAACCCAGTCCCACCCACTCAGGGGGTTCAGCTCCCCGGTCCCCTCCCCTCGCCCGCTCCTTCCTGCCGGACCCCCCCGCCCCCCTTCTCCTCGCCCCCCCGCCCCCTTCTCCTCGCCCCCCCGCCCCCCTTCTCCTCGCCCCCCTTGCCCCCCCTACTCCTCGCCCCCCCGCCCCCCTTCTCCTTGCCCCCCCCACCCCCCCTTCTCTTCGCCCCCCCGCCCCCCTTCTCCTCGCCCCCCCGCCCCCCTTCTCCTCGCCCCCCCCGCCCCCCCTTCTCCTTGCCCCCCCCACCCCCCTTCTCCTCGCCCCCCCGCCCCCCCTTCTCCTCGCCCCGCCAAGCTGGCCCCAGGCGGCAGCAGTCTGTGCTTCCTTCTCTCGGCATCTGCGCCGACAGCCTGGATTCTTCGAGAACAGAACTTCCGCGGAGCCAGGCCCAGAGCCAGAGCGGGAAGCGGGGGGGGCCTCTGTGAGGGGGGGCGGCCCTGCCCGCAGCTCCGGGGAGACTGCGCGTGGCTGGCACGTGAGGCCAACAGGGCGCGAGGCCTCGGAGTAACACGCAGACTGTCCACGGGGTGGGGTGCCCGGCGAGGCGTGGAAGTCGGTCAGCAAACTGCTTCTCAAGGTGACACCGACGCACGGCGGAGAGAACCAGATCCGCTGGCTCGTCGGGTCAGGGCCCTTTGGACCTCAGAGACCAGCGGCCGCCCGCAAGGACTCGCACCGACGGCAGAGACCAGCGGCAGAGACCAGCGGCCGCCCGCAGGGACTCGCGCCGGACCCATAAGAGCTCCTGCCACCCAACAGCCAGCGCCGCTTTCAACGGGCGAAGGAGCGGACGAGCCAGGTCTCAAACGCAGACACACAGCGACCGGTCAGCACGCGACCACCCCCCACTCACAGCCACTGGGAGATGCCACTCAGGCCACAGGGGGACCCGCCCCGCACCCCCTGGCTGGCACCCGTGGCGAGTAGAACGGCAGAAAGGCCAGCGTCGGCGGGAGGCAGAGCCCAGGACTGGGCCGTGCGAACGACAGATGCTGCAGCCACGACCGCCACCATGTGGGGTTCGCGCCTCACAGGCTGAGCCCGGAGCCCGGCCGGGAGCCCGGTTGGCGAGAGCGTCGTCCCCATTCGCCAAGGTTGCGGGTTTGATCCTGGTCGGGGCACGTACAGGCGCCCGGTGACTGTGTGTAAGGAGGCCCACACCGATGCCTGTCTCTGAAATCAGTCCGTCAGTGCAGACGCTAAACACAGAATTGCCCTGCGATTCCACCTCTGTGTGTGGGTCCGAGGGAGCGGAGAGCCGGGACTGGAACAGACGTGGACGCCCGTGTCCCCAGCAGCAGCACTCACCCCGAGAGGCGCGTCAGCCCGTGTCCGCCCACAGGTGACGGACACGCAGGTGCGGCCGGGCCACGCGGAGGGCGGTTCCTCGGCGTCAGAAGGAAGGGCGCCGCCCGCTGCCACGTGGATGGGCGCGGACGCGGTGCTCCGTGAAGGAAGCCGTCACAAGGGGAAGTACCGTGATCCCAGGGCCACGCGGGGCCTGCACCAGCCGGGTGCACAGGGCCGCCAGGCGATGGGGGGGGCGGGGGGAGGCGGGGGCGGGGGGGAGTTGGTGTTCGATGGGGACAGTTTCTGTTTGGAGCCCTGAGCGAGCTTTGGGGACAGAGTCCGTGGTTGCGCAACACTGAACCGTGCACTTAAAAACATTAAAATGCTAAATACTATGTATTTACCGCAATTTAAAAAAAATCAGTAATAAAATATTCCAAAGCCATTGAATTGTACACTTTGTTTTAAATATATCTTTATTGATTTCAGAGAGGAAGGGAGAGGGGGAGAGAGAGAAACATCCATGATGAGAGAGAATCACTGATCGGCTGCCTCCTGCACGCCCCACCCTGGGGGATCGAGCCCACGACCCGGGCCTGTGCCCTGACCTCCTGGTTCCTAGGCCGACGCTCAACCACTGAGCCACACTGGCCGGGCGACTGTACACTTTAAGTGGGTGGGTTGTATGATCGTTAATTGCACCTCAATAAAGCTGTAAAGGGGTGCAGTGCAAAGGCCCCTACACTTAGGAAAGGCCCGGAGCCTGGCCCCGGGGGCAGGGGTGTCTCTGCAGCCCCCGGGCCCCCCGGCCCTGCCCTGTGCCTCGGGCAGCTCCTCGCCAGCTGGCTCTGCCCTGCGCACGGCTCCCCTCGCAGCCAGTTTTCTGCACCCGAACAGGAGTCTCCCTGCCCACCTAGCAGATGGCCGGCGCTGGGCCCGGATCAGAAGCTCAGCGCGCAGCAGGGGACCGGTGGCTTCCTTGGCGCCGTCTTAAGCCGGAGGCCCGCCCGCTCCCGCCCTGCCATGTGCCTTCACGGTTCCACACCCGGAGCCGGCAGGACGGCACCAGGCCCAGGGGCTGGCTCAGAAATGTGTCCCCAAGAGGGAGGGAGGGAGGGGGGAGGGGAGGGGGAGGGGGAGAGAGGGAGGGGGGAGGCGGAAAGGAGGTTTCCAGGGGCTTGGTTGTGGCTTTTCGTTTCCCTAACCCCCTCTCCACCGCCCGCCCCCCTCAAGTGGGAGGTGCTGAAAGTGCAGGCCGTCCATCCGTCCGTCCGGTCCCGTCCGGAGGGCACCGGCTCTCAGAGGAAGCCAGGGGCCAGGCGGGGCTCTGGGGCCCTGGCCTCCGCAGTGCAGCCCCCGGGCCCGAGGCAATGGCAGCGGAGAAACTTCCGGGGAAGTCGTGACGAGGGAGACGATGAGAAATAACATGCGTGCGGTCCGAGGGCTGCGCCTGGGGGGCAGGCCGCACCCCCTGCCGACACCTCAGGGCCCCTGCTGCCGGGCCCAGCGGCTGAGCCCGAGCAGGAAGCAGGGAGCCTTCCAGCATCTTCCCAACGGCTTCTCGTCCCGGTGAGGAAGCTGAGCTCTGAGCGAGAACCTTCCACAGAGTTCTAAAACCTTGGTAACTCCCCTGCCCCCACTTCCCTCCGCTTTCTGGGAGCACTGAGCTCCCCCAGCCCGGAGAGACCAGAAGGCTGAGCGTCGGGGCCCCGGGGGGAGAGGGGGGCAGTCGGGGAGCCGCTGGGAGCTGGGGCCTGGCCTCCGGGCCTTGCAAGCTGCCGGCCCAGATCCTCGGAGGCCAGCGCTGCAGCCACGACCCAGGGCCCAACCTCGGGAGATCCCCCAACCAGCCACGGCTCCAGCTCTCGGGGCTCTGGGGCCCCAGTGCTGAAGGCCCAGTACAGGGCGGTGTCCAGACCCCCGGGAGGACTGCAGGAGGGTCTCAGTGCCTTCCGGAACCCAGTGCGCATGTCCACGTGTGAGTGTGTGCAAGCATGACTGTGTGGGGTGTGTGTGCATGAGTGTGCGTGAGTGTGCACGTCCACATGTGAGTGTGAGTGCGTGAGCATGAGTGTGTGCGGGCGGGTGCGAGTGTGCATGGGTATGAGTGTGCGTGTCCACAGGTGAGCGTGGTGCCGGGGGTGGGGATCAATCCCTGTACCTCTCCGTTCCGTTGGCTGCACCTGCGGCCGGGAGGCCCGTCCCCCCCCGAAGTCCCAGCGCCCGGGGAGTGTGCGCACCCCGGCAAAGCGGGCGAGGGTCCCCCGGGTGGTCCCCCGAGGTGTCCGGCGGGTGGAGGTGAAGACATTGCCAGGAGACCAGTCTTTCTCACTCTTTACTGTGTAAAATAAACTCGACAATTCATGTTTCAGCAAGAAAAGGAAAGGAAGCAGGGAGACCAGTAGAAATGGTGCGTTTCCCGGTCGCGGAGGCGGGTGGCGGTCCCGGGGTCGCCCCACGGCGGGGCCAGGGCTGCGAGTCGTATGAAAATGTTCAGCTTTGGTTGGCAAATAATGAAAAAGTGGGGTACACCGATCTCTCGCATATGCTACAGTATGTACACGGCAGCGGCAGCCGGGGCTCGCTGTTCGTCAGGGGTTTTGTTTTGGCAAATCAGACACAATCGGGAGCGTGGGTACCAGGCTTTCTCCTCCAGGCCTGTTCCCCTTCCGCGCTGCCCGAGGCCCGCCGACGGCTGCCTCATTCACACGCCGTGACGCGGGAAGTGGCACCACACACCACCGCTCCAGCCACGGCCTGGCCGCCGCGAGGCCACAGGGGATCCCATCCCCTTCCCTCGAACCACACACAACCCTCGTTCCTCGAGGCTTCAACTCGGTCCACCCGACACGTCCACTCCGAGCCGCAGGCCTGGCCCATTCACATCCCGGTCCCAACGCGCCCCCCCGAGCTCACCGGGTGGCCGAGAGGGGTGGCCGCGAACCTCGCATCAGCCTCTCCTCTCCCCTCCGCTGCCCACGAGACACCCCCTTGGTCCCAGGCCCCAGGGCTGGTGACAAAGGGATCTTTGCGTCTGAGGAAGGAATGGGGGGGGGGGGGGTGTCTACAAAAGCAAAGAAGAGAAGCGTACAAAACATCTTTCTCCAACTACGCGCTTTCAGCCCAGCGTGGCGGCGGAGCCTGAAGGGATTGGCCGGGGAAGATACAGAGGTGGAGTGGATTTCTGGGTTTGTCCTTTTCTTTCATAAAAATACTCTTGTTTTGGTAATAAACTTTGTCTTCGACAGTAAGAGAAAGAATACCGTGTTATCAAAAGCAAGAAGGCTTACGATTCGAGTGGGATCTCAGGCCCCCACCCCGAGGGAGAGCCTGCGGGCGGCGCTCCGCCTGGGGCACGGGGGCCGTGGGACTGGGTGCCCCCACAGTGCGTCTATCTCCGTGTTTATAAAATGGCTTACCTGAGAAAGGCCTGGGTGTCAGTGCGAGGGGCGTCCGTCCGATTACGGAGGAGATGGGAACCAGCGGGTTAGATCTGTGGCTGTGTCGGCGCCTCTCAGGGCGGCCGAGGGCCAAGTGTGAACACAGTGCGGGCGTCGAGGGGCTTGCACAGGCTCCGGGAGGGGCGGGAGGGAGCTAAATGTCAGCTGGGGCCCCTGGCACCGCGGGGGCGTCAGGGGAGGGGGCGTCAGGGGAGGGGCCGGAGGTGGACACAGACGTAGGTCTGTAGCGTCTGGGATGCTCTGCCCGTCGGGGTGAGGGCAGAGGATGGCTTGTGGTCCTGAACGGACAGCTCCCACCGCGCCCGCTGGGCAGGCGGTCTGGGGTCTGGGGTCTGGGTCCCGGGCCTGGCAGGGGCGGGTGGGGGCTGCCCGAGAGCACCGAGCGCTGGGCCTGGCCTCGCAGCCGCTCCCGGTGGCCGAGGGGGGGGCGGTCTGGTCTAGGGGTGCTTCCAAGCTCACGCTCTCCCTCCCGGGGGTGCTCTAGGCCTGTTCTCTTCCTACAGGGGATACCGCTCGCTCGCTCGCTCGCTCGCTCGGTGTTGGGGAGCGGGGAGGAGGAGAGGCCCGTGGACCTCCCCGCGCCTCCCCCGGCGCCCTCGCTTGCTTCCGCAGCCGTTCTCAGTAGCTACATGGATGGTCACGGGACAATGGGTGGCACTCGGCACAGAACACAGGACTGGAGAAGTCCATGCAGACAGGAACCACACGGGACTGGGAGCCGGGGACGCGCCACCCCGAGGGACATGCAAGCAGAGGAGGCCCAGCAGACCCCCAGATGCCGAGGCCTTCGGCCCGGACGAAGCACAAAGGTGAGAAGAAGCCGCTGCTGAGCCGCGGGGCGCAGCCTGGACACGGCCTCTGCATGAGAGCGAGGCATTGTGGGCCAGCAGCGGGCACCGTGCAGACGCCCACGTGGACACGCGCACAGACACCAACACGGACACACAGGTGCACTGGGTTCCGACACAGGACGGGCCTGCCTTAGGGGGACAGGCGCCCCTGGGGGACGGGACGGGGGAACCCTGCCCCCCGGAAGGGAGGTCTGCGGCTGCAGGGGAGCCGGGCAGGGGGCAGGGGGTCCAGAAAGACATGCCGGCCATTTGCCGTTTTGAGTCCAGGTGCCCTCGGGGCGTGCGACCCCCAGATGCTGCAAAAGGCAGGGAGCCCCCCGACCCTGGGCACACTCCATCAGAGCGCGCTCTCACTTAATGTGCTCGCACAACACACACGTGCACCACACACAACGTGCGCACACATGCACACGCACACACGCACACGCCTCCCCGCCGAGGAAGGACTAGAAGGAATGTGCAGGATGGCTTTTCACGGGGAAGAAACACGTCACAGCTTCTGAACAGGGTTGGGTCTCAGTGTCACCAGCTGGGGACAGTCCCAGGCCTGGAGCCCTGCATGGGGGAGTGGGCTTCAGGGCGGGGCCTGGCCATGTCTGCCTCCCCCCCCCCGCCCCCCCCGCCCCCCCAGGACTCGCAGAGCCGCTCCCTGGGCCCTGAGAGGGGGAGGAGTATGGCTGTGGGTGGCCCTGCATGGCCGGGTCCTAATCAGGGGGTGGGTTTCCCTCTCAGCCGCCCCCTGAAGGCTCTGCTTGTCCATCACCAGAGGCAAAAGGGGGGTGAGGGGAGCACGCCTCTCCAGGGACCCGCGGTGGCAGCACGGCTGGCGCTGGCGGCTGAAAGGGAGGCGGGAGCCCAGGAGGGGGAAGGCTGAGAGCCCGTCCCCACGATGCCCGAGGCAAGATGGGGCAAGGGGGCTGCGGAACCCCCTCCCACCGCCTCTGCCCCGAGCGGCTGGGCCCTCCCAGGACACTGCCTGCCTTCAGCCTCCGGGAGAACTCGCTCCACCACAGAGTAACCCCCCGACAGGCCCCGCCGTCAGCAAACGCTGAGCCACAGTCACGCTATCGAGAGAGGCAGCTCGACAGGCTCCGCAAACAAAGACAAATGCGACGCCGCGGAGCTGGCGGCCCATGGCTTCCGGGCACCACGAAGGAGGAAATGAAACACCTCGCTCTGCAAGAAGAGCCTCCCCGGAGACTCGCACTCATCGACGCAGGCACACACGCTCGCACACGCGCACACGCACGCACGCACACACACACGCAGCCTCTCACCTCCTGCATGGCTCAGAGTGTCGCCTGCGTCACCGGCCTGGGGCCTCCTGGGGAACAGGCATCCTCAGAACAGGAAGCCGGGCTGCGAAACGCAGCGGTGTGTGTGTGCGCGTGTGTGCATAACGTGTGTGTGCATGCGTATGCGTATGCGTGTGCGTGTGCGTGTGCGTGTGCGCACGCGAGGGCAATGGCCTGGAGTCATTCCTGGGGAGGGGAGACAGGACAGTCGTCGCGGCACAAGCAGAGGAGGGGCGGGCGGGGCCGGGGCAGGGGCTTCAGTTGACCTGGCGACAGGCCTCGAATGTCCACTTGGTGGCGCCCCCGAAGATCTCGATTTGGGGCTCGGCCCAGGCGATGACGTTGCCGGAGAGGGCCTTGGAGCTGCAGGTGGCCAGGTTGTACACCTCGCCCGGGGTCAGCTTGCGGTCCCAGATGTTGAAGTGCGCCAGCTCGCCCACGAACGCCTGGGTGGCATCAAAGCCGCCACCCAGCGTGTCCTTCGGAGAAAAGCAGAGGGTGAGGGTGGGGTGGGGTGGGTTGGGGGCTGGGGCGGGGGCCGAGCCTCCCCGTCTGGGGCTCTCACGGTCCCCTGTCTGGTCTCTGGGTCTTCACATTGTCCCCTACAGGGAGCCCGGGAAGGGGCGCTGCCGGCCACCTGTGCCCGCGGCGGACTGCTCAGGGCCGCCAGGACCTCCCCCCCCTCCCGCGGCCGGTAACTCAGCAGGGCAGGGGTCAGAGGGCAGCTGTGAGCCGGGTCTCGGCCGCACCCCCACATTCCCCACTTCTAGTCCAGGGACTTGGGGGCCACTTTGCCGACCCCATCGCCAATAGGAACAGGCTCTGGGGACAGGAAGGCCTGGCCCTGCTGCCGCCACTGCCCTCCAGGTGCCGATGGCGACACACCCTCCCGGGGCGCGAACTGCGCATCGCGGAGCAGGAGTGGCTTCCCCAGCCAGGCTGAGACCCACGCCCACTCAGTAAGCCCCCCAAAACTGCTGCATAACTCCCCTCCCTCTGCAGCTCGCCTCCTCCTCATCCCTCCCCCCGCCTCAGCACCGCTCTCCCCCCTCCTCCCTCCCCTCTCCCTTCTCCCCTGCCAGTACCTGCTCCTGGCCCAGCACCAGCACGCCTTGGGGCTTGATGGGGTGATAGGGCGCCAGGTTCTCGCCGTTGCCGCCCTGGGTGCCGTCCTGGAAGGCCTCCCAGACCCCGTCCCGGGTGGTCCAGGTGACGCAGATGTGGTGCCACTTCCCGTCGTTGATGACGAAGGGCAGCTTGGCCACCTGGGACGGAGAAGGACGCGAGTGACACACGGGCTCAGGTGAGTCCCGTGACGGCTCCCGTCGCACTCGAAGGTGGTTCACAGGACCACGGCCGCCCGTGCGTGGGGGGGTCGAGGCGCGGCAGAGGGGCTGTGACCCATCGGGGCCCGAGGTCCATCTGAATCACAACCTCCTCACCTCCGCCCCTCCCCCCCGCCCCCCCCCCCCCCCCCGCCTACACAACAAGCCCGAGGGAGAGCCCCCCCATAGCTCCCGGGCCTCGCCGCCAGCCCTCTGCTCGGCACCCGCCCAGCCTGGCAGAGCATCTGAGACGCCAGGGCAGAGGGCAGCCGCCTGTGCAGCTCCGGCCGGAGTTTCAGAAACCCGCGGGGTGGGTGGTGCCGCAGACCCAAGGGGAAATGGGGCCCAGAAAGGCACGGCCCCGAGGGCTGGGCACCCCATTTCCACCCTGGGTTTCAGACAGTCGCCACCAACATGGACAGAGAGGCTGGGGCGTGTGACCGCTGGCAGCTGACCCGCCGCTACGGAGGCCGAGGTGGGGGAGGCTCCCAGAGGGACAGGCTGCCCTCCACGGGGTCGGGGCTAAGCAGATGGGTGTGCACTCAGGAGGAATTTCTAGGGGCACCCCCCCCCCGAGAGCATCGATGCTCCCCCAAGCAGGGAGGAGGAGTCAGGGATTGATCTGTGGGAAGGAGGGCCCTCCATCTCCTTCGCTATCTGTCTGGGGAGGTTCCAGCTTCACCCCCTTCATGGAGCCGGGCAAGGGCGCCCCTCCCTTCTCCCTGGTCTGTGTGCGTGTGTGTGTGTGCATGTATGTGTGTGTTAATCCTCACCCAAGGATGTTTTCCCATTGATTTTTTTTAGAGAGAGTGGAAGGGAGAAGGAGAGACATCGATATGAGAGAGACACATGGATTGGTTGCCTCCCGCATGCACCCCAACCAGGGCCAGGGAACCTGCCACCAAGGTACATGCCCTTGACCGGAATCGAACCCAGGACCCTTCAGTCCGCAGGCCGGCACTCTATCCACTGAGCCACACCGGCCAGGGCTCTCCTGGTCTTTTCCCTCCCCTCCCTCAGCCCTGCCTGGCAGGCCCTCCCCCTGGGGCCAGAGCAGCACCTGCGGCTGAGCCACCCTCTGCCACTGACGGGGCCCCGGCGGTCGCGCCCGCGGCCCACAGCCCCGCGGAGGCCCACCTTGTCGTTGATGAGGATCTCCATGGGGTTGCTGCCCCACTCGATGAGGACCAGCTCATTGGCCTGGCCGGGCACCGCGTAGGAGAAGGGCGTGCCCACGCCGGGCGCGGCGCTGGACTTGAGCCACATGCACACGGTGAAGGCGTACATCTCGGGCAGGCTCCTCTTCACCTTGGCGTACATGTAGTTGGTCCGCAGCGGGAACGTTGAGCTGGAACTTGTCCCCGGGGCGGCTGTCCTTCTGGCCTGGGGAGGACGGACACAGTCCCAACGCCTGCACCCCGGGGAGCGCTGGAGGGAGGCCCGGGGCGGGGTGGGGGGCGGGGCAGAGGCCTGTCCCAGAGCGCGGGGCCTGAGCAGGGGAGCTGGCCCAGGTCCCAGCCCCGAGGAGGCTGGGGTGGGGGAGCCTGTACCTGGGCTGCGGGGGCCTGGGGAGGGGGTGACCCTCCCAGGTGTGGCCAGGAGGAAAGAGGCCAGCAGCCCCTCCGGGCCCGACCTGAATGCAGGCTGCTGGCTGCTGCCGAGCTCAGAAACGCGCTTCTCTCCTGGGTCCCCACCGAGCCGGCCAGGCCCGGCGCCCGGCACACGCCCTCCAGGCCGGCACGCTGCTGCTCCTGGTCACTCCTCCCTCGACCAGCCCACTAGCCCCGAGGACCACCCGCTCCCAGGCCACCCCAGCAGCTGCCTGGAGGGAGCTGGGGCCCTGCAGCCAGGGGCCGCCGAGGTGACTGCGTGGAGGCTGTCACCCTCGCCCACTCGCGGATGAGCTTCCCGTGTCTCCTGGAAAACTCAGGCTCCAGCCGCAGCCACCCCTCACACTCGGCCACCAGCTCACGCCTGTCGGGATGTCCCCAGGGAACGTGCCTGCCCCCTCCCCACCCACGCAGCAAGGTGGCTGCGGCCTGTGCGCTGTGTGCCTGACAGGCCCACCCAGCAGCGGGCAGGGGCGCCAGGCCCACCGGCCGGAGTGTGCCCCAGGCCTGGGGGAGCCCAGCACTGAACCGGCCCAGGCCAGGGATTGTTTCTAGAAGGCGGCCTGCTGGGCCAGCTCCTGGCAGCCCTCTGAGCCAGGTGCCAGGGAACAGGGCAGGCCTGGCTCCTGGGTGCTGCCCAGGGAAGGGCTGTCACTGGGGCCTCTCGGGGGTGGGTAGGGTGGGGTGGGGGGATGGTTTTCAGGCCCCCCCTCCCCTCCTCCCCCTCCCCCCCTCCCGAGCTGTTTTTCAGTTATGTAAGGTGCCTTAAGATGGCACTGTTTAAATCCATCCGCACACTTTGCAGTCTGAGAAGGGTCACGTGTTCTGCTCTGAGCCCGGGCGCCCCCCCCTTTACAACCTTGTTTGATTTCTGCGACTTCAAGGCTAAGCCGCCAAGCTCATCCTTCTGCGACTTCAAGGCTAAGCCGCCAAGCTCATCCGTGTGCCCCGCGGGGCCATGGGGCCCCCCGGAGTTGGGGACCAGGCTTTGGGTCACTCCACAGGGAAGATCAAACCCGGGAGGGGGTCCCCAGGAAAGGGGAGGGGCAGGAGGGCTGGGAGGAGACCTGTTCGGGTCTGTGGGGACCGGGAAGACCAGGTCCAGCCCGAGCAATGGGGATGCCCCCCTCCTGCCCCCCCCCCCCCCCCCCCCAGCCAGGCTTCCTTCCCCGGGAGGGCCTGGCTGACCAGGCCACAGGGCAAAGTTACTGAAGATTCAACAAACCAGGCTCAGGAAGATCCTGCGAGTGTGTGTGTGTGTGTGTGTGTGTGTGTGTGTGTAGGGGGCAGGAGGCCCCAGGCGACCCCTTCCCCTTTCTGCTTCCCTTCCACAGCATAGCCAGGGCTCAGGGCCCCCGCCCCCTCCCCCAGGAACACCCCCCTGGGTGCCCAAACCCTGTGCAGGATTCAGGGAGGCACTGGGGGCCGGGGGCTGCGGGGGGACCCAGGGGGCAGCTACCTTTCTCCAGCTCGCTGATGCGCTGGTGCAGCGAGGTCAGGGCGCTCTCGATCTTGGCCCTCTCCTCCGTGTCGTTCTTGGGGCCCCCCCTTGCCCTCCTCCAGCGAGTTCACCCTGGACAGCACCTGCCTCTCCAGGTCGTCGATCTTGCTCTGCAGCAGATCCTTGAGGCTGTTGGTCTGGCTGGAGGAGTTGAGCCGGCTGTACTGCTGCGGGGTGCAGGGGGCCACAGGTTACAGCGGGGACCGGCCGGGAGCCTCCGGCGCGGTCCCCTCGGGGCGACTGCGGGGGCGGCCTGGCGGGCGAGTGGCCAGGGCGCGGGGCCTCGCGAGCTCGGGGCGGCCCAGCCCGGGCAGCAGCGCCGCGCCAGGCGGGGGCGGGGGGGGGGGGGGTCTGGCCGGGTCGGGAGTGGGTGGGCGAGGGCAGGGGGGCGCGCGAGCCGGAGGGGGGAACCGTGGCGCGCGCGGACCTCGAGGTTCTCCAGGCGGGTTTTGAGCGACTGCAAAGTTTGCCCGAGTTGGCTGAGCGTCTCGGCGGCCTGCGTGGTCCGGGACAGGTCGCCCGGCGTGTGCTTGCCCGCCGCGGGCTGCTTGCGGCCGCCGCCCGGCCGGGCCTCGCCGGCGCCGGCGTCCAGGGTGCTCTGGCTCTCGCAGCGGCCCAGCTTGGCCGTCAGCTCGCGGATGGTCTCCTTCTGGCTGAGGATGGTCTCCTTCTGCTGCAGCACGGTCTCGCGGAGCTGCAGCACGCTGCCCCGCAGCTCCTCCCGCGCCGCCCGCCGCCACGGCCGCGCCGCACATGTCGGCGTCCGCGGGCACCGAGGTGCAGATGAAGCGCGTGGGCCCGAAGTCCTGGGCCGCGCCGCCCAGCAGGCAGAGGGCGAGCAGCGCACAGGTGCGCGCGGCGCGGGCGGGCCGGCATGGCTGCGGCGCGGGCCCGGCGCGCGCGCCGGCTCGGTCGGCTCGGCGGCTCGGCGGCTGGGGCTCCGCGGCGGCCGCCGCTCTGCGCTCCGGCTCCGCGCCGTCCGCACCGAGGCGCTGTCCGGCCCCCACTGCCGCCTGCGCTGCGGAGCCCGCGCCCTTTTATGCCGCCGCGGGAGGGGCCGCGCGCCGCCGACGTCAGCGGGGGAGGAATTCCGCTTTAATTGCGCCCCGGTCCCGGAGCTGCGGGGGTCGCCGCGCGCACCGGGGGCCGCCTCCTCCAGGGCCCCCCCTCCCCCGGCCCGCCCCCGCCCGGCCCGCGCCGCTTCCCCCGAAAGCTCAGAGAGCCGGGGGGCGGGGGGGGGGGGGCGGGAAGGAGGGGGAACCAGGCCCCGGACTCCAGGAGGCCACCTGCGTGATGCCTCCGACCTCCCATGGGCTGGGGGGCTGGGGGGGGCGGGGGGGGGCACCGCGGGCCCCGAGACAGGTTTCTGTTCTACTCGCTCGGCCGCCCGAGCACCTGCGGGGCTGGGGCCGGGGGCGTGGGGGGCCGGTCCCCAGGGACTCAGGCGGTGGGCACCGCGTGCCCGGTGGGGGCACAGCCGAGCGGAGCCTCGCTGCGCTGCCGAGTCCAGAGAGGGGGGCGCGGGGCCGCTCCCCGTTCCTTAGATGTCCGATCGGTGACAAACTGCTCACTCTCCCCCCGGCCCCCCCCCCCCCCCGCCGGCTCCCGACGCTGCGAGGCCCGCGGCGTCTCCGGAGAGCGACCGCCCCCACCTGTGCCGGGCGGGCGGGGACTTCTCGGCGGCGGCCCCGGCGGACCGAGCCTTTCCGGCCAGCGGAGCCGCTCGATTCCGATTCCGGGCAGCGGCGCCTCCGGCTGACGCTCCCCGCGGCCCCAGGGGAGGCGGGACCGCGCTGCTTCCGAGAGGCCCGCTCAGCGCCCCTTCCTCCCGCGCTCACGGGCCTGCCCGGCTCTGCGCTCCCTCCTGTGCCCGCGGGTGCGTATTGGCTTCCCGGACACCCGCCCGCACCCAGATCACCCCGCTTCTCGGCCAGGGTCTTCGGGGAGGGGTCCCGGGCCTGGGGAGTGGAGGACCTCGCAGCTCCGCACGACGGCCACGGTCACCCCTACTCACCCCCCCCGCACCCCGCACACATTCCCGCCTTTTCTGCGGGGCTCGACCTGTGATACCTCTCGGGTTCCGGCGCCGGTTCCGAACCGCCGGCCCTCAGGCGGCCAGAGCCCCTTCCGAGCGCCCACTACCCAGAGGAGGACACTGAGGCCGGACAGAGCCTCAGCCCAGCAGCCCCTCGGACACCCCGGCACTCACACCCCCAGCCCCTCCTTCCGCAGCCTCCGGGGACCCCCGGCAGCTCGGCAGCGCCGGGCGCAGGTGGAGGGAGGAGCAGGCGTCATGGAGACAGCAGGGCTCCGCGCCCCCTCCCATCCCCGCCCCGGGGCGCCCCGCCCGCCTGCGCCCCTTCGTTTCTTCCCGGTCTCAGCCCGGAGCCCACCCCGCGCTGGGGCTGCCCCTGGCGCGGCTCCTGCCCGCCCCGCGCGCCCTGCGGCCTCTGCTTCCAGCCGAGGGACCCGGGCCGCGCGCACCGGCGTCCACCCCCCGCGGCCGGCTTGCCCACCGGGAGCAGCGGCGACGGGGCGAGCGCGCCCCCAGGCGGTGCGACGGCTCCGGTCTCCAACTCCCAACCAGAGGCAGGACCCGGGGTCCTCTCCACGCCCCGGTCGGTCGGAGGCCCTTCCCCAGGCCCTGGGGCGAGGCTGTCGCTGGCAGAGAGGGAGGGCGAGAGGCAGACAGCTCGCGGGCGCGGAGGGAGCCCGGTGGCCCGGGCAGGCTGCGTGGACGGAGCGGGATCCTCTCAGGGGCCTCGGCGTCCTGAGCGGCGGCGGGACCCGCTTTTAACCGGCAGGAGAGGGGCCCGGGGAGCGGGGCCAGGCGGGGAGGAGGGGCCTGGGGTCGTGTCCAGGGTGGCGGGGTCCCTGGGAGGGAGGAGTTGAGCCCAGAGGGGCGGAGACAGCGGTCCAGGCCCGGCCCCTTCGGCCCAGCGACCGACCTCCCCGCCAGGAGCGCTGTGGGAGGGTCGGTCCCGCCCCGGGTCCTGGTACCCGGGGCTCAGGGCCCTGCGGGCGGAGGCTCCCTTCTCCGTGTTGGGGGCGCGGGGGGTCTAGGAGAGGAAAGAACAAAACCTTCAGGGGAGGAACGCGCTGCCCGGCCTCCTGGTCAGAAGGTCCGGGTGCAGGGCAGCCCCGTTTGTGGACTCGGGTGGCCCAGCCAGGCCCGGTCCACGCCTCGGAACCGCAGGGGGGGGGGTGTCTGTGAATGCGGGCCTGGGCCTGGGCAGAGAACGGCACCGCACCTCGCGGGGACCTGGTATCCCCACCCCAGGGCGCAGTCGGTGTAAGCAGCCCCCAAAGCAGAGGTGGCGGTGCCTGTGATAAAGTAACAGGAAGCCATGCGTTCCGGGCATGTCGCCCTTGATTCTTAGTAGAGTTCACGTCTTTCTAAGTTTGTATAATTTACATTTTAATGAGGGCTGTGCTTAGCGATCAGCTTTGAAATTCCTGAAAAATGTAGCCGTCGCCGCAGCCAGCTCAGCAACCAGGACGGAGGGAATCCAGGGCCTCGGGGAGCCTGGGAAGCTGGTGCAGGAAGGGAGGGGCCTGGGGAGTGTGGCCGGTGGGGTGAAGGGGGGGCAGGACTTAGTGCCCCTGGACTGCGTTCACCCAGCGGGCGAGGGTGGAGCCCACCCGGGAGCAGGCCTGAGGCTGCTGCGGGCCAGGGCCTCGCTGGGTCTGCGGTGCCCCAGCCTGTGCAGCTCCAGGGCTAAGGCCGAGGCCAGAGCGGCCTGGAGCGTCCCACCTGAGCAGGAAAGAGCTCCTCAAGCTGAGGGCGCGGCTGGTGGGTGGGCGGGGCGCCGGCCGCTGGGTCCTTGCCCATCAGTCACATCTGCCAGGCGCCGGGAGAGGCCGTGCAATATGGACGAGCGAGCCTAGGGGTGCTTGGGATGAAGATGGCGTTTACTGGCAGCGTTCCACTATCACAGGCTGCGCTCCTGCCCGCACTCCCGCCGGTGGGAAGAGCCTGGGCGCCCTGCCTCCCAAGGGAGCCGCCGCCACAGGGAAGCCTGGTGGGCAGAGACGCCGGGTGCTGGGGAGGTAGGGTGGGGGGGGGGCCTGACACCAGGGCCCCTGGGGGCTGCCAGTGCACCAGGGAGCAGGCGAGAACCAGCTCCTTCGAACCCGCGTCTGACAGGTGTTCCCCACACCTGCGCTCCCTGATCCTGCGGGGAACCTGGGAGGCAGGTGCTCGTCCTGCTTCGTTGCACCCATTTCACAGGCGGGGCCATCAAGGCTCCTCGGGTGTCAGTGCCTCGGCCTGAGCAGCAGGACCTGTTCCAGGAATTCCTGCTCATTCGTTTGTTCATTCATTCATTCAGGGAGCACTTCCTGGGCCTGGGCCCCAGGGCGCCCCAGACAGAGGAGATGGGGGCGCTTTCCCGCTAATGTTTATAAAGCTGATGTTTCATTTTCGGGGTTTTAAGTTTCCGTTTCCTGCCTTTTCTGAAGCGCTGGCAGGGCCTGCGGAGGCTGCGTGATTTCTCCAAGATGGCACCCCGCTGGGCCCGGAGCGCGGGCGTCCTGGGCGGGATGTCGCGGTGCTTCACAGTCAGCTGTGGGGGGCAGCCCACCCCAATATCGGTGTCACAGTGAGGCGCGGGGTGTCCTGGAGCAGCGAGATCTGGGTGAGGGGTGGGCGGGCAGCAGGGGCCTGGCGCAGAGAGGACGCGGCCAATGGCGGTGTGACAGTGACACTGTGCTGTTGGCGGGGACTGGGGGAGGGCTCCGCGGGGAGGGCCGCGTGAGGGCAGGAGGCAAGGGCTGTCACTGGGGCCGGGCCTCCCACCTCCCTCTGTGGATGGTTTAGCGTCCAAACCTCTCAGACCCTGGGAGGGGGGGGGCCTCAAACACCCACTGTGTGGGGTGGGCAGAACTGGGGAGGGGTGGGAGGGGTGGGGAGGGGAGAAGTCTCAGCTGGTCCTGTGCTGGGAAGGGAACGGGAGAAGGCAGGAGGCTCCGTGGGAGGTGGCCCAGCCTCTCTGGGAGATTTCATTTCCTGTCTCACCCTCTCTCTGCGGGGCTGGTGCTCCTGGGAGGCAGGGC